>NC_081362.1:41371743-41671743 GCF_030684315.1 Stegostoma tigrinum
CAGCAAATTAAATACTTTTACATTACTGCTGCAATGTAGGAAATTTGATAGTTGATCTGTTTAAGCAAAATGGAGTGGGATAACAATGTGACAATGTTTTTTCCGTGATATAGATTGAGGGATCCATATTGGTCAAGACACTTCAGAGTAGTGCCATGTAATCTTAAATATTCCCTTGAGGTGACAAATGTTTCTTTTGGCTTAACATCTCGTCTCATCAAGATGACATCGCTGATAATGCAGCATCAGTGAAATGCACATCAGGAATTCATAGCCAAGCCTCTGGAAAGTGGTTTAAAACCACATCCTTCTAACCCAGATAAGCGAATTCTACTACTGAATCACTACAAGCACAGTAGCGAGTACAGTTTTTACAATGGTCTTTCCACTGATGATTTTGCTCTTGTACATTTTTGAGATTTTATCCTTGACAAATTATTGAATTATCTACCAGTGTCTTGAGTGTCTTCTTTGATCAAGTGTGGCACTATTTGATTCTAAATATGCAATTGTCATGAGATCTTTCTTTGAAGTAAAGTCATGGTGGTTATCTTAATTCTTTTCAAATCACCCTTAGTTGTGCTATGATTTGTATTATTCTCTCCATTACCACAACTACTGATCATCCAATCAAATCCATGTCACTGCTGCTGATTATCCAATCAATTCTATGTCACTGCTGCTGATCATCCAATCAAATCCATGCCCCTGCTGATATATTTATTCTGCATTCACTAAATTCCTACAAAATGCACATAATACTTGTTTATAATCATAAAAAATGTATCCATAATGATGTAAAATTAGTTGGCATCTGACAAATTTTCCTATGCTATATTTTATGCAGTGGTGAGAACTTCTGAATGACTTATAAAATGCATGTTTTGTGCTGCACTTTATTAGCAAAAAGAATGATCAGTCTGACTGGAACTATGGAACCTTTGCATCTAGAAAAGTTTGATAAGAATACCAAGTGGTAGCAAGTTGTGAGGAGAAATTATGAATATTGCAAAACCATTTAAAAAGGTTAGGGTTAGCAGTGTAGAAGAAATGAATAGCTGATTTGGTTTAATGTATTGTGATGTAATATGTTCTGAAAAGTTAAGAGTGAAACTGAAGTATATTCAAATGGCAAGATGTAACAGAGTAAAGGAATGGAGAAGTCTAGGATTGCAAAGTAACAGGTTTTTAAAGGTGAATGTGCAGGTAAATAACATAATAATATAAATCCAATTATTGCTTTTACTACATAACAGCATTGAATGCAAAAATGTTGACGTATTGAATATTTTCTAAACTTGGCTGAGGCTGAAGTTGGGTTGTGCACCTTTTATATTCAAACTTGAAAGAGTACACTGGAATGATAGAATGAATAGGCAATTATATTTATAGAGATTTGGAAGTTTGGAGCATTTTATTGCAATAGAGAGGATTAAGGGGTGTCTAATAAATTACTAAATTATTTGAAAGTCTAGTGGAATGTTGTTCATAACATAAGGTGATACAAAAGTGAAGATGAAGATTCAAACTTAACACAATAAAAAAAGACGTAGAACATATTTTGCTAACAAATTTATTGGAAAATAGAATACTTAACATTATATGGCAATTAAAGCTGAGATTAGCAGTAGTTAAGGGAAAATGAATTAGTATTTGAAAACAACAGATAAAAATATTGCTTAATGTTCGAATCAAATATGACTCTTCTGACTTGAAACATTAACCCTGTTTCCCTCTTCACAGATGTTGCAAAACCTCCTGCGTAATTTGAGCATCTTCATTCTTACTCACGAATGGTATCTTGGACCAAGTAATGATGAATCTTATACATGCTAATGTGTAGCAGTCATTTATTCAAATATCCTCATCTTTTTAATTGAGTGCAAAAATGTTAATCATATTTTATTACATCATTTATGATTTGTTATGTGTGTATATGTAGCTTTCTGTGTATGATCAGAAACAACTAATGGAAAGAATCTGTATGCTGGAAAAGGAAACAGCACAATTGAAAACACAGCTAAAAGAAAAGGATGTAATCACAACCAATATCACTGAACTAATGCAACTTAAGGTAAAGTATGCTGACCAGCAATGTTCATCAGTTCTCTATTTCATTTTATTATAAAACAGTTTTCTTACCCGATAGCTCAAAATAAAATATATGTTTAATGTAGGGATATAGGAATGTAAGAATATAGCGTCAGAAGTAGGACATTAATCCCTTGAAACTGTATTAGCCACTCATTGAAATTCTGTGACCTAAATCCTTTACCCACTTTTTGCCTTGTATTATTATCATTGGCCTACAAAAATCTATCAACCTCATCTTTTAACTTAATAAATAGTTTAGCATCAATTGCAATGTGAAAAAAAGAGTTCTAAAATTCTCATTTCACAGCTGAAAAGCTTGGCTGTTTATGTTTCGACTGTGCTACCTATTCCTAGAGTCCACAACTAGTGAAAATAGATTTCCTCTAATCTAACCCATCTGGTCCTCTTTGTATTTTGAAATTTCAATCAAATCACCCATTAATTTTCTAAATTCCAAGGAACACAATTTTAGTTTTCCTAAACAACAGTGACTACTCTTCAAAAATATTTAATGTGTGAAAAGCACATGGAGAAGTCTGACAGTCATGAAAAATGCTACATAAAATCAAACTTTCCTTCCTTTCCTTCCTCTCTTTCCTTCCTTTTTTTCTCTCCATCCTTCTCCAGAGCCATTCACAGCAAATAAGCACTTTGTATAGTGAGTCCTATTTCTTGATATATAAATGGCAGTATTTGATTAGCTTTTTTGATTATATTCTGTACCTGTTTATGGTATTTTATGATCACTATATCCAGGCACACAAGTTTTATTTTGGACGATTTTATTTCTAGCTTTTCCCCATTTGAAAAGCCCTTGTTCTTATCTTTTTATGTCTACATTAAAATACATTTGCCACAGTGTTGCCCGTTAAAGTAATCTGTCAATATCACTTTATAATTTTGCACATGAACATGGTCAATTTACTTGTGGTCTGATCTCCATTTTCCTGTCATGACCCTTGACACACTTACTTATTAAAAATCTTTTGAACTGAGGCTTGAATAAACTTAAAGATCAGCTATCACTATCTTCTCCAATGACCCTATAAGGGAAAAGAAATCTCTCCATGCCTGTCTTAAAGGGAGACACCTTTATTGTTAAACAATGTCCCCTAGTTTTACTCTCTCCTTCAAGAGAAAGCATCCTTCAGGAATTCACATATCCAGTTCCCAGTTCTCTCAGGATTTCAGATGTTACAGTAAGTTAACCTCTCATTTTCCTAAACCCCAATAATCATAGACTTATCTAGTTCAATCTTTTTTTAAGATAACATTTCATCCAAGGAACAAGTTGAGGAAACGTTTTCCGAACTCCTAAAACAATTATGTCTTCTTTTTGAAATTGGAAATGAAAACTGTTCACAGTACTTCAGATGTGGTCTCACTATTTCTTCATACAGCTGCAGTAAAACCTCCTTATCATTATATTTGTTTCAAGTTCTTCAGATCCACACTTGAAACACTAACTCTGTTTCTCTTCCACAGCATTTTCTGTTTTTGTTTAACTGGCAGTCAGTCCCTTATGAGGAATTTCATAATAGTTTCTGGAAGGACATGTAATGTTATACATAGACATTTCCCTATTCACTTCTTCAGTCACCTCTCAAAAATTTCAAACAGCTGCATCAGGCATTACCTACCATGTACAAATTTCTTGCTCTCTGTAATCAGCTGAAAGTTTACATGGTGTTCATTCACTGTATGCTTAACTGTATAATTTTGACAAGAATAACTTATATTTTTATAGCACTTTTAGTGTATCAAAACACTGCAAGGTGAATGACAGGAATGTTACAATGCAAGATATGACCCTGCACCACATTAGGTGACATTAGGCCAGAAGCCCATAAGCTTGGTTGAAGAGCTATGTTTCTTAAAGAAAAGGCATGGAGATGTGAACATGAGAAATGAGACGGAGGAAATTGCGTAGATTAAGGTCGAGTATACAAAGGCATGGCCACCAAAGGTTGAATGCTTAAAATCAGAGATGGCCAAGAGGTGAAAATTGGATACAGTTATCAGCACCCACCGTTCGGATGCTTTGTTCCAAACATCCACAGCTTTTAAGGTATTTGGTGTCAGTTAACCATCAATCATTCAGATTAAGCTGCTTCACTGGGCAAGGAATTGCACAGATTCACTTCTTTACCCAAAGGTTAATGAATCTGTGGAATTCCCTGCCCAATGAAACAGTTGAGGCTGGCCTTTTGAATATTTTTGAGGCAAAGATAAATAGATTTTTGAATAGTAAAGAAATTTCGGGTTATGGTGAGCAGGTGCGTAAGTGGAGCTGAGTCCATTATAAGATCAACAATGATCTTCTTAAATGGCAGACCAGGCTTGATGGGCCAGACAGCCTACTCCTTCTTCTATTTCTTATATTCTTATGCTCTAACATCCTCGGGCAGCTTTGCAAATTTCAGCCTAACCACACATGTGGAGTGGTCTCAAAGCATTTGCATTCATTTGTATTGCAGATACTTAACAGTAGTATGATTACTTGTCATGATTACTTGTCAAAAATGTTTTCAGTCTTTCTTGTCTTTGGCCGCTAAGAGATAGGAGCAAGTCTAGCAATGGGATGGGCTGCACCAAATAACAAGTCAAGTTGCTAACCAGAAAGCTGAATAAACAGCTCAAGAAATTTATGATAACAAGGTGTAGAGCTGGATGAGCACAGCAGGCCAAACAGCATCAGAGGAGCAGGAAAGCTGACATTTTGGGCCTAGACCCTTATTAAGAAAATTTCTCTCAAGAAATTTATGAACAGCTTATTTTGTACAGATGTGAATCTCGGAAGTTAAGGAAAGAGGAGATAAATTTGCTATCTAGCTTTGTCGTGTGGGTTTGGAGAAGAAAAGAAAGGATCAGCTGGACAGGAAAACAAGTGATGAAATGCTAAGGAGTGAATGATCAAAGGAATTGGCTGAATACATTTAGGAAATGCAGAGAAACAGATCAGGGCACATCTCAAAAAGAAATGGATGGACATAATGTAATGAAGGAAAGAGCTCAAGCTAAAAGAGGAAAAAGGAAAAGAATATCAATGATGGATGGCTTGTAAGATTAAGAAAGTCATTAGAAAATAAAAGAACTGGAAGAGGAAAGAGACAATGAGAAAAGAACGTGCCTTTGAACAGAGTACATATGATGATTTAAATCAGCTTACATTGTCAAGCTATATCATTCTACAAATGGCAATATTTTTGTAGACTGCCCTCAAGCACAATGTGCTGCAATTAGACTTGCCAGAATAACAGTCATTTGAAAATGACGTTTGGGTTCAAGATTATATGTCACTTTTACTGTTATTAGAATCTTGGGGCAGAATTCAATGATGATGAATGCAATGGTGGTAAAGGGTGAATTGTAAAGAAGGAAAATTTCAATTTTCTGATGTTGGGATGAGTTGGCCAAATTATATCAGTCATAGCCAGGTGGCTGGGTGACATTCAAGAAAGCAGCCTAATTGGAGTATGTTAACATGCAATTGTATGCTCAATAAAGTGCAAGCTTTCCAGTTTAACAGATACCTCCACAAATAAGTTAGACATATGGTGAAGACAGAACTTCAGTCTCACACTTGGTTACTCCTGGAAATGTTGATTGAGTAGGGGAGAGGAGAACGAGGAGTTTCATTATGCAGGTTCTTGTTAATGAAAGGAAAAATGCTGGCTAGAGAAGTCAGGTCATAAAACAGGAACAAAAACAAAGTTGCTGGAAAATCTCAGTGGGTCTGGGAGCATCTGTGGAGGAGAAAACAGATGTTTTGGGTCTGGCGACCCTTCCTCCGAACAGAACTCAGAAGTCAGGTCATGTTCAAGGGAAAGTTGAGAGTGATGGAAAGCAAGTTGAGGGTGACAAATGGAGATGAAATAGAAATTGATGGAGAAGCTCAACTGGTCTGGCAGCCTCTGTGGAGAAAGAAACAAAGTTAAAATTTTGTGTTGAACATGACTCTGGAAGACATACTGGACTCTAAATGTTAACTTTGTTTCTCTCTCTGTTGCTGCTATCTCTTTCATTCTTTTTTTCAGTTCTCCAATGTCTACAGTAATTTTAATTTTAGTGACTAACAATAGGGAAGACAATAGGGATGAATAGGAGATTGCTGTGTGATACAGGAAAGCTTGAGTATGATGGAATAAAGGCCAAATGTGATAGAAAGAGGTTTGAGACTGATGCAAGATGAGAGGGAATACAATAGGTTGAAAAGGGAATACAAAAGATTGTGTAGGGACATTGCAGCAATATGACAGTGTGATGGTAGGACTAATTAAAAAAATTATGCCGTATTTGTGATGAGAAACAAAGTTTCAGGTTGAGATAATCTGTGCATTTATCATGAATGACAGTTTGGCCAACAATTCTATCCATTCCAGCACATAATTGGCTAAACCCCACATTTATACATTTGCTGCCCACTGTATAATTACACATGGAAAGTCTTTCCTGCTGGGAACAGCAGTTCCACCCACTTCTGGATACATCAGCAGGACCCACATCTCGTGTATTAAATTCCATCTTCGATGTTTATTATTGAGTTGCAAAGGACCTACTACCTCTGAAATTAGACTGTTGACCTAGATTCCTGTGTGCTTTGAGAAATTGCTTGATTAAGTGTTATTTAGCAAATTTTTTAACATAGCACACCACTAAACTTCTAGAATGCCTTTGAAAATGTCCTCGCAATAGGTTACTACATCAACATAAATATATGAGAATTGTTTCTGGATATTAAAAATAATGGTAACAAATCAGAAGTGTGTATTTATTAAAGATTAATGTAAATGATGGGAAGTAGAAAGTAAATGGCTTCAGCAATTACAGCTAAGGTAGTAATGCTTATAGTTCACAGCAATCACTTGGATTTGGAAACTCAGTTTGCGCTTGAAAGTAGGCCGAGGGGGACAGCAAAGGACTGAAGAAAAAGAAGCTAGATAAAGTTTGTAACTGGGCAGAGTGGCAAAAGAGGAAATCATATGCACAAAGCAAAATAAAAATGGACAACATACTGAATTAATGTAAGGAGAAATTGAAATGTGCAGAATATTCTACAGAGGGAAAGGAGTGAGCCAGATGTACTGGTACACATCAGCAACAAAACCATAGAAGGCAAGTACTGAGGCCTTAAGGTCAGACATTCAGAACTTTAGGAAGAAGGTAAAAAGTAGAATCTCAAAGGTAGTAATCCCCGAACTATTGATAGTGCTACATGTCAGTGAGAATAGAAATAAAAAGGTGAGAATCAACGTGCAGCTTACAGCCTGACGCAAGAGGGTGGACTTCAGTTTTTTGGAGCCTTGGGACCATTTCTCAGATAGAAAGCACCTGTTCAATAGGAACACATTAACCCTCAACAGAATTGAGACTAATGTCCTCAAGAGGTGTTTCAGTTATGTGTTTGGAAAGGATTTAAACTAAACTGGCAATGGAGGTGGGCACCAGCTTAATTAACATAAAAAGAGGCACAATGTACATGAAAGCATGTGAGAAAGCAATAGCATGATTTTAGTTGGCAGAATAAAAAGGAACATCTTTGTTTGTCATATAAATGATTTGGATGACAAGGCATGGTTAGTAAGTTTGTGGATGACACCAAAAATGGTCACATAGTAAACAACAAAGAAGATTTTCTAGGATTACAAAGGGATCTTGGTCAAATGGGTCAATTGGCTGAAAAATGGCAGATAGAATTCAATTTGGATAAATGCAAGGTATTGCATTCTGCTACAACAAACAGAGGCAGAACTTATACAATTAATAGTAGAGCCTTGGATGGAGTTGTAGAACAGAGGGACCGAGGGGTTCAAGTACATAATTCTTTGAAGTTTGCATCACCTATTGACAAGGTGGCTAAAAAGGTGTTTAGCACACTTACCTTCATTGCTGAGTCCTTTCAGTCCAGTCATGTGGAGGCTGTACAGGACATTAGTGAGACCTCTTCTGGAGTACTGTGTCTAGTTCTGGTCACCTCATTATAGGAAAGATATTATTAAGCTAGAGTGGATTCAAAAGAGATTTACCAGGATGTTGCCAGGTATGAAATGCTTGAGTAGCGAGGGAAGGCTGGATAGGCTGGGACTTTTTTCTCTGGAGTGTAGGAGGTTGAGAGGCGACCTTACAGAGGCTTATGAAATCATGAGAGCTATGGATAAGGTTAATGGTAGGTGTCTTTTCTGTACGATGAGGGATTTTAAGACTAGGGGACTTATTTTTAAGGTGAGAGGAGAGAGATTTTAAAAAAATGAGGGGCAAGTTTTTTTACACAGAGGGTGGTTCTCATATGGAATGAACTTCCTGAGGAAGTGGTGGATGGAGGCTCAGTTACAACATTTTAAAAGACACTTACCTAAGTACATGAATAGGAAAAGTTTGGAAGGATATTGTCCAGGAGCAGGCAGGAGGGACTAGTTTAGTTTGGGATTATGTTCGGTGTGGACTAGTTGGAACGAAGGGTCTATTTCCATGCTGTATCACTCTATGACAAGTTTAGAACCATGTATGTAGGTTTACAAACTATGGTAACTGGGGTTATCCAGAGAGAACATACATATAACTGTGTAGGGAAAAGTTGTGACAGTAATGGAAAATTACATAAAAGTAGTACAACTGAGATTGCAGAAGTACACCACTTCCTTTCCTGTCCCAATCTTCCACCGGTCATAACTAATTTTCAATTTATCAAGTGTGGTGATAGGGCTAATTATATGGATTTCAGACAAGATCTGATTGAGTATTAGAAACAATTTAGCTAGATTTCTTCAACCATGGAATTTTTAATTACAAATAAAAATTACTCAAACAAACATGCAAAGATAATTGCCAAAAAAAGGATTGGACTATGTAAAGATAGCTAAGACAAATTCTAACATTCCATACTTCACAAGAGGCAAATGTAGGTAAGAGGCAATCAAGGTGGAACACCTGACACAACACACAAGATAACAACTGTGATCTAACAAATCCCATGTATTTTTCAGCAAATCCCCTAGACACTTTTGCCACTGTAACTTCACAAGGGATTACAGTTCTTCACTTTCAATGAGCTGGCCTTGAAACTCTCTCAAAAAGTGCTCTCTCATGCACTGCCTTAATTGCTGGGACTGTGTTCCCCTGAATTCTTAGAAACTGCACACCAGCACTTAAGCACAGGTACAACTTTTCTCCAACTTCACTGAATAAGTACAGCCCCTTGATTTTTCACGAGCTCTAATCTCGCTCAGTTGCACAAAGCAAATACTGCTCCTGAATTTTCATCCCCCATTCTCTGCTGTGCTGAACTATTTGTGGCCCAGAGCCTTTTCTGAAATCCAAGATTCTCAGGACTTCCCTGAGCTGTCACTACAAAGTTATTCAACTGATCCAGCCCCACCTACACTGAATCCATGTGGTGCAGTTGCTTTTGAAACACAACTAACCGCAGCCCTGACTAACATGGAGTTTGCTGCTCCCTGTACCTCTCTCTCATTACTTGCAACCTTATTGTCTATTGCCTTTGAAATCGTCTTCAGTGACCCCTGAACTGTCCTGAATGACCTATTGAAACTCTTGGAAAAGGATCTGCCCTCAATTCCCAGGCAAAATTAAATGTAATACTTTGGATCAGTCAGATGTATTTTCCTTGGAACTGTCTGTACATCTTAATGTTCATCAAGTGCTGGCTCCTGTAACAAGAATGGGTACAACGTGAAGGGGTTCATTTCAACAGATACAAAGTGCTTAGAAAAATCAGACAGGGAAAAGAGAGATGAGGTGGTGTAGAGCAAGAGAAGATTAAGAATAAATCTGTAAGGAAATCAGAGATTTGTAAGAATTATTGAGTATTATTTTTTGGGAGTGGAAGGGGAGGAGCTTTATTTATTGACATATCAATTGAGATAATGTTAGAGTAAAAGGAAAAGAAGGGGAGAATTTCTAAAGTTTATCCAGGAGAACTTTACTGGCCAGTAAGTTCTTGATCTAATGACAAAAGAGTTATTGCTGAATCTGATGTTGGGGATTGAGGTGGGCCTGGTCAACTAAATGTCTGAGGAAAACATTTTACTTAAGAGTGATCAATGTATCATAAGATTTATATTAGCAATGAAGTAAATCAAGGTATAATCTAAAGTATTGCGTCTAAATTGAAAGAGGGCTAACCTGGGGAAGAGAGAGGGTCTAGCCAGTGCAAAATTGAAGTAAAATTTGACATTATAAAATGGGTAATCTTTAAGGAAGAAATGTTCCTTGTACTAGTTAGGTACAACAAAAGAGAAAGACCAGGGAGCCAAAGCCACAGTTGCATCAACAACAAGGGTGATAGAGAAGATGATTAAACAAAAACAGATGGTGTGTTATGTATAACAAGTGAATGTATGACAAAATCAAATTTAATAAGTTGGGAATGGAGGCAATGAGGAAAATACCACTGGCAAGAGAATAGAATGGCAGTTAACTTATCGAGGCTTCTTAGACAGTACTCTCCAGACTGAAACATGTAGAAACATAAGAGCAGCAGATACATGGGAAACACTGTAAATGCCCCTACAAATTCCACACTATTCTGCCTACCAATTAGATTGCCATTGTTGTACAGTTGCTGAGTCAAAATCCTGGAACTTCCTCCCTAACAGCAATGCAGGTGTACATAAGCAGCAGCAGTTCAAGAAGGCAGGTAGCCACCGCCTTCTCAAGGGCACTTGAGGAGAAGCAGTAAATGCTGACTAAGTCAGCAATACCCATGTCACATAACTGTGAAAGGAAACTTAAAGATCTTCTACTAGTGTGTAAATTTTAAGTTTGTGGGAGGAACAAGTTGATGCATGCTTTGAGATTCAGGAAAAGGCTAGAATAGTGAATAAATACTTGACCAAGGAAGAGAATGCAGACAAGGTATTAGTGAACATGGAAATGGCTGAGGTAAGTGGGATGAATATTGATAGCAAGATGCATTAACATACAGACAAGGATAAGAGTAGGTCACTTGGTCTTCTCTGCCATTCAATAATATAATGGTTAATTTGATTTTCACCATAACTCTACATTCCTGCATATTCGTGATGATATTTCATCCCCTTGGTAATCAAAAATCAAACCACCTCTGCTTCAAAAATATTTCAAGATTCTGCATCCACTGAGGAAGGGAATTCCAAAGACTCCCAGCCCTCTTAAAGAAAAACTGTTTCCTTCTCTCTGTTTTAAAAGTCACCCCCTTATTTTTGAACTATAACCTCTAGTTCTCGACTTTTCCACAAGAGGAAATATCCTTTCAACATCCACCTGATCAAGTCCCCTCAGGGACTAATGTGTTTTGATTAAGTCAGTCTGACTCTTCTAAACTCCAGAGCATACAGACCTAGCCTGTCTAGCCTTTCCTCATAGTGCAGTCTGTTCTTTCCAGCTATTCGTCTGGTAAACCTTCTAGGGCCTGCTTCCAATGCATTAACATACTTCTTTCAGTTAAGGATATACATGTAAGTCTAGAAGTGGTCTTACCAATGCCTTGTATAACTGAAAGATAACCTCACTACTGTTAGATTTAATTCCCCTTGGAATAAACCATAACATGCTGTTAGTCTTCCTGACTACATACTAATAATCTGTGATTCATGCACTAAGGCACCCACATGTCTGCATCTTAGAGCTCTGCAACATCCCACCATTTAGATAAATTTTAAAGTCCTTTTTGCCAAAATGGACAATTTCACACTTTCCTACGTTGTACTCTATTTGCCAGATCTTTGCCCAATCACTCAATCTATTTATATCCCTTTGTAGGCTCCTTATGTCCTCTTCACAACTCACTTTCCTACATATGTTTGTGTCATCAGCAGTTTTAGCCACCATATCTTCAAGACCTCCATCCAAATCAGTCAAATAAATTGTAAAGAGTTGATGCCCAGCACTGACCCTATGGTTCACCAGTTGTGATCTCCTGGTAGCCTGAAAAAGACCCACTTGTTTCTACTCTCTGTTTCCTGTTAGCAAGTCAATCTGTCATTCATGCTAATATGTAACCCCACCCCCCCCCCCACCTCTGCCACAACGTGAGCAATAATCTGTGATGTGGCACCTTATCAAATGCCTTCTGGAAATCTAAATACAATATATCCACTGGTTCCCCTGGATCTACAGCATAAGTTATTTCTTCAAAGAAGTCCAACAAAATAGTTAAAGATGATTTCATTTTGATAGAAATATGTTAGCTCTGCCTGATTACCTTGAACTTATCCAAGTGCCCTGTTACAACATTTTTAATAATAAATTTTCTTCCCAAACATTTACTATGACAGATATTAAGCTAACTGGCTGTAGTTTCCTGCTTTCCGTCTCCCTGACCTTTTTGAACAAAGGAGTACATTCAATATTTTCCAATCTAAAGGAACCTTTTCCGAATCGAATGATTTTTGGAAAATTAAAATCAATTGTTTCACTTGCTATGTCTGTTAAGACTCTAGGATGAAATCTATCTGGATCTTTTTGATTTACAGCTGATTCTGGATGCTGCATGCGTCCTGCCTAATGAAGACTGAAGCAAAATATCTCTTCAGTTTATCTGCCATCACTTTATCCTCTATTATGAATTTCCAACACTTTAGCAAGAGGACAGAACGTGCTTTGTTAACTCTTTTTTAAATATCTGAATAAGTTTTTCCTGCCTGGACTGACCTATCCCCTCCTTACCTCCCCTCTTATACTCTCCTCTCCACCTATTTTCTTTTCTCTCCATCTTCGGTCTCTCCCTATTTATTTCAGAACCCTCTCCCCATCCCCCTCTCTGATGAAGGGTCTAGGCCCAAAACGTCAGCTTTTGTGCTCCTGAGATGCTGCTTGGCCTGCTGTGTTTATCCAGCTCCAAACTTTATTATCTTTCCCTTTTTATATTTTTGGCCAACTTTCTGTTATACTCTACTGTTTCCCACCATTCATATTTTAGTAGTTCTTTGCTTTTCTTTATATTCTGTCCAATTTTCTGACCTGCCACCTTTCTTTGCAAAATTGTCCAACTTTTCTTTGAAGCTATCTTTTTTAGTTGACCATAGATGGTGGGTCTGTCCCTTAGAATTTTTCTTATTTGTTAGAATGCATATATTCCGCATTTTTAAAAATATCTACCTAAGTGTTTGCCACTGTATTCCCTAATGACCTATCCCTTAACATAAATTGCCAGTTTAGTTTTGCTAACTGTATTCCGCACCCGCATTATTACTCTTGTTTAACTTCAAAATAATCTTGAATCCACATTTCTCTCCCTTTAAACCACTTTCACAATGAGGTCAGTAATAAGTCCCATCTCATTGGCTGAAATCAGGTCTGGTATAGCGTCCTTTCTGGTACCTTAACATGCTGGCCTAAGAAACTAGCCCAAGAGTTAACCACCGTATGATAATTTCTGTACTCTTTTGACAATCTCCCATTATTTCTTCCTTGATTCCCTTCCTAACATGTGGTTACCATTTATAGGGCCTGTACATAATTCCCACATGTGACCTCTTGCCTTTTCTCATTCATCATCTGTACCCAGGCTGCTTCTCTATACTGGTTTCCTGAATTAAAATCATTCCCCTTCTATTGTGCTAACATCATCTTTAATTAACAGAACCATTCCTCCACCCTTTCCTACATTCCTGTCATTCCTAAATGTCACATCTCCTTCATTATTCAGGTCCCAATCTAGGTCATCCTGAAACCACATCTAAGTTATGGCCACCATTTAGCTCACATAGTTTTGCTAGTTCATCTGCTTTGTTTCTAATGTTAAATGCATTCAAGTACAGTATCTTAAGTTTTTTCCTTTTATTATTTTTGTAATCTCTACCATATCTGCTAATTTGCTCTCAGATCTGCTTTCTCTTTCCCTTCCCGTCATTATTAGTTTATCATTTCCACATTAATTCCTTCCTTTGTTACAAATTTCAAAACTTGCTAATAATGCCAAACTTGGTAGCTTGGAAACAGTGGGGAAGATGTCATTTGACTGTTAGAGGACATAGATTAGCTAGCAGAATGGCTAGTGACAAATAGTGGATGGAATTTATTGTAAAGAAGTGCAAGGTGATGTATTTTAGCAGAAGGAACAAGAAGAGTTAATATATACTTAATAGTACAGTTTGAAAGAATGTGTAGAGAGAGATAAATCTGGGGCTTTATGTATTTAGATCTCGGAGGGCAACAGGACATATTGAGCAAATAGTTATCAGAACATTTAGGACCCTGGGTTTTGTAAATAGAGATATTGAGTGGAAGAATATGGAGGTTGTGCTGATCCTCTATGAAAATCTGGTCAAACCAGAACTAAAGTATGGTGCAGAGCTGGATGAACGCGGCAGGCCAAGCAGCAGCAACGGAGCAGGAAGGCTGATGTTTCGGGCCTAGGCCAAGGTCTAGGTCTCCTTTGATGCTGCTTGGCTTGCTGCGTTCATCCAGCTCTGCACCTTGTTATCTCATATTCCCCAGCATGTGCAGTTCCTGCTATCTCAAAAGTATGGTGCTCAGTTCTGATCCCACATTTTAGGAAGGTGTGAAGATGCTTGAGAATCTGCAGAGTAGATTAGCCAGAATGGTTCCAAGGTATTTGGAATCTGGTACAAAAATCGTTTGGAAAAATTTGGGCTTTTTAACATAAAAATGTATCTGAAATAAGAGCAGAAGAAGACCATTTAGTGTCTCAAGCCTGCTCTATTGTTCAAAAAGATCAGGGCCGGTCTCTTTGTGTTTTGAATTCCACATTGCCATCTACCCTGGTATCCTTTGACACTCTTGCTGAACAAGAATCTATCTACCTCTGCTTTTAAAATTTTCAATTAAATGTGAATGAAATAATAATATTCAATACCTTCTTAGATTTGATGCAAAGAGGGAAGGGAGATCAGATAGAGGTGTACAAGGTTATTGTTACAGTTTTGGATAAGGTTTGCAAAGAAGAGCTGCTACCATTAAACAATGGTACAGTAGTGGGCATAGATTTAAGGTTTTGAGTGAGAGATGCAGGCAGAGTGGGGTGGTTGTGGAGGTTTGTGAAGAGGGCTCTTTTATATAGCAACTTAATAAAATCACAGAAGCTGTTTGTACTGTGAGGTCATGACATAGTGTCAATGTCATAGAGTCATAGAGCTATTCGGGATGGAAAGAGACCAGATAGCCTAAATAAATCTAGTCCCATTTGTATATCAAACCTGTCCTGGTGTCAGTGACAAATTTAGCTTGCAAATATTTGGTCCCTTCCTCCAAGTCATAAAGTATCTTATGCTAGTAGGGATGGAGTTCAGGGTTTCCTCGTCCATTGTTATCCATTATTTCCTGTTGGTGAGGAAAAATCATACTCAGCTGTGATTGCCCCACAGTCAAATAGCTGTTCAAAGAGCAGAATTATCACCTACAGCAGGTAATCTCATAACCATTTCTAATTGTGAATTTTTGCTTTCTGGAACAAGAGAATAAAAAAAACAAAGACAGCCATTTTAAAACAAAATAGTACTTCATAAGATAAATATTGAGAAATACAACTTATACCCCACAATTATACTATTTAATAGCAAAAAAATTCTTTGTACTCCATAACTATAATTGGAAATATTCGTTAGAAACAAATTTATATCTTTTTTAACACTTTCCACAGATTTCTGTTAAAGAACAACAATCTCATGAACAAATAGAAGGAAAATTAAAACAATTAGAGACATTAACAGAAGAAGTGTTGCAACGACTTAAACAGAATAGAAAGGAATTTGAAGAAAAGGCTGAGCAGCTCAGAAAGTTGGTTAGTATTTTTTATCATAACATTTTATACGTTTTTGACAAGATATATCCTATTCTAAACCTTATCGTGCTTTTATTTTGCTTAATACAGCATGAAGAAAAATTAGCTGCAGTGTTGAGAAAAAGGGCATCAGAAATCAATTACAGAGATAAGAAGATCAGCAAACTGAAGCAACAAATTTCAAAGATTTTACAAGGAAAATATTGGTACATTTTTTCTGCACCAATTGTTTTCCTCTTCTGAAACCTCTTGTGAGTCATATTGGATTATATTTTACAGGTATTTCAGGTATCTGTCTTAAGCAGTTATCCTTTATATGAGACTAAACTGTAACTGCTACAGGCTAACAATATTAGAAATATAACTGTTGCCCTTGCTCATAGTTTGTGGATCCATAAGAATCCCAGTTTATTTTCTTTTCTTCCCTTATGTGGAGATACCACTAGTCAAATGTAAAATCTTCACAAGTGTTCCAGCAGAAATCAGTATGTGATAAGGTCAAGAGTCCAGGAATGTTTTTCCTGCTCTTCAAGATGACTCTAGAAATTATTTGAGCAGGATTGAGCAGGAGGGCTTTGACTTGGCATCTTGTTTTATGTATGGCACTTGTGATGGTATATTTCTTCCTCAATTTGACACTGGAGTACTCCGCCGTGGAGTGGGAGTTGGTTTTGTGACACAGTGGTGAGACAGCTAAATCTGTAGTGCTGCTGCCGAGCCACTCTTGGTGCTGGACACTGAAATCTCCCACCCAGAATACATTTCACAGCTTTGCTTCATGTTGTTCCACATGGATGACCACTGATTCATCGGGCGTGGGACGACGGAATGTGGCTTTCAGCAGGACGTTTCTTTGCTCATGTTCAATCTGAAGCCCTGAGACCTCATGGGGCCCAGGGTCAATGTTGAGGAATCTCAGGGCAACTCCCTCTCGACTGCATACCACTATTCTACCACCTCTGCTGGAGGGACAGGATATATCCATCAATAGTGATGGTGGTGTCTGGGATGTTGTCCGTGAGGTAGGATTCTGTGAGTATGACTATGTCAGGCTGTTGCTTGACTAGTCTGTGAGACAGCTCTCTCAATTTTGGCACCATGCCCCAGCTGAGGAGAACTTTGCAGGGGCGACAGGGCTGTTTCTGCCATTGTCTTTTCTGATGCCTAGGTGGACTGCCAGGTGACCTGTTGAGTTTCATTTCTTTGATACTTTGTAGCGATTGATACAACTGAATGACCTGCTAGGCCATTTTAGAGGGCAACTGAGTGTCAACCATATTGCTATGGGTCTGGAGTCACATGTAGGCCAGGTCAGAAAAGGATGGCAGATTTCCTTCACTGAAACACGTTAGTGATCCAGATAGGTTTTTCTGACAATTGGCAAAGGTTTCTTGGTCATCATCAGATTCTTAATTCCAGATTTATTTTTATTCAGTTCATATTCTACCATCTGCCATGGCAGGATTTGAAGCTGGGTCCCCAGGACATTAGCTGAGTTTCTGAATTAATAGTCTAGCAATAATACCACTCCATCATCTCCCCTACTGAATGGAGAGGAGGCTTGAGAGGCCAAGGAGCCTACTCCTGTTACCTTTTTTTTATGGTCTTATGATTATGGTTATGGCAAACGAGCCGGAACCCTTGGGTACAAATGAACTTTTCCAAATATCTCCTTTCTAATTAACTCAAATCCTTGGCAAGATCATTCTCACTGGCTTTCCAAATGTGATTTCTGCAGATGATGGCAATCCCATATCCAGACTTGTACATCTGAGTTGTCAGATGTTGTCACAACAATCTTGTGTTGTTACAAGATATTTCAGAATATCACTTCAGGATAAATGATTTAATGATGCAAGCTGTTTGCTCAACTTGACTGTTTCATCAGGAGTAATGTTTTGAGAACGTCATATGGATCATGCCCAACTTGACTGATGCATTCCCAGAAGGTCAGCACATACGCTGCAGCCCATTGTCAGAAATTATGTTTTCAGGCACACCGAACATCTGAAGTTCCACCAGCCACCTTACTGAGTGTCACAATATCTAATAATCACCTGTGAAGTACAAGATCTGGATTAATTGTGTGGTTTATAACAAAATTTATTTTTATTCTTCATAGGTCATTAACAAAGCAAAATGCTACCAATATGTTCATATGGTGATAAGAACTTAAAGAATTTTATAATCAGCCAATATTATCATGTCTAAATCTAATGAACACACTGGAACCAATTTGTCTCTGGGAGAAATACATTGGCATATGTGTACGTAGTTCCCAGGCTGGCTTATTTCTTTAAACAAACCTCATTTTAACTTTGGGGTTACAGGTAATTAAAAAGGCAAAACAAGTCATATACCACAGACAGTGCATTACATTTGACATTCCATTGGTACCATGTTGAGAGGCATTCAATAACTTCTTAAAGTTAGATGCCTGATTGCACAGCCTACTGCAGTCCCATTGCCAAATGAAACCTTTCTCTAAATACTTGCAGATGCAATTATTGGAATCCAGTGGAAACACTCCATTAATATTTCCTGTGCACCACACATTGTCCCGGCAGGTCTGTATGTTAAGAACCTCTCTGCGAGCAGAAACTATGAAATCAATGCATTGGTAAAATTAAGTTTGTATTCCTCAACCCTTTCTGCCAGATGTTATGTGATTAGAATCTTAGAACAGTACAGCACAGAAGGAGGCAAAAACAAAAATAGCTGGAAAAGCTCAGCTGGTCTGGCAGCATCCGTGGAGATGAATCAGAGTCAAGTTACCCTTCCTCAGAAGGAGACATATCAGCTCATTAAGCCTGTGCTTGTCCTTTTTAATTCTCTTCACTGCTAATCCTTTAAGACAGATAGGAGATTCTGTGGGAATGAGAGACACTCACGATTGGTGTAAACAAAGTGTGAAGCTGGATGAATACAGCAGGCCAAGCAGCATCTCAGGAGCACAAAAGGTGACGTTTCGGGCCTAGACCCTTCATCCAGCTTCACACTTTGTTGTCTTGGATTCTCCAGCATCTGCAGTTCCCATTATCTCTCCACTCACGATTGGTGTGTTGCCTCCCAGGTGCCAGGGTCCGTGACGTCTCGGATCATGTTTTCGGGATCCTTAAGGGGGAGGGGGAGCAGGCCCAAGTCGTGGTCCACCTAGGAACCAATGACATAAGTAGGAAAAGGGATGGGGATATGAGGCAGAAATTTAGGGAGCTAGGGTGGAAGCTTAGAGCCAGAACAAACAGGGTTGTTATCTCTGGTTCATCACCTGTGCCACATGCTAGCGAGGTGAGGGATAGGGAGCAAGAGCAGTTGAACACATAGCTGCAGGGATGGTGCAGGAAGGAGGGATTCAGATACCTGGATAATTGAGGTTCATTCTGGGGTAGGTGGGACCTCTACAAAAGGGATGGTCTACACCTGAACCAGAGAGGTATCAATATCCTTGGGGGGAAATTTGCTATGGCTCTTTGGGACGGTTTAAACTAATTCAGCAGGGGAATGGGAACCTGAATTGTAGCTCCAGCGTCCAGGAGGTTGAGAGTAGTGAAGTCATAAATAAGGTTTCAAGGTCACTGGAGTGTACCGGCAGGTAGAAAGGTGGTTTGAAGTGTGTCTACTTCACACCAGGAGCATCCAGAATAAGGTGGGTGAACTTGCAGCATGGGTTGGTACCTGGGACTTCGATGTTGTGGCCATCTCGGAGACATGGATAGAGCAAGGAATGGTTGTTGCAGGTTCCAGGATTTAGATGTTTCAGTAAGATCAGGGAAGGTGGTAAAAGAGGCGGGTGTGTGGCATTATTAGTCAAGGACAGTATTACGGTGGCAGAAAGGACGTTTGATGGGGACTCATCTACTGAGGTAGTATGGGCTGAGGTTAGAAACAGGAAAGGAGAGGTCACTCTGTTGGGAGTTTTCTATAGCCCTCTGAGAAGTTCCAAGATGTAGAGGAAAGGATTGCCAAGATGTTTCTGGATAGGAGCGATGTTAACAGGGTAGTTGTTATGGGGGCTTTAACTTTACAAATATTGACTGGAAATGCGATAGGTTGAGTATGTTAGATGGGTCAGTTTTGTCCAATGTGTGCAGGAGCGTTTCCTGACACAGTAGGTAGAGAGGCCAACAAGAGGCGAGGCCACTTTGGATTTGGTTCTGGTTAATGAACCAGGCCAGGTGTTAGATTTGGAAGTAGGTGTGCACTTCGGTGATAGTGACCACAGTTCGGTTATGTTTACTTTAGTGATGGAAAGGGATAGGTATATACCACAGGACAAGAGTTCTAGCTGGGGAAAGGGCAATTATGAGGCAATTAGGCAAGATTTAGGATGCATAAGATGGAGAAGGAAACTGCAGGGGTTGGGCACAATTGAAATGTGGTTCTTATTCAAGGCACAGCTACTGTGTGTCCTTTATAAGCATGTACCTTTTCTTTGTTTCAAATTGAATAACCGCTTAACTAAGTAAATCATGGCATTTTATCTTTGCACATTAGTCCTACATATTTGTTTTCCTAATCCATAAAAGGGAATGATAGCAACAGAAACTGAAAAAGGAAGTAGCACATTTATCAGAGGAAGTCAGTACATTTCAGAAAGAACTTAAGTTGCAAAAATCTCTCAAGCAGGTAAAACTTTAAAAATGTAAGATATTATGAATAACTTGTTCACAGTAGCTTTAGATTTTTAAGATAGATCTTGCCACTATTGGTGATATAATTTCATTCAACCATTTATCATCATTAGTGCTCTCTGCTGTTGAAAGATAGTGCAAAACTAACCCAACATCATTTTTTCACTCAGAGATAATGGGAATTGCAGATGCTGGAGAATCCAAGATAACAAAGTGTGAAGCTGGATGAACACAGCAGGCCAAGCAGCATCTCAGGAGCACAAAAGTTGACGTTTTGGGCCTAGACCCTTCATCAGACTCATGTCTGATGAAGGGTCTAGGCCTGAAACATCAGCTTTTGTGCTCCTGAGATGCTGCTTGGCCTGCTGTGTTCATCCAGCTTCACACTTTGTTATCTTGACTATATTTGTCCTTTCTTTCATCCACATTCAATTTAAATTGTACACCAAATGCTGGCATTTTTCTTCTTAATTGGCTTTCTTTTGTCTCTAACCTTGAAGGTTAAACATAACAGTTCCCAAAGTATCCAATATAGATCCCAAATGTTTCTATACTTTTACTTTGCTTCTTATTCCTTCCTCATTCCGTAGAAGAAAATTCCATTTGCAATAATTCATGTGGGTTCCGTAGCATACTATTTTAGAAGAAATTTCTTGAAATTTCAGCAAATTCCCTTTTACATAAAGAATGTATGTGTTGAATGCTCCAGTCAGTTTGAAAAAGACTAAAATATAAATGGCTTATTCTTCACACTTGATATTCATCTGTCTTGTGGTCTCCCCAGAACACTAGAACACCACCATCCCTTTGAATGGTCTGTAGTATATTCACTATTTTCTCCTTTTGCCATTCTTTACTTACATTTAAAGCATTTGTCATATTGTATATTCAGTATAATACTATTTTATCTCCTGTTCAGTTCTTTGTAAACAATATAAAATCTTGTGAAGCAACTCTCAATTATCAAATGATTTCAACTAAGTTTCAGAAACTACGATGTATCACTGTGATAGTGAACTAGAAACCAAGTCCCACTATTCTCGAAGGTATCACAAGAAGTGTGCAAAATTCTCTCATGTTTCTGACTTTTAGCCCCTGGTTGACTGAAACATATAACTTATTCATTAAAACTCTAACCCTCATACAAAATGCCCTGTGCATACACATGCAGACATAGATAGATACAAAAGAAATTGGTCTTATGGGCAGAGGGAAAGACTAGGAAGGGAGTTCAAAAGTCTATGTCCAGAGGGTTCACCTGAGATGATCATTTTGGTTTTCCAGGGCATGCTGCTCCTTGATCTTCCTTGTCCAGGTTTTCTCAGGTGACACACAACATCGATTCACGCAAATACAGATAATATTCTGCACTACCCAACAATGTGGAAAATTGCCTGAGTATGTCCAAAAAAGTAGGACAAATTTAATCAGCCATGAATCATCGACCCTCAATCATTAGTAGACTGATGGAAGGTACTAACAAATGACGCTTATAAAACAATATTCTGCTCACTGACACTCACTTAGTTTATATTCTGCCAGGGCCACTCAGTTCCTGATTTCATACAGCCTTGGTTCAAATATGGGTAAGATAACTGAGTGTTCAATTTCAGCTGATGGGAATGAGGGGAAAAAGAATCCATCCAGATCAAGAAAAATGAAGATAATTGAGGTTGTTGGAGGCAAATCCATCTCTGCCCCAAGAAATTACTGCATAAATTCCTCTGTGTAGAGCTCTGGGTCCAACCGTTTTTAGTTACAAGGTAGAGTTGTGTTGCATTCGGTATTGTATTAAGTACCATTTCATTCTCCTCTGATACTGGAGAAGTCATTAATATAGGAAGACGTCCACAAATTTTAGCTTTAGTCTGATAGGTGGCAAATAACATTTGAACAATGCTAGTGCCAAGCAAAGACCATTTCCAACAGGGATCTAACCATTTCCCTGACATTCAATAGTATTACTATTGCTGAATCCACCTTCATTAATATCAAGCAGGCAAACATCAACTCTCAAACTACAGGGGGTGGCAGGCGAACTTGCCCCTAAAAGTTTCCAAGTCATCTAAGAAAATCCAGGGTGACCAGTCAGAAAAAGGTCATTCCCATTAACAGAATGGGTGGAAATGGTGAGGATTCATTTCCAGCACTTTCTGCCCTTACCCCTTCCCTTCCCCGCCACAACCATAGGCCCCCCTGCTGGTCATACAGCCCTACCCTCTTCCCCCTCCCTCCACCATGTCAGCATTCCAGAGAAATCATTCCTGTGAGAACACCCTGGTCGACTCTTCACTCTCAACACCATCACATGTCCTGTGGCAGTTGTCCATGCAATCGCAGAAAATGCAACACTTGCCTATTTACCTGTTCCCTCTTCACCATCCAAAAACCCAGCCACACCTTCCAAGTAAAGCAATGATTTACCCACGCTTCATGCAATCTGGCCTGCTGTACTTGCTGCTCACTTTGTAATCTACAGTACATTGTGGAGATGAAACACAGACTGGGTGATTGCTTTGCTGAACATCAATGCTCAACCTGTAAAAATGACCACAAACTCTCAGTTGCCTGTCGCTTCAACAAACATTTCTGCCTCAGGACTGCTGCAGTGCTCCAGAGATGCTCATCACAAGCTGAAGGAACAACACCAAATCTTCTGTGCAGCCTGTTGAGTTTAATCATTTCAGAACATGATCACCCTCCTCCATGTTGGTTATCTTCCCTCTGCACCCCGAGGCTCTGCATCATATGGGTTTCCTCTGTGTGCAGCCAACCTATTTTCAATTATTTGAATTTCATGTTAGCACTGTACTAAGTATTTAAATTGCTCTCTCAGGTATTTCTGTTTACCATTTTTCTCTCTCTCTTTCTCTGGGTTTTGTTTCCATGTAGCCTATTCACTGCCCGTGCACCCACCTCCCACCATCCTGTCATCAGCATAAGCACCAACCTTTTCCAGTTATTGTCAGTTCTAACAAAGGGTCACTGGGCTCACAACTTTAATTCTGTTTTCTCTCAACAGATGCTGCCAGACAGGCTGTGTTTCTCCAGCACTCACTCCAGCATCCACAATTTTTTGCGTTTATTGAAGTCTTATAATATTGTTAAACAGTAGTAATCTTGAGGATTCAGAAGATTTTCAAATTTAGCACAAGAGAACCAAATATTCATGATTTAAAGAAAAAGAATATGAATCAACTAGAAAGAGACAGTAAACAGATTGTAAACATTTCTATAGATACAATAGAGATAGGGAGACTCTTTTTCCTAGGATGGTGACAGCAAGCACGAGGGGGCATAGCTTTAAATTGAGGAGTGGAAGATATAGGACAGATGTCAGAGGTAGTTTCTTTACTCAGAGAGTAGTAAGGGAATGGAACGCTTTGCCTGCAACGGTAGTAGATTCGCCAACTTTAGGCACATTTAAGTCATCATTGGATAAGCATATGGACGTACGTGGAATAGTGTAGGTAGATGGGCTTCAGATCGGTATGACAGGTTGGCACAACATCGAGGGCTGAAGGGCCTGTACTGTGCTGTAATGTTCTATGTTCTATGTTCCATGTAACTGATCGTGGATCCATTGGAGATGCAAACTGGTAAAATTATAATGCAGAATAAGAACATGACAGAGACATTAAACAAATAACTGCTTCTGTCTTCATGGTAGAAAACACAAAATATCTCTTTAAAAACTGCAAACCAACAATTGAGAAAAGCTGAAAGAAATTGGTAGAATGTTCTGATCCCTGATCATGATAGTTAATACTAAACAAGTTAGATCCAGAGTGAAACTTGGATGGACCATGGATTCATAGAACTTTACAGTGCAATAAGACCCACCATTCAACCCATGGTGTCTGTACCAGCTCCCAAATAAGCTATCCAGCTGGTCCCATTCTCCGGAGAGAAAAATAGAAATTGCTGGAAAAGCTCAGTAGATTTGGCAGCATCTGTGGAGAGAAATCAGAGGTAATGTTTCAGGTCAAGTGATCCTGCGTCAGAACCCCATTCTGCAGGGTATCTCCATAGCTTACTACTTACATCACTTCCAAATATATATCCAGCTCTTTATTGAAACCTTGTTTGGAATCCACCTTCACCTGCCTCCCAGGCAGCATATTCCAAATTCTAACAATTTTCTGAGTAAAGACATTTATCCTCATCTCACTTCAGCTCTCTTGCTGACAATCTCGAAACTGTGACTCCTAGTTACTTTCATAGTGACATTGTGGAAACAGCATGTCCTTCTTTACCCAATCACAATTGTTTATAATTTTGACCTCAAAATGGTCACCTCTTAATGTTGGTCAGTCATTGAACATATTCACAGAATGTTATCACTCTACTTTTAATAATAAAGAACATATGCTTATTACACCAAACAAATGGGAGTAAAATAAATATATAATAGAAACTTTGGAAAGATATTTTTGTAAACAGCGAAAAGAGACTAAAGTCCTTTTTTTCAGTGATATCCTTTACAGGCACTCACCCAGTGAAGTGTTATTCCGATCTTCATTTTAAAATTTCTTGCTGATTGACAAGATCGCAATGTTTCTTTTCAGCGAATTTCTGCACATTCATGAGATGTGATTCTCTCCATTACTGTTTTGCTCTGAGCACACCCTAACCCTAACACTAACCCTGATACAATTCTGAGGAAGGGTCACTGGACCCAACACGGTAACTCTGCTTTGTCTCCAGGGATTCTGCCAAGCCTGCAGAGTTTTTCCAGCAATTTCTGATTTTGCTCCTGACACAGTCACAGACAAACTCACTGATTTTTGTCACTGAATGTTTTGGCTAAACAGCAAATTCTTTGGCATGGATCTTCTGAATTGAATCTGTTTTTGACCTTTGGCACCTCTTTCTCTAGGTCATAAAAATTCATCTTGGTAAACACCTCAGCAATTATTTCACCAGGTGGCTTCTCATTTAGCTTCAGTCACATAATTTCTGCAATTCGTTATTGATCTAATGAATTTCTGGCTCTTAGAAAAAAAGTCACCTTTACATAACTAAAACCTAAAAATCTACCTATCTCTAGTTTAAAACCAACTTCCTGAAAATAATTTCAGAGGTAGTAGGAACTGCAGATGCTTCCCTCCCTTTAGTGGTCAAGAACGCCCCACCTCTCTGAGGTGGACTCCATTTTCTCCCCCTTGGTCCAGGAACTCCTGACCTATGTCCGTGACACAAGCCATGCCCTCCACCTCCTCCAGAAAGTCCAGAAAATCCAATTCCCCGGACCCCAACACCTCATTTTTACCATGGATGTCCAGTCGCTATACACTTGCATTCCCAATACAAATGGCCTAAAGGACCTCTGCATCTTCCTGTCCCACAGGCCTGACCAGTCCCCCTCCACTGACACCCTCATCCGCTTGTCCTCACCCTCAACAACTTCTCTTTCAATTCCTTCCACTTCCTACAGACAAAGGGGGTGGCCATGGGTAATCGCATGGGCCCAAGCTATGCCTGCCTCTTTGTAAGTTACGTGGAACAATCCCTCTTCCGTACCTACACTGGCCTTAAACCCCACCTCTTCCTCCATTACATTGATGACTGTATCGGTGCCACCTCATGCACCCACGAGGAGCTCGAACAGTTCATCCACTTTACGTACACCTTCCACCCAATCTTAAATTCACCTGGACCATCTCTGATACCTCCCTCTCCTTCCTGGACCTCTCTATCTCCATCTCAGGCAACCACCTAGAAACCGATATCCATTTCAAGCCCACCGACTCCCACAGCTACCTAGAATACACCTCCTCCCACCCACCTTCCTGAAAAAATGCCATCCCCTAGTTCCAATTCCTTCACCTGCACCACATCTGCTCCCAGGATGAGGCATTCCACTCCTATACATCTCAGATGTCCTCGTTTTTCATGGACCTCAACTACCCCCCTGCAGTGGTTGAGAACACCCTCGACGGTGTCTCCCGCATTTCCTGCAACTCATCCCTCACACCCTCCCCCTGCAATAATAATCAAACAGAAACCCCCTCGACCTCATGTACCACCCCACCAACCTCCGGATCCAATGCATCATTCTCTGACACTTCCTCCATCTGCAATCCGACTCCACCACCGAAGACATTTTTCTCTCCCCACCCTTATCTACTTTCTGGAGGGACCACTCTCTCCGTGACTCCCTTGTCTGCTCCACACTCTCCTAAAGCCCCACCACACTCGACACTTTTCCCTGCAACTGCCCCTACACCTCCTCCCTCACCCCCATCCCAGGCCCCAAGACGACTTTCCACATCAAGGAGATGTTCACCTGCACATCTGCTATTGTGGGATACTGCATCCACTGTTGCCGTTGTAGCCGCCTCTGCATTGGGGAAACCAAGCGGAGGCTTGGGGACTGCTTTGCAGAACACCTATGCTTAGTTCGCACTAAACAACTGCACCTCCCAGTTGCGAACCATTTCAACTCTCCCTCCCATTCCACAGACGACATGTCCATCCTGGGCCTCCTGCAGTGCCACAATGATGCCACATGAAGATTGCCGGAACAGCAACTCGTATTCCGCTTGGGAACCCTGCAGCCCAATGATATCAATGTGGACTTCACCAGCTTCAAAATCTCCCCTCCCCCTACTGCATCCCAAAACCAGCCCAGCTCATCCCTGCCTCCCTAACCTGTTCGTCCTCCCACCTATCCCCTCTTCGCACCTCAAGACCGACCCCCATCTCCTACCTCCTAAACTCAGCCCCGCCTCTTTGACCTGTCTGTCCTCCCTGGACTGACCTATCTCCTCCCTAACTCCCCACCTACACTCACCTTTACTGGCTCCATCGCTGCCTCTTTGTCCGGTCTATCTCCTCTCCACCTATCTTCTCCTCTATCCATCTTCTATCCCCCTTCCCCTCTCTCTCTCTATTTATTTCAGATCCCCCTTCCCCTCCCCCATTTCTGAAGAAGGGTCTAGGCCCGAAACGTCAGCCTTCCCACTTCTCTGATGCTGCTTGGCTTGTTTTGTTCATCCAACTCTACACCTTGTTATCTCTATTCCTGAAAATAATATTTCATTGACCTTCATCACAATAAGCAAAGAAACAATTCCAAAGAAATTAATAGAATGAAGTAGGGATGAAACTCAAGGGCCTGAATACCTGTTTCTTACAGTTTTAAAAGAGGTAGCTGCAGAGCATGCATTGGTTTTGAGCTCTAAGAATCTCAGAGATGATAGACGATGGAGTTGAGGTGATTTGCCACAATCTTGTTTAGAGAACAGGCTCAAATGTTCAAATGGTCTACTTCAGCTCCTACGTTTTACATTCTAATTTCCCAAGAGTACAATTCAGGCTATTTTTTAATATCACTAATCCCTCTTTTCTCATTCATCTTAAACTACAATAAATTTGCTTTCTCCTCCTACTGTCAGATGGACATAAATCAACCGCTATTGTCATATCTGTCAACTTCACAAGTACATTGATACCTTTCTGGTTCAGATGAATTCCACCACTCCTGCATAATATTTCTTGTTCCAGAACCGGTCAATGTTCTAGAGAAGTACTTCATTAGTTATTTAGCTGTTAATCATTTTTGGATGTTCTGTGATTTTGAAGTGCTGCATTAATTCAATCCTTGCTTCTAATACCTGTCTCCCTTCTCTATAAAGTAAGAGCTTGCCTTTTCCTCTTCAATGTTTCCTACTCCTTCAATCTATTTTCTATCCAGTCAATCCCTTTGTTACTTTCCAAAAAAGACTAGGAGGCCAAAGTGTTGAACAGCAGGAACTTCACCAAAGGGTGTTTACTTTGCAGACAGAAAAGTTATGCAAGCTATTTCCATTCCAAAATGACTGAAGATATCATCATGATGTCACATCTTGATCAGACTCTGAAAAGTGACAGTCCACTATATTTACCAAATATACATCTTGCATTTCCAAGCATCTTGTAGGGTGACCTGGAGTGGGAGTGGCCAGGAAAATGGCCAAAAAATGCCTCAGCCTGGCTCATTCCCTCCTCCTCAGCCTTATAGTAGAAGCATCTTTAGAGTGTTGATGGCAATTCCCTGCTTAGCAGCAGAGGGAAGCCAATTAGGACTTTTGTGGAGGTAATTAACAACTCTGGTTGTTAATTAAGTTGGTTCCAACTCTGTGGAATTATTCTCACAACAACGAAGATCTTGGCTGTATCTACAGCTTATTTATTCACAGGAGGATAACGCAGCAATGTGGAAGAGCACCTTGAGATGCAAAAAAGAGGTCACTAGCATGCTTGCAATTGCTTGCATGTCATGTGTAGATGGATCCACAAGTTAGTGTAGAAGTTGAGGAATTAGCTGCTGGTCCTTTGAGCAATATGGGCCTCCACCGTGTGCCACCCTCTGCATTTCATTTCATCTCATTAGTATTCACAATGGGTTTGCCGGTCACCCTTCACCATTCTGACTTCTCTAATTTGTTAGTTCCCATGGAGGAAACTTCTTTATTGAACTCTTCTGGAAAGATTGCACCTAGTGCCCTGCCATGCACATGTCAGAGCTCATGACTTAATGGGAAAATTCAGCTTACTGTTTCTACTCAGCAGCAATCCTCTTACCCAGTTCAACCTGTCCTGAGCCTCCAAATCACTTTGTTTCTGAGTCGAAGAGGTTTCTACACTTCTCCCGTATCCTCTTATCCTCACTGTTAACACAGTATTTCTTGGTTTCTACTTTTCTGTGAAGCATAGATATAGAAAGAGGGAAGACGCAGATGTAGAGGATATCTAAGGTGTATGTAAAAGTTACGTGCAAGATATTAAGAATAAAACAAAAATGCAAGTAGAAGAGTAGCGAAAAGAAGAATGGATTAGAAACAAATTAAAGACATCAAACAGAATTGAAGAGATAGCACAACCAGAAAACATCATCATTCACTATCTAGTTATTTCACAGGAAGATGCATATGTTGGGTGAGGAGGAGATGGATCAGCTTGTTATGCCCCAGCAAAAGAAGCTAGAAGGGTTGCACTTGAACCGGAATGAGTCAATATCCTGACTGGGAAGTTTGCTTGTGCTTTTGGGGAGGTTTTAAATTGATTTGGCAAGAGAATGGGGCACAGATTAGACGTAAAGTCAGGAGCAAGATCCAGTCAAACATAGAAGGAATGCTATGACAGTCCTGTAGTTGGGGAGACATGGGCAGGATAAGGCACATGGTAGGTCTGGAAAGCTGAATTGTATCATTATATTGCAAAAACCTTGACTGATAAGGCAGATGAACTTAGAGCATTGATCAGCACATAGGAATATAATACTGTTGCAATTACAGACATGGTTAAGGAAGGACAGGACTGGCAGCTCAATATTCCAGGGCATAGAAGTTTCAGGCACCATGTGGGGGGAAATAAGAGAGGTGGGGGCATTGCATTATTGACAAAAGAAGCCAACTCTACATCAATGAGGGAGGATATCCTCAAAGGTTTTCAAATGAGGCCATTTGGATCGAGGTTAGAAATAAAAAATGAACGATTACCTTGCTGGGATTACACCACAGGCCTCCCAAGAGTCAGAGGCCATAGAGGAACAGACATCACAGGCAAATCACAGGTGTGAGAGAAACAGGGTTATAGTTGTAGGGGACTTCAATTTTTCGATTGCCTTAGTTTCAAAGGATTAGGTGAGGTGGAACTGTTAAAGCACATCCAGAAGAGCACTTTGCGCCAGTACATAAACAGTCCTACTACTGATGGGGCAGTGCTAGACTTAATCCTAGGGAATTAAAGCAGTCAAATGTTTGAAGTTTCAGTGGGAGAACATTTTGGGATAATGAACATAACTTTGCAAGTTTCAAAGTCATTACGGAAAGGGCTAACGATAATGCAGAAGTTAAGTATTTAAATTGGGAGAAGACTGATTTCAATATCATTAGACAGGATCTGACAAACATAGATTTGTTGCAGCTACTTGCACGTAACTCTACATCGGGAAAGTGCAAGTCTTTTAAAAGTACTACAGTGAGAATTCAGGGCCAGTGTATTTCTCTAAGAGTGAAGGGCAAGGGCTGTTTGATTTAAAAAAAGCACATGTCTTATATAGCATATTAAAAACAGGGGAGGACCTTCAAAAGTATAGAAAGTATAGGAGGTTGCTTAAAAAAGCAGTTAGGAGGCAAAGAAGGGCCACAAATGATCTTTGACAGAGAGGATCAAGAGAAACCCCATGGTTTTTTTCTATGTATTTTAAGTGTAAGAGGCTTACCAGGGAAAGAGTGGACCTATTAGAGGTGTCTGTGCATGGAGCCAATGGACATGGGTGAGGTCTTAAATGAATATTTCTCGTCTGTGTTCACAGAGGAGAAAGGCATTAAAGACAAGAAATTATTTGGGATCGTGTGGTTCTAGAATACATTAAAATTAATAAAGAGAAAGTATTAGATGTTTTAGCAGGCACACCGGTGCATACAAATCCCCAGGGCCAGATGAGATTTATTCCAGGCAGCTAAAGGAGGCAAGGGAGGAGATTGCTGGGGCCCTGATGGAGATGTTTAATACTTCACTGGCCACAGGTGAAGTACCAGATGACTGGAGGATAACTAATATAGTTCTTTTGTTCAAAAAGGGCAACAAGGATAAGCCAGATAATTACAGACCAGTTATTCTGACATCAGTGGTCGAGAAATTATTGGAAAAAGTTCTGAAGGACAGGATTAATCAATACTTGGAAAGGCAGGGATTTATCAGGGATAGTCAGCACAGATCTGTTAAAAATTCTCATCTCTGCCTTATATGGGAGAGTCTGTATTTTAAACCTGTATGCCCCAGGTTGCCCCATGCTCTGATGAAGGGTCTAGGCCTGAAACGTAAGCTTTTGTGCTCCTGAGATGCTGCTTGGCCTGCTGTGTTCATCCAGCCTCACATTTTATTATCTTGGATTCTCCAGCATCTGCAGTTCCCATTATCTCTGCCCCAGTTCTGGTCTCTCCCAAAAGAGGTACCATTGTTTCAAAACAGATTGTATCAAGTCCCATCAGGTTGTTGTATGTTTCAATCAGATCACCCCTCATTCTTCTAAACTCTAATAGACACAGGCCCAGCCTGCTTAACCTTACCTCAGAAAATAAATACCCCACTGCGCATTCCGGCTTTCAGTTGAATCTTTGAACTGAACTTCTCAAAACTACTGCTAATGAATTTATACCCTTTCTTAAATAAGGGGACCAGAGTTGTGCTCAGCATTACTGGTGTAATCTTACCAATACCCTGTGTAATTGTATCAAAACATCTCTACTTTTATATTCCATTCCCCTCACAATAAACAGCAAACAATGACTGAATGCATGGTGCACTCCTGAACCACAAACACTTTTGGAGAAAGCTACAGTGAAGTTGGATTGTTGCTGGACTTATGACTCAGGTACTAGGGACCTAGGTTTGAAAGCCAACATGGCAAATAGTGGAAACTGAATTTTAAGAGGTGTGGAAATGGATGCCCATGAAACCATTATTGTTTGTCACCAGAATAACCTGTTCACTAAGTTGTCTTCCTGAGCTGATCTGGTCTTCATGTTACTCCATGTGTTTGGATCTTAAATGCCCCTGATATAACATTGTCCAGCAAACTACTTAGTTTTAACTAATCACTAAAAGTCTTTATAAAGGAAAAAGTCTTGAAAAGGACCATAAGCCTTGAAAAAGGTCCAGTTGGGCACTGGAATGGACAATGCCAAGCCTGTTGATCCTGCAAAGTCTTTCTTATTAACATGTGGAATTGATGCCAAAATTAGAAGACATGTCTCACAGTTTAGTTAAGCAACAGCCTGAATAGTCTGATCATCACACTCATGGAATCATATCATTATTACATCACAGAAAACACCATCACCATCCTTAGCTATTCCTACCAATTCCCCCCATACTCTGGAGTGCTCCTTGATGCTGAACACCTTTTGGAGGAAGCACTTCAGATAAAAAGGGATCAGAATTTAGTTTGGGTGAGGGATTTCAATGTCAATCACCAACTGTGGCTCAACAGCTTCAATGCTGACCACAATGGTCGAGTCCCAAAGGACACAGTTGCTAGACTGAGTCTGCTAGACTGAGCCTACAGCAGGTGGTGAAGAAGCTAACAGAGGAAAAAGCATACTTCACCTCTGCTTCATCAATGTGCTTGCTGCAGATACATCTGTCCATGACAACATTGGTAAAAGTGACCATTGCATAGACTTTGTGGAGAGGATGTCCCATCTTCACATTAGGATAAGTTGTGTGGGACTATGATGTATGAATTAGGATAGATTTTGAACAGCTGTGCATGGATCTTGGAGGTCTGCACAACAGCGAAAAAACTGTCAGGGAAAGTTGGACAGAGTTAAATGGTTCTACAACCAATGTCATCAGATCTATATTGTGCAGTCCTGATGCATCCAGTTATAAATGGTGTGGACAATTAACTTACTGGAGGAGACTCCACAAATATCCTATCCACAATGATAGGGGAGCCCAGCACATCACTGCAGACAATAAGGTTGAAATATTTACAACAATATTCAGCCACCAGTATGGGTGGATGACCATCTCAGCCTTCACCAGAGATTCCTAGCATCACAGATCGCAGTCTTCAGGCAATTCATTTGACTTCACATGACATCAAAGTATGGTTAAATGCATTGGATACTCCAAAGACTATGGCCCTGACAAAATTTCGGTAATTGTACTGATCTTCAGAACTTGCAACTTCAACCAAGATGTTCTAGTATAATTTCAATACAAGCATCTACCCAGCCATCTGGAAAATTGCCTAGACATGCCCTGTGCAGAAAACAAAAGACAAGACAAATCTGCCTGGTCAATTACTGCACATACATACCACAAAGAAAGATAGCTGTGGTTGTTGGAGGTCAGTCATTTCAGCTCCAGGGCATCTCTGCAGGAGTTCCAAACATGTTCAGCTGTTTCATCAATGACCTTCCCTCTATTATAAGACAGAAAATGGCGGTGTTTGCTGATTATTGCACAATGTTCATCAACCTCTTCTGACTTCAGATTTGAAGCAGTTTATGTTCAAATGCAACAACTCCTGGACAAAATCCAGGCTTGGGCTGATAAGTAACATCCAATCCACACAAATACCAGGCAACGACTATCTCAAACAAGGGAGAAACTAACTATCACTGCTTAACATTGAATGGCATTTCCATCACTAAAGTTACTGCTATTACTCACTAGACAGTGGGTTGGAATAGCCAAATAAATGTGGCTATTACAAGAGCAAGTCAGAAGCTAGAAATTCTGCAACGAGTAGCCAACCTCCTGATTTCCCATTAGAGAGCACCTTCCAATGAGCATTCCCTTTAATTTTCTTTCTAGCTGAACAGGCCACTGAATTACATGCTTGCAGTGACATCCAGAACCACAAATCAATGCCACCATCAGTGTGCTGACTTCAGTCATTGTGCACAGAACCTTGGAGCAGCTGCATGCACACATGCACATGGGGAGGCGATGGCCTAGTTGTATTATCGCTAGTTTGTTATCCAGAGACCCAGAAGTCTGAGAACCTGCGTTTGAAGCCCACCATAGCAGATGGTGGCATTTGAATTGAATAAAATATTTGGAATTAAGAATCTAATGATGACCATGAATCCATTGCCAATTGTCGGAAAAACCCATCTGGTTCACTAACCTCCTTCAGGGAAGGAAACTACCAGCCTTAATAACAAAGTGTGGAGCTGGATGAACACAGCAGGCCAAGCAGCATCCAGGAGCACAAAAGCTGACTTTTCGGGCCCAGACCCTTTTGTGCTCCTGAGATGCTGCTTGGCCTGCTGTGTTCATCCAGCTCCACACTTTGTTATCTTGGATTCTACAGCATCTGCAGTTCCCATTATCACTGAAACTACCAACCTTACCTGGTCCAGCTTACATGTGACTCTAGACCCACAGCAATTTTGTTGACTCTTAACTGGCCTCTGGGCAATTAGGAATGGGCAATAAATGCTGCCTAACCAGTGACGTCCTCATCCTGTGAATGAATAAAGAAACACAGCTTAGAAGGAAATCGATTTCAACCCATCTACAAGGAAAAGGGCAACACATTCATTGGAACACCACCACCTCAAGTTGGCACCCAGCCATCCCAAACCCACTTGCCATTCAGATTTGGAAATATATCACCATTACCTCAGTGTTACTGGGTCACCATCCTGGAAATCCCTACCCAACAGCATTGTTGGTGTATCCACACAAAATGGACTGCAGCAATTCAAGAAGTGTGCTCATGGAAAAGGCAAAAAGGAATGGGCATTAAATGTTGGCCATCTAGGGAAAACCACCTCCCCTGCATGAATGATAAAGAGAAGTAAATGAACTGCTGGATGTTGTTGACTTTGTGAGGTTTGTGATTGCAATTGCCTCATATGGGCAGTCAACGATTTATAGCAGTTTTCTTGTAGTTTATTAAGAAGCAGCTTAGATATGATTAACTAGTTATTAGACAAAGAAAAAATACAATTGTGATGGAGAAAATTGCTACACTGCTCCAAAAACTGTCCTGTACAATGGAGGAACAGGGCCCCCACCTTTGGAACGGTGGACTGTCTGTCCCAATATTGTGTAATCTTTGGTGGTAATATTCAATGTCTTTCCCCTTGGGCTGATGTAGGGAAATTCCTGCCCCAGGAGATTGTGTCTTCTTTCTCTGGATCCTCTCTTCCTACCTACCCATGCTTACGTACCTATAGTTTTGGGGCTGACAATCTATGCTGTGTCAATCACCTGTATAAACCCCCTTGGTCAATTATCACAGGCAGCTTTTTCCAATGCCATTGATCCCTTGCCTATCTCCATTTGAAGGTTAGCCTTTATTATTCATAAGAACAACTATTTCTTATTTTCCAAAACACTACATTCATAATAGGGTAGTGTGGCACTTAAATCTTTTGTTACCTTTGTAGAAGGTAGATGTTAAGCGAGGGCTCATACTACATAGGATATTCTAAATTTAACTTTAAAGGGGACCATAATTTCCAATGTGTTGAAGAAGCACATCTTGATCTTAGTGCTGTTGCTCTTGGTATTGCAGGTAAAGAAAGCACATAACTTGCAAGAGAGGAGTTGGTCCAGTGGTGAAGTGGCACATCTTACCTTTTTGACATTGCCACAACGACAACTCATCAGGATGTTTGTGATGACAAGGTTGGAATGCATCACAGTTGAAAGGCTTTTTCTTCCTCCTGTTTATTTCTCCTATACATCAGCTTTAATGACCTGTTGTAGCTCTGCAGAGTCAGAGAAAGAAGAGAGCTTTACTAACTAGGAGATGGTAAGAACTGCCAATGCTGGAGTGAGAGATAACACAGTGTGGAGCTGGAGGAGCAAGCAGGCCAGGCAGCATCAGAGGATCAGGAAAGTTGACGTTTCAGCTCCAGCCCCATCCCTCCTCTCTCTATTTAGTTCAGAGCTCCCTTCCCCCTCCCCCATTTCTGAAGAGGGGTCCCAACCTGAAACATCAACTTTCCTGCTCCTCTGATGCTGCCTGGCCTGCTGTGTTCCTCAAGCTCCAAGCTGTGTTATCTCTGACTCCAGCAATGGCAGTTCTAACTATCTCTGAGTGAGTTATAACCTCACTGCGAAGTCTCTTCTAGGGATGCCTACCTTGAAGAAGTTATCCTCCTCCCTCCAGAAAGAGCTTAGCAGTTCTCTCTGCCACTGCAACCGTCTGGTCATTTCTTAGGCCCTGCAACTGCTTGACCATATACTGAAGCAAACCAGATATTACAGCCACATTGCCTTTCTCAGTACCTGCCTACAGAACTAGATCATGCCCAATGGACTCCAGTCTACATTCAGGTCGTCACAATTTGGTCCTGACCGCAATAACCTCTACATACAAAACATCCAGATCCTCCAACAGCAAGGATGCCGTTGCCAGTGTTGCTCCCGCTGCCAACATCAAGGATGATGCCACTTCTGCCGATGCCCCACCTACCATTAACATCACCCCAGCCACCGCTGATGTCACCCCTAACTCCACCCCAACAGCCAACCCCAGCCCCAAGCCCTGCCGGGTCTTTACCATCCACCCAGACCTCTCCCTCACTGAGGATGAACTGTCAGTCCTTAGTAAAGGACTCACCTTCATTCCCCTCCGCCCACACATCAATGAATGTTGCTTGGATGTCGAACAGTTTTTCTGCCGCTTCCACAGCTGTTTATTTAACCGTGAGTCTAACCACCCTCCACAGACCACTTCTCCCACTTCCAACAAATGCCATCCTCCTACCCGCCTCGATCTCTTCATCGCCAAATGTCGTTGTGACACAGATTGCCTCAAACTCTCCCCCACAGAATCTGCAGCCCTCCGCTCCCTCCACTCCAACCCTAACCTCACCACTAAGCCCGTGGATAAGGGAGGCACAGTTGTGGCATGGCGCACCAACTTTCATATAGCTGAGGCCAGGCGCCAACTCTCTGACACCTCCTCCTACCACCCCCTTGATCATGACCCCACCCCGACCATGAAAACATCATCTCCCACACCATCCATAACCTCATCTCCTCAGGTGACCTCCTGACCACAGCCTCCATCCCCTTGGTTCCCAAACCCCACACTGCCCATTTCTATCTTCTTCCCAAAATCCACAAACCCAAATGAAGGCTGACCCATTGTCTCTGCCTGCTCCTGCCTTATTGAACTTATGTCCACTTACCTTGACTCTGTTTTCTTCCCCCTGGTCCAGGAGCTCCCCACCTGTAAGAAGGGCCTATCTGAAGAAGGGTCACCAGACCTGAAACGTTAACTCTGTTTTGTCCTCCACAGGTGCTGCCAGATCTGCTGAGCTTTTCCAGCAACTTTGTTCTTACTCCCCACCTATTGTCTGGGACACCACCCACACCCTCCACCTCCTCCAAGACTTCAAATTCCCTGGCCTCCAACACCTCATCTTCATTATGGACATCCAGTCCCTGTACACTTGCATTCCCCATGCAGATGGCCTAAAAGCCCTCTGCTTCTTCATCAACCCCCACTCCCACAGGCCCAACTGGTCCCCCTCCACTGACAACCTCATCTGCTTAACCAAATTTGTCCTTACCCTTAACAACATCTCCTTCAACTCCTCCAACTTCCCACAGACTAAGGGGATGGCCGTGGGAACCCACATGGGCCCAAGCTATGCCTGACACTTTGTACAATACGTGGAATAATTCCTCTTCCGCAGCTACACTGGCACTATCCCCTACCTCTTCCTCTGCGACATAGATGACTGTATCAGCACTGCCTTCTGCTCCCATGAGGAGCTTGAACAATTCACTAACTTCACTAACACCTTTTATCCCATCCTGGAGTTCACCTGGACCATCTCTGATCCCTCTCTCCTTCCTGGATATCGTTGCCTCCATCTCTGGTGACTGCCTCAAAACCAATTTCTATTTCAAGCCCACCAACTCCCACAGCTACCTAGACTACACCTCCTCTCAACCACCTTCCTGCAAGAATGCGATCCCCTACTCCCAATTCCTCTGTCTCTGCCACGTCTGCTCCCAAGATGGGGCATTCTACTCCTGAATATCCCAGATGTCCTCTCACTTCAAGGACCGCAACTTACCCCCTTTGGTGGTCGAAAATGCTCTCGGCCACATGGCTTGCATTTCCCACACCTCTGCCCTCACATCACCTCCCCCCCAAGAAAATTAAAGACAGAATTCCCTTGTCCATGTGTTATCACCCCCATTAACCTCCGCATTCAACATATCATTCTCCGCCACTTCCACCACCTGCAATCTGCCCCCACAACCAAAGATATATTTCCCTTCCCACCCATATCTGCCTTCCATAGGGACTGCTTTCTCCATGACTCTCTCGTCTGCTCCACACACCCAACTAGCCCCATCACCTTTCCCTGCAACCGCAGGAAGTGTTCCACCTGGCCATATACCTCACCCCACACCTCCGTCCAAGGAACCAAAAAAACCTTTCACGTAAGAGAGAGGTTCACCTACACATCTGCCAATGTGGTCAACTGCATCTGCTGCTCCCAATGTGGCCTCCTCTACATTGGTGAGACCAAGCAGAGGTTTGGAGATTGCTTTGTAGAGCACCTGCTCTCTGTTCACAACAAACGACAACACCTTCCAGTTGCGAACCACTTCAACTCCCCCTCCCACTCCCTGAATGTCATGTCCATCTTGGGCCTCCTCCAGTGTCACAATAATGCCACCTGGAAACTGGAGGAGCAGCACCTCATATTCTGCCCTGGGAGCCTGCAACCCAATGGTCTCAATGTGGACTTTCCCAGTTTCAAAATCTCCCCACCCCAGCCTCATTCCATGACCAACTCTCCCTCTCATCCCCGCCTCCTTGACCTGACACAACCTGTCCATCTTTTCTCCCACTCATCCAGTCCTCCCACCTCACTGACCAGTCCCCCCCACTGCCTACCTGCACTCACCTATCATCCCATCTTACCTTCCCCAGCCCCACCCCTCCTAATTATTTCAGAGCTCCCTACCCCCTCCCCCATTTCTGAAGAAGGGTGCCAACCCGAAATGTCAACTTTTCTGCTCCTCTGATACTGCCTGACCAGCTTTACTAACTATATTTTCAAATTTCCAATGGCCAGTTGTGAAGGAGCTTCAGCATGGCAATACGATATCAATTTCTACATGAGAAAGATGCATCTCAGACATCACCACCTAATCAGACAAGCACATTCTGCATATGCTCCCCCCCAAGAAAATTAAAGACAGAATGCATCAAGTATCTTTTTCCCTGCGCAGTTAACTGGAAGAGAATCCATACCATTGTGCCCACCTTTCACCACATTCAGCTGTTCACTCACATGCAATGTCACTGTCTCCGGTGTAACATACAAAGTTTTTGGTGTGAATATTGCCCCTTTCTCTGGGATGTACCAGGGCACACATATGGTCACTGTGTCCCCTGATCCTGTTCAGCACAGACTAATGGTGACTACGGAAGTAGTGGCCTGTCATCTAAGTGTTAAGTTGCACTCATCTTGTGGAGCAGCAGCAGGAGATGTGTACCCAAAAGTCCACTTTTTCTCAGAGTGTAACAACATGGATAAGATTAGAACGGTCCATTCATGACATTTTTTTTCTTTCTTCTTTCCTTCATTCTTCTATCTACATTCTGTAACTGGCCTTGGACTGAATGGCTTGCTTGGCCATTTCAAAGGGCAGTGAAAGGTGAATCTGAAGTCAAAGATACATCTAGATCAGGCAAAGTTGGCAGATTTCCTTTCCTAATAGACATTAGTGAGACAGATGGGTTTTTACAACAATAAATGGTAGTTTCAGCACACCCACTACTGAGATCAGCTTTCAATTCTATTTTGTTAATATATTTCAAATTTCACCACTTTCCATTGTGGAATCGGAATCCAAGTTCCCATACCATTAAAATGGGCCTCTAGATCTGCTAGCCCAGGACATTACCACCATAGCACCACCTCCCCATGTTTGTGATACATTCTTCAGTACCTTCTCCCCCACAGCACACACTACCTCCCTAACATTATTAAAGACAATTGTTTATATTATGCTGTCTCTTATGTCTGCTGTTGTCACTTACACTGAATCACAAGCAAAAGAAGTTCCACAGCATTATCAGTTTAGGCATCCCCTTGTCATCAGCAAGGTCCGAGGTGATGGTCAACGTGGAAGATCATCAGCAACTAATTGTCTTTATAGATATAGCCCCCTTGGCAGTGATGCTCCAAAATGTTGAAGAGGCTGATAGCATAATTGTGAAAGTATTGCCTTTGTGCTATTCTTACCTCATCTCTACATTCTCAGGACCAAAAGGCTGCATTTTTTCTTTGGGCAATGCTTATTCATTGCTGCTGATTGCTAATTTAGAGTAGCTGAGCTTCACTTTCAGGGATAGCTGTACTTTCGATCAGCCACACTGACACAGCTGCCTGTACTACCCTCCTTTGTGCTACCAATTCTGGACATACATTCCCCAATTGCCCCATACCTACAATAACAAACTTTTAACAAGCTCTGCTCATGGAGAGCTCATTTTAAATTTATTTTTAGAAATTGCCTCCATGTCTATAGCTAGCTTCCTGTTGCACTGTCACGTCTTTGTCAACAGGAACACTGGTTATCTTGCGTTACCTGTGCCACTCCTCCAAAACCTCATTCTGTTCCACACAAAGCTTTCAGTTCGCTTGTTTGCCTCAACCAATGATTTGCCACTTTAAGGCAGATTGGCAGTACCAACTGGCTACACAATGCTTCTGACAAAATTGGCAGGAGGTAGGATGCTCTTCAGCATCATAAATTTGCCTCCAATCCTGCCTCTGCTGTACAATGATAATTGTAAATTGATTCACAATCATAGACCATTTCTACAAAATCATTGACAACAAAACCATCAGTGTGAAGTTGAAAGACGTCTAGTACAGTCACTGAAGTGACTGTATGAAGTGAGAACCCTTGTTGATTTTTCATTATTTTTTAAAAATCAATTTTGAATTATGAGCTGAAAATAACTGTTGGACTTAGGCACAGCTTGTGCTAAAAGTTTAGAAATAGAACAAACAAGTTTTGTTTGTTTGTTGGGCAACTCCTGGAGGCAAATTACATGCCAAGTCTTGATGAAAGAAGTCCTAAAAGACAGAGTAATCCCTGGGAACAGCATTGTTTTTAAACAGATAGCAGAAGTTGGCTCTTATGGAGGTGAGTAACTGGGAACTGGTTCCAGAAAGTTTGAAAGAGACCCTATGTTCAAGCAGATGACAGTTGTTGAACAGTAATTGAAACCTCTGGAGGAGCTGATTGTCTTTCAAGGCAGAAACAGTCTTAAAGTAGCTTTTTTAAAACTACACTTTCTGAGAGATGGTTCTGTGGTGATGCTGAGGCATCACAAAAATTCGAAAGTTCTCGTCTAATCTGACACACCAGTTTCCAGTACCCCAAAGAGTAGAAAGTGGAGTTGGAAATATTGCTGTCTATGCCTAGTTGAACCCTATAACCTTTTCAGAAAAGCAGCCAAAGAATCAACATTTATGTCTGTGAAACAACGAATCATGAAAGCCATTTAACTAATCTGGCCAGTTTTGTTATTTTCTTTATCCCTTGACTGTGTTTGTTTATCTGTCTCTTGTGTGAATGGGGTCCGAAAACAAATGTTTTCAGTTTTGTGTGTGGGTGTGCATGTGGGTGGAATTACTGCATAAGAAAGGCGAAAACAGGATTCAACCGATGTGAAACTGAATTATCCACTTTCACTTACTGTCCTGATTCATACTTGAACAATTGCCACTGATGGAGGTTACTCAGAACTGTGTCTCAAGCAAGTAATCATTGCCTCCAGGAGGGAAAATTAGAAACAAGAACACATTGTTTTCCTCTTGCAAAAACATTTCCTAAGTATTTCCTACTAGAAATACAGATCATGAAAGCTTTTAATGCACCTATATAACAGCTACAAATCCAAATAGGTTGTAATGTTAAGAAAAGGTCATTTGTTGTAACAAATACTGGCTCATTCCATCATCCATTAGCTGTAGCATTTATCACTTACAGATGCATTACAGTAGTTCCAGGTTAGTTTTCCTGACATAAAATAATTAAGGGAGTGCTATACCACATGTTCTATAGTTGTTCAAGAACAAGTTCTGGAAACAGACTGTTCGGTCCAACACATCAGTGCCGCCCAGACATCCCTATAGCCCCATTTGGCAACATTTGGCCCATATCCCTTTAAACACTTCCTATTTGTTACCCATCCAGATGCCTTTTAAATGTTGTAATTGTACCCACCTCCACTTCTGGCAGCTCACTCCATACATACACCCTCTGTGTGAAAAAGTTACCCGTCAGTTCCTTTCCCATGTCACCTTAAACCCATGCCCTCTAGGTCTGGATTCCCCAGTGCGTGGCAAAAGACCTTAACTATTCACCCTATCCATCCCCTCATGATTTTATAAAACGTCACCCCTCAGCCTCTGACACTGAAGGGAAAAGCAGACCCAGCTATTCCACCCAGTACTTTCACAGGAAAACAGGAGATGGGAAATAAGTGTAGCCTTGCCAGAGCTATTCACATGACAAGAACAGGTATTCTAAAAGACATCCTTAATGGCAAAGTTTAATCATATCATTTAATCTTATGCTTTAATTTCATCTTTCTTCAGAAACACTTGTGGTAACCTCTCAATTTTATTATTTTGCTTCGATTACCTTTCTTGGCAACTCAATTCCAAATAACTGAACACTGTTGAAAAACTACTGCATCCAATATTTTATGGAGAAGACTGAAAAACGCCAGAAACTATAGTTACAATTGAGAAACACTTTTGTTTTACTTTAAAATGTTTGACTTCATTATGCGGCTGTTAGATTGAGAGATTAAATCAAATCCTCAAGACAAGCTTTCCAAATCTGACATTAAATTCAGATTAACAAAACTGAGAACAAGATCAGACTATGAAATGCTACTCCATAAATAATAACGTAAAGTTGGTGTCCCAAAAGGGTTAATTGAAGATAGATGGGTGACCACAAGACAGGACAGATAATCAGTGCAGGAATTCCCTGCAGCTGTCCCCCTGTCAAACACATAATCCATTTTGGATACAGATGAGGGGGATGGCCCATCAGGTGACAGCAACAGAGCAATGTCCCCACGGCTAACCTGCAGTACAGAGGGGAGGGCCAAAGTGTAGTAGAGCAGTAGTAGTCAGGGGCACAGACATGTGCTTCTGTGGCCATGCAAGAGACTCCAGGATGGTATGTTGCCTCCCTGATGCAAAGGTCACAGATGTCTCTGAGTAGGTACAGGGCATCCGGAAAATGGGAGGGTAAACAGACAGAAATCATTGTCCATATTGGCACAACTGACAGAGGCAGGAAGTGTGACAAGGTCCTGCAGCGACAATTTGGGGAGTTAGGTAATAAACTAAAAAGCAGTACCTCCATGGTAGTAATCTCAGGATTTATTCCCCATGCCACATGTTATTGGACTAGGAACAGAAACAGAGTACAATAGAACGTATGGCTAAAGAGCTCGTGTGAGGTGGGCTTCAGATAGTTGGATCATTAAGATATCTTTCAGGGAAGGTGGGGCCTGTACAATTAGGATAGGTTGGAACTAAACCAGAGGGGTACCAATATCCTGGTTGAGAGGTTCTACGCCACTCAGAAGTGTTTAAAGTAGTGTAACTGGTGGTTGTGAACTTAAACAGTAGATCAGTAAGTATAGAGAGTGTGGAAGAGCTTGAGACAAAGGCAATTATAGCTAAGAAGAGGAGCAGTTAGTCACAGGTTGCTGAACTCAGCAGAACTGGAGGCCCGGACTGTATTTGCTTCAATGCAAAAAGTATAACAGCTAAGACGGATGACTTCAGAACCAGGATTAATGCACACATTTATGATGTTGTTGCTATCAAAAGAGACATGATTGGAAGAGGGAGAAGACTGGCAAATTAACATTCTGGGATATCGATGTTTTAGATGAGGCACAGGAGGTAGCAAGAGTTGGGGGAGTTGCATTACTGATTAGGGAGCATATCACAGCTGTGTTGAGGGGGGAACACCTTGGAGGGATGTTGCAGTGAGGCATTTTGGGAATAGGGACCATAATTCTGTATGTTTTCAGATACTTATGGTTAAGGACAAGAGTGGACTTTGGATGAAGGTGTTAAATTGGGGGAAGGCCAACTATAACTACATTAAGCAAGAATTGGAGAACATGGATTGGGAATGACTGTTTGAGGGTAAATCCACATTTGACATGTGGGAGTCTTTTAAAGATCAGCTGATTACAGTGCAGGACAGGCATTTTCCTGTGAAAATGAAGGAAAGGAATGGCAGGGTTCACAAAGCTTGGATGACAGGGGAAATTATCAGCTTAGTCAAAATAAAAATAAGCATACCTTAGGTCTAGGCAACTAAGAGCAGACAAAGTCCTTGGAAAATATAGAAAGTAGGAAGGAGTTCAAACAGGGAGTTAGGAGGGCTAAAAGGAGCTATGAAATGTCCTTGGCCAGCAGAGTTACGGAAAATCCCAAGGCATTTTATATGTATATTAGGAGCAAGATGGTAAGCTACGGAAAGAGTGATCCCACTTGAGGATAAAGGATGGAGGTTATGTGTGGAGCCACAGGAAATGGGTGAGGCCCTTAATGAGTACTTTACATTGATATTCACCTAAAAAAGGGGCACATCAGGGATGCTGAGGTTAGGGAAAGATGTATATTATTGGGCAGGTAAACACAATGAGGGAGGAAGTGTTGGGTGTCTTGAAATAAGTTAAAGTAGGCAAGTCCCAAGGGCCACTCAATCTATCCCAGGATACAGTTGGAGGCAAGGGAGGAAATAGCTGGGGCCTTAACACACAACTTTGCAACCACTTTAGCCTCAGATGAAGTTCCAGAGGATGAGAGAATGGCCAATGTTGTCCCTTTGTTTACTAATGGAAACAGAGGTAATCCAGGTAATTATAGGCTGGTGAGCTTGATGTCAGGGAGATGTTGGAGAAGGTAATGAGAGACAGTATTTATTCACATTTAGAAGTGAATGGACTTGTTAATGATAAGCAGAACAAGTCTGTGTGGGAAAGGTCATGTCTGATCAGTTTTGAGTTTTCTGAGTAGTAGCAAGAATGACTGATGGGAGAAGGACTGTGGATGTTGTCTATACATACTTTAGCAAGGCATTTGATAAAGTACATCATGGCAGGCTAGTAAGAAGGTAGAATCTCATGGGATCTGAGGTGACCTGGCTATATGGATTCAAAACTGGCTTGGTCATAGGGGGCTGAGAGTAGAGGTGTAACAGTGCTTTTTGGAATGGAGATCAGTAACTAGCAGTGTTCCACAGGGATTAGTGCTGGGACTTTTGAAGTTTGCAATATCTAGAAATGATCTGCAGGGAAATATAGGTGGTCTGATTAGTAAGTTTGCAGATGACACCAAAATTGGAGTTGCAGATGGTGAAGAAGATTGTCAAAGGATACAGATAGATTGCAGATGTGGGCAGAGAAATGGCTGATGGAGTTTGATCCAGACAAATATGAGATGATGCATTTTGGAAGATCAAATTCAGGTGTGAATTATACAATAAATGGCAGAACCCTTAGAAGCATTGACACAAAGAGGGATTTGGGTGTATAGGGTCCACAGATCCCTGAAAGTGGCAAAACAGGTGGAGAAGGTGGTCAAGAAGGCATACAGCACATTTGCCTTCATCGGCCAAGACAGTGAATATAAAAGCTGGCAAGTTATATTACAGCCATATTTGCAATACTGCATGTAGTTCCAGAAGGACGTGGATGCTTTTGAAAGGGTGCAGAGAAGGTTTACCAGGCTATTGTTTGGTCCGGACGATATTAGCGATGAGGAAAGGTGGGCAAACACAGATTGTTTTCACTGGAAAGATGGAAGCTGCAGGGCAAACTGATAGAGGTCTACAAAATGTGAGAGGTGTAGTTAGGGTGGATAGTCGAGGCTTTTTTTCGAGGGTGGAAAAGTCAAGTACAAGAGGACGTAGGTTCAAAGTGAGGAGCGGAAAGTTTAGGGGAGAATTGCGCGAGCATTTTTCACTCAAAAGGGTGGTTGGTGCCTGGAATGCACTGGCAGCGGAGGTGGTGGAAGCAGGTACCTTAGCGACATTGAAGGCACAGACATGCGAACGGGAGGCGAACAGAGGGATACAAACTGCGTATGGGCAATAAGTAGGAGGTCCAAAGAAGGACTAGGAATCAGCGCAGGCTTGGTGGGCCGCAGAACCTATTCCTGTGCTGTAATGTATGGAAATGAACTGAATTGAAACAAAGCTCAAGATCAACGACAATGTGAGGCGGGGGGCCTTATCCTCAAACATTCCAATTTGACATAGTTTGACAATACAAACAGCATTCATTTGTGGAAACTTCCCAATTTCATAAGCATGTAATGTTTAATACTGTTTAAAAGAAATTTATGATTCCAAATGAAAATATACGTTTAGATTAACTTATGCAAAGACTTACTCAGTAGACCCTTGACATTCTTACTTTAAAATGATGTTTCACTATTTAATTATTTCCATCAGGTAACATCCATACACTGTCACAACGTGTTGAACACCATGTTCACTTTTTATCACAAGCGAGTTTGTTTTGAAATTATTACTCAACTGTGTGATTGCTTCAGTTTGGCTACCTCTCCCAGTTGGAAATGCGATACAGATAATATTTCAAAAGAACAGCAGCAAACTACCATTTTCATGGTTATCCAATTAATTAAGGACACCACATCAGGCAAATTAACTTCACTTGTGAAATTATTATTGTGGTTAATGTGAACAATTTAGAAGTAATCACGTTTGGTTCAAATGTTTGCTATAACTGATACATTTGAGTTAATACATATTGTATTATAATGTTCTAGTTAATTTCATCAAGCAGCAATGGCATCACAAGCTACAGGTTTACTACCAAACTTACCAGAATATCACCAGTTTCACAAATACAAAAAAACCTGAGTAATCAAATTTTAAGTATGGACAGAGCTTTCCAATATGCTTTCAAATCACATCACTGGTAACCAATTTTTGTTGAATAAAATCCAGGTCTCCTAAGAAATTAAAGGCAACAAAAAAGACTGAAGGGCAAATATTACACAGGGAATGACAGCCTTCTGGGTTTGCTAACCCCACAGTAAAGTTGGTATTAAGCCAACGGGTTTCAAACAAATGGCTACCCCACCCCCCCACCCCACAATGATGATGTACTGGGAGAGGCTGTAATGAGCTGAGAGCAAGACTTCTGTCCAGTAGAAAAGGAGGTCCTGCCCTCAAGACTTTGCAGCTATGCAAGAACTCAGTAGTGGCAAATGAAAGGATCCATGAATGCTGAACTTGCAAGTAAGTTTTTAGGTTTTTGGTCATGGAGGAATCATGGATCTGATGAGCACAGGGAACTCCTGCCTGCTTCCTTCCCACTTTTAAGCATCAAGGTTAAAAATAGCATGCTAGCTTATTGTTCCACCTTCCACACCTGCAAAACTAACAGCAATGAAGGTAAAAACAAGCTAGAAGCCCAAGGGTGGGATATTGCTGATACCTTACCCACCCACAGTAATATATGATGACATGCAGGAATGTTGTGGAGGTAGCTATCCATTTTATTTTACTTTCAAACTGTCTACAAATATATCAGTGGATGGTAGGGGGCTGTAAAATTGTGACTTTTGTTTTTGGCTTATGGGTCAATCATCAAAATTTGTTGAAATTGCAAGAATTTTTAGAAACAATCCAACCATTTTAAATGTTGGCTAAGTATGTGTAATTATCTGTTGTACATTGATCAAACAAAAAATACCTGGTGTGTGTTGACAAAGGGTATAGACACATAATAGGCAAAAAATAAACATCTTATGTACCCTGAATAATTTTTCAAAATAAAAATTGCTGGACTAACGATGGAAGGATCATAATTTGGTACAACAGAAATCTAAAATCTGTGAATATAATTTAACACACCAGATTTACAAAGGGAAAGCTTTCTTCCTGTTAGTAATATTAATATTGTCAGATATTGACTATATCTTTACCAGTATGTGCGGATTGTGTAGTGCTAGGATCTTTATTATGTTCTGGTGTTTCAGTAAAAACTGATTCGAAAGCTACTTCTTGTTCTTCCAATGATTCAATAATGTTAGGTCCACTTGCAGTTGATGAACCTCCATGTGGCTGTTTTTCTGCCAAGCGTTGCAGCTCTGCTTGCCTTCTGCCCCGTCTTTTACCTAAAATTCTGACATAATTGGCTGGCACTAATCCTGTTGTTTGACCATCCAAACTGGCCATCAACCACCCACGTACTTTAGGTTGCTGTTCTGAAAAGAGAAGGAAAACAGTTAAGCATGCGTTATACCAGTATCAAATGGACTATCTGGGACTGGGTCTGACAACTAAGATTTGAATGAATTTACTCCAAAGTGTTGAAAACCTTTATTTTAAACTTCAATGAGTGTGAAATTCTCTCAGTTCTTTTTCCATTTTGGAATAAGTGGCAAATGCGATAAATTTATATTCAACTGAAATTAGTTTTTAATAATTTAAATAGAAACCCGTTAGGATCACTTTACAGATTGTTTAAGCCTTCCAATATCATGTGTTTTATAATATACAAGTATAGATGACTGAGGGGAATCAGTTAGCTCAGTTGGTTGGACAGCCAGTTTGTGAGGCAGTGTGATGCGACCAACATGGGCTGAATTTCTGCGCCAGCTGACGTGTATTGAATATCCATGAAGGACTCTTCTCAATTTTGCAGTTCACCTGAGGCATGGTAACCCTGAGGGGAAACCACCACCAGCCATCTCATTCCCATGAGAGAGCAGTCCTATGGTCCTCTGGGACGACAGAAACTTTACATTTTCATTGCACATGTGCAAAGCTGCTTCAGAAACAACTGTACTGTAATATGCAACCTACAGTAGGAAACATTTCAAATATTGCTCAAGCTAACACACGCTTTTTCCTACCTTCCTCTTTTTCCTATTTGCATTTGTTTCATTTGTTGGGCTTTCAGTTTCCTCAATATTTAAAAAAAGTGTGTCCTGACCAAATATTTTACTTTATATTTCTTTTCTTTTTCACCTGCTCTTTTTACACATTTGTACCCACCATCTGTCTCTTGTGCACTCAGTTACAAAGTCTATCGTGTTGCATCATCCAACTGTTTTTATGTCAATCATGGTCTATCTCTCTTCATCACTGCGTGATTTCTAAGGTTAAATATATGCAGTCCATTGGTAATGTTCATTTGGGCAATCCATTAAACTTTGAACTATTCTACGTCTACGGAAAAGGGGATGGGGTTGGAGCATGGGGGAGGGAAATATATCTTTGAGGTTGAGACAAAAGGTTATACTTCTGAATTAATATAAACATGTGACATTGATGTGCAAAATGTTGGAGGAAATAAATTCTAATGGCCTACATTGGGCAATGGGCCTACCAGCATTCACCAAAGATTGGCCAATAGTGCAAAATATCGGTGGTTACCAATAGAACCAATGAGTGACTGCTTTCAGAGGAAGAAAATAGTTTAAAAAATTCTAAATGAGCTCTTTTGTCATTCAATCTTTGAAATTATAAGTTTAATCATAGTTTTCTTTCTTTTACTATTTTGATGTTCACCTTTTATCAGTATTAAGGAGAAAAAAAATGCACAAGATGAAAATTTTCACAGCTGTTGTTCAGTTTATTACAGCAAATTTAAATTGAAAATATAGTTGAATAATTCACCTTTGGGAGCTAGGTTCAGCAGGTCACCTGAACGAAATGTAAGCTCTTCTTCTGAGCCTGCAGTGAAGTCATATTCTGCCCTTGCTACAACATGATCATCATCTCCATTTGCCCAACTTGTTGATTCTTCTTTGAAAATAGAGGAAAGTGTATCAGCAAATTAACATGTACAATAGCCAGCCATGAAAAATGGATGGAAAAATCGAAAAACAAAAAGTGTAAACATTCTGTAATTTGATCTCTGACTGTAACATTACATTCTGTAATTATATTCTGTAATTTGATCTCTGACTGGAATGCGTTGCCAGCAGCAGTTGTGGAAGCAAGGTCATTGGGGTCATTTAAGAGACTGCTGGACATGTATATGGTCACAGAAATTTGAGGGTGCATACATGAGGATCAATGGTCGGCACAACATTGTGGGCTGAAGGGCCTGTTCTGTGCTGTACTGTTCTATGTTCTATGTAACTATTGGTCACAGCTTAAACATAGAAAATACAGAAATCTCCTATAATTGGGGATCACACTGCAGCAATTTGCTCCTCCTTTAATCAAGCCCTTGTTGCCAGCACAAAACTGGGCAGCACTCATCATATTTTAGGTCAGCCAAAGTCATTCTTCCAATAGACTGCAGTCATAAAGGCATAAGAAACAAGAGCTTAAGTCAACTACATGGCTCCTTAGATTGCTCCACCATTGAATGTGATCAATGATCTGATAAGCCTCAACTCCCACTTTCCTGTCTTTTGCCCCCTTTACTCCCTTACTTATTACAAATCTGTCTATCTCAGACTTCAATATACTTAATGATACAGCCTCCATTGCCCTCCACAATAAAGAATTTCACAGAATCATCACCCAGTGAAACAAGATATTCCTCCTCATTTCTATCTTAAATGGGTGACCTGAAATCGTGCCTTCCGGTCCTAGATTCTACCATAATGGGAAATAACCTCTCAGCATCTAAGCCCCAACAAGAATCTCATATGTTTCAATAAGGTAACCCCCCATTCTACTAAACTCCCATGAATATAGGCCCAACTTATTTAACCTCTCTTTATCAGAAAATTCCTCTATACCACATAGAACATAGAGTATTACAGCGCAGAACAGGCCCTTCGGCCCTCGATGTTGCGCCGACCTGTGAACTAATCTAAGCCCATTCCCCTACACTATCCCATCATCATCCATATGCTTATCCAAGGACTGTTTAAATGCCCCTAATGTGGCTGAGTTAACTACATTGGCAGGCAGGGCATTCCACGCCCTTACTATTCTCCAAGTAAAGAACCTGCCTCTGACATCTGTCTTAAATCTATCACCCCTCAATTTGTAGCTATGCCCCCTCGTACGAGCTGACGTCATCATCCTCGGAAAAAGACTCTCACTGTCCACCCTATCTAATCCTCTGATCATCTTTATGTCTCTATTAAATACCCTCTTAGCCTTCTTCTCTCCAATGAGAACAGACCCAAGCCCCTCAGCCTTTCTTCAGAAGGCCTTCGCTCCAGACCAGGCAACATCCTGGTAAATCTCCTCTGCACCTTTTCCAATGTTTCCACATCCTTCCTGTAATGGGGTGACCAGAACTGCATGCAATATTCCAAGTGAGGCCGCACTAGTGTTTTGTACACTTGCAGCACGACATCACGGCTCCGGAACTCAATCACTCTACCAATAAAACCTAACACACCGTAAGCCTGCTTAACAACGCTATCAACCTGGGTGGCAGCTTTCAGGGATCTATGTACATGGACACCAAGATCCCTCTGCACATCCACACTACCAAGAATCTTTCCACTGACCCAGTATTCTGCCTTCCTATTATTCTTCCCAAAGTGAATCACCTCACATTTATCCATATTAAACTCCATTTGCCACCTTTCAGCCCAATTCTGCAGTTTATCCAAGTCTCCCTGCAACCTGCAACATTCTTCCACACTGTCCACGACTCCACCGACTTTAGTGTCACCTGCAAACTTACTAACCCATCCAACTATGCCTACGTCCAAATCGTTTATAAAAATGACAAACAGCAGTGGTCCCAAAACAGATCATTGTGGCACACCACTAGGAACCGGACTCCAGGCTGAATACTTTCCATCAACCACCACTCGTTGCCTTCTTACAGAAAGCCAGTTTCTAATCCAAACTGCTAAATCTCCCTCAATCCCATGCCTCCGTATTTCCTCCAACAGCCTACCACGTGGAACCTTATCAAAGGCTTTACTGAAGTCCACGTACACCACGTCAACTGCCCTACCCTCATCCACATGCTTGGTCACCTTCTCAAAAAACTCAGTGACATTTGTGAGACACAACCTGCCCTTGACGATATACATATACAGGATCAACCTAGTGACCTTTTTTTTGGACTGCTTCCAATGCCAGTACATCTTTCCTTAGATTGCCAGTACATCTTTCCTTAGATAAGTGGTCCAAAACACTCTCAGTATTACAGCGTTGTTTAAGTAGTGCCTCAATTAGTTTTAACAAGACTCCGCTGTTTATAAGTCATTTGTTTTTAAGTGAAGACCAAATTCTATTATCTGAATTAGGGTGCTAGCCCTTTGTGATTTTGCAAGAGGGCCCCACATTCAACTGTACTGCTGCTTGCTGCAGTTTTCCTGTTTCAATAATATTCAATCACTTCTGTTCTTCCTGTCAATGTGTGTAACCACCCAATTTTTCATCTGCCAAAAGTTTTTGCCCATTCATCTAACCTATCCATGTTCCTCTGTAGACACTGTCATCCTCATCACTTGCCTTCTCAGACTTGGGCCATAGTACATGCACTCTCCTCATCCAAGCTACTAATTACTTTTATCATTCATGGGGTGTGGATGCCACTAGTTGGTCCAGATTTATTGCCAATGCTAAATGCCTTTAAGGTGATGGTAGTTGTGAGCTGCCTAATGTGCTGCCTTTCCTGAAACCCTCCAGTCCATTTGCTGTAGGTAGACCAACAATGTATAAAATGTCGTTAGGTCGCAGCGAAAGTATTGTGTGCAATTCTGGAATTCATGTTAGAGGAGGGATGTGATAGCTAGAGAAGGTGCAGAGGAAATTTACCAGGATGTTACCTGGCTTGGAAAGTTTCAATTATGAAGACAGATTGGACCGACTGGGGATACTTTCCTTAGAGCCGAGGAGGTTGAGAGGGAACATGATTGAAATGTATTAAATTATGTGGGGCACAGACTGGAACATTTCCACTTGAAGGAGGGATTAATGACAGAATTAAGGTTAGGGGCAGAAAGGTTTAGACCAGAAAAATTTTCATTCAGAGGGTGGTGCAATCCTGAAACTCAATGCCTGTTCGTGTGATAGAAGCAGAAAGCCACATTACATTTCAGATTTATTCACAAATTCATTTAGGAAGTCATGGCATACAAGACTACAGGTCAAATACTGTAAAATGGGATTAGAATAGTTAAGTGGCTGTTTTTGACCAGCATGGACAGATGGGCCAAATGGCCTTTTTCTATGCTATAGTTCTCTGGAGGAAGTTAAGTAATTTTGACGCAGTGGTACTGAAGGAATTTCCAAGTCAGGATGGTTAGTAGCTTGGATGAGAACTTGCAAGTAGTAGTGTTCTCATATCTCTGTTGCCTTTGTCTTTCTAGATGGTAGTGGTAATGGCTGTGGTTTTGGAAGTGCTGTCAAAAGGAGCTTTGGTGAATGTCTTTTGTGCATCTTGTAGATAGCAGACACTATGCATCTGTGACTGAGTAAGTGATTCCACAAACATCCAAATAGGCTGCTTTTTCCTGAATAGTGTCAAGCTTCTGGAGTATTGTTGGAACTGCAGCCATCCAGACAAGTGGGAAATATTCCATCACATGGCTAACTTGTGCCTTGCAGATGGTATACAGGCTCTGGGGAGTCAGGAGGTGAGTTATTCACTGCATAATTCCTAACCTCTGACCTACTCTTGCAGTCTGAGTACTTATGACTAGTCCAGTTCAGTTTCTGGTCATAGTGGTAAACCCCAAGATGTTGACAGTCGAGGATTCAATGTTGGTCATATCACTGAATGTCAATAGATGATGGTTAAATTCTCTTTGTTGGAGATAGTCATTGCATGGCTCTTGTCTAGCCTGAATGATACTTGCTCCTTGTCAGCTCAAACCTGGTTATTGTCTAAGTCTTGCTGAACAATGTGCAATTATCAGATAATACCCCACTTCTGACCTTATGATGGAAGAAAGGTCATTGATGAAACAGCTGAATATTGTTGGGTCCACAACATTATCCTGAGGATCAACTGCAGAGATATTCTGGAGCTGAAATGAATACCTCCAACAAGTACAACCAGCCTCCTTCATGCTAGGTATGACTCCAACCAACAAAGCACCTGCCACCCCCAATTCCAAGTGACTCTCGTTTTGCTTGGACTCCTTAATACCAAACTCCATCAAATTTGGTCTTTTTGTCAAGGACAGTCACTTTTACCACTCTGGAATTCAGCTCTTCTGTCCATGTTCAAAGTGAAATCAGAAGCTGAATTGCCCTAGCAGAACCCAATGTGGCAGTCAGTGAACAGGTTACTGCAAAGCAAATGCTGCTTGATAGCACTGTTGATGACCTTCCAGCACTTTACTGATGAATGAGAATGGACTGGTTGGGTGCTATTTGGCTGGGTTGGATTTATCTTGCTTTTTCAGTACAGGACATACCTGAGCAATTTTCCATATTGTTGCAAAATGCTCATGTTGGAGCTGCACTGGAACAGCTTGGCTGAAGATACGACATGTTCTGGAACACAATTCCAGAGTACTATTGCTGGAATGTTGTTGTAGCCTATAACCTAGCAGTATTCTGAGCCTTCAGTCACATCTCCCATCATTTCAGCATTACTGCCATGAGAAGGTGGTGGTAAACAGCCTTCTTGATTCCATTTGCTGTAGGCAGACCCACAATGCTATTGGGGATGGAGTTCCAGGATTTGGAACAATGACATATTTCCAAGTTAAGTGGCTAAGAGGGGAAGTTGCAAATGGTGGTATTTACATGTATCTGCTGCTTCTGTTCTTCTAGACAGCAGTGGTCAGGGGTTTAGAAGGTGCTGTTTCAGAAGCCTTGATGAAGTTCTGCTGTGGATCTTTTAGATGGTACATGATACTGCTGCTGTGCCTCAATGGTCAAGAAAGTGGATGTTTTAGATGTAGTGCCAATCAAGTTGGCTTGGTTCTGGATGGTGCTAAGCTTCTTGAGTGTTGCTAGAACTGCACTCATCTGGGAAAGTAAGGAGTACTCTATCATGTTTCTGACTTGTGCCTTGAATTTGGTGGACAAGCTTTGTCTGCTCTTGAAGTCGCAGTACTTGCATGGCTAGTGTAGTTCATTTTCTGGTTAATGACCAACCCAGCATTTTGATAGCAGGGGGTTTTAGTGATGGTAATGTCACTGAAAATCAATGGGTAACTATTAGATTCTCTTTCATTAGTGATGAACATTGCCTATTGCTTCTGTGGGACAAATGTTACATGCCACTTGTCATCCAAGCATGGCTACGATTCGGGTCTTGTGGCATTTGGACATGGACTATTTCAGTATTTGTTGCATATGATGCTGAACATCATATAATCATTAGTGAACATCTCCACTTCTAGCTTTGTGAAGGAGGGAAACTCACTGATGAAGCAGCTGAAAAGGTTTAGTCCAGACCATTACTCTGAAGAACTCCTGCAGGGATGTTCTGGAGGCAGGATGACTGACCTCTACCATACACAACTATTTTCCTTCGTGCTGGGTATAACTCTATGCTTCAGTACAATGGTTTAAAAGTTTACACAAGAGCAGAAGCATGTACTTAAACTTTAAAAAACAAGCTATTCTCCTAATATCTAAATCTGGCTCAGAATTGTTAAATTAATAGATTATGGAAAAAATGTAGCAGAAGGTGTTTTGAAGGTCACAGATGAAAATGTCTTTTATGGATTGGGAAAAAAGCCATTCTAAACAATAATGCAGGCAATACAATGAGTTTATGTACTTTCTGCACGTGGTGTAATTAGAATCGTGTGTGTATTATATAGATAGATAGAGAGCGAGAGAGAGCATTAACAACCCCTTCTCAATCTTACCCCGTGCCCGAGGTATGGTGACTCTCAGGTTACATTACTACCATGTGTCTCTCTCTAATGAGAGAGCAGCTCTACGGTCTGGTAAAACTATGACAATTATACTAATTAGTAACCCAATCTCCTGAGGAATGCAGTCCTTTAGAGTGGGGTGCAGTGGGCGTGTCTATTACCTGTAGAATCTCCATTTTGGGTAATTGAGACTCAGTATGTCACTTACACTGCCAGAGTATTAGCCTTTCAGCTCTAAGGAGTGACGACAAACACAACTTTAAAGTAGGGTGAAACAAAATGTGTTTCTGATTTGTTCACAAGATACTATTTGCATTAGCAACTTTTTATTAAATAATTAATTGAATAGGACTATTGTTGGCAAGGTCAATACTTATGCCATATCCTAAGTGTTTGAGAAGGTGGCTGAGAACCTGCCTTTATGAACCAGTGGAATCTATGCTGTCGATCCACTCAGTGTGCGGTTAGGAGGGGTTTCCAGGAATACAACTGAATGACTATGAGTAAATGATATTGTTCCAAGTCAGTATGATCTGCAACTTGGAGTTCCTATACACCCACTGCCTGTGTTTTTCTAAGCAATAAAAATGATGCAGGATAAGAAGGTATAAGTATACAAATACTTCTATATTTTAAAAAAGTGATTGCTTGGGGAAAAATGATATTGTTGTGTTGCAGGATATAAAAGTAGTTGGAAAAGGCTCTCATTCTAAAACAGTGTTCCCTTTATCGACCAAAGTCACATTCAAGTGATGCTAACTCCAGAGGCAGTCATCAAGACAGGAAAAATAAACTACAAATAATTTCACAAAACTGCCAGATAGTTTTTGATACTTAAAAAAGTTGCAGATTCTATGAACGTCACAGGGAAATCACTCAATAAAGGACCCTCCAGTTACCCATGATGTACAGGATTATTGTCTTTACATGAGAGGGTTCATTCTTAATGCATATCTTTTCTTCCCACATTCAACAGTAATGTAATTAAGGATGAACTCAGAGGATTTATACTTCTTGTTACCTGTCCCCTCTGCTGTGTAATACACAGGTATACTTATTTAGTTGCAATATTGCTATCTAATTCAAAAATCCTAACCAATTCCACCACATCCAAGTGCTTTATAAACCACTCTGGGAATTCCCCTCAGCCTATGATTAGTCAAATTAAGGAACTTTTTTAAAGTTAATTCTATCATTAGATACGGGTGGCACAGACAAGGCCAGCATTGTTGCCCTACCCTAACTGACCTGGAACTGATTGGCTAGGTAGGCAATTCACAGAACAGTTAAGAGTCAACTACATTATTATGTGACTGGATGCATAGATAGTCAGACCATGTGGGCATAGCAGGTTTCCTTCTTTAAAGGACATCAATGAATTGGATGGGGTTTTAAGAAAATTGATGATAGCTTTATGATCACCATTACTAAGGCTGGTCTTCAAATCCAGAATTATTCATTCTTAAAAGCCTGTTGTCAAAACTTACAGATCTAAATATTGTTATTATTGTTGACCATCTGTACACTTTATCTGAAGCTTCAACATTTATCAGAGTAGGCTGCATGTAGGAATACATTCTAATTAGAAAGAAATACAGAATTTGAACTTGAAATATTTTAGGTTAAGTAAGAACATCAGTAGCTTATGGTTCTAAATTGCTTTTTGCAGAATATCCCAAAGCCACTAATTCAAATCTAAGACACCACTCTCTACTTTGAGTTTTTAGCAGATAGCATTAATGTAACTGAATTTTCCCTCTTCCTGCACAAACATTGCATTCAACCTTCCCTCAATTAGTTTACAATAAAATACCCAAGATTTCTTTTCTTTTACGATGTTTACCACAGAAAAGCATAATTGTTTGGCCATTAGAATTTGACTACAGATCCATGGTGTTCATATGTTCCACTTTAAAAACATAACATAGTACAGAATAGTGACAATTAACAAGTACAAAAAAAAACAAACTAATGTAAGGAAGTTTCAGCTGAGTGTTAAAGTGATTATTTCCCTGGTAGAAGAGCATTGACTATTTTTTGTCCTCAGGTCACAACAATTTCTATATAACAAGATGTAGAGCTGGATGAACACAGCAGACCAAGCAGCATCAGAGGAGCAGGAAGGCTGATGTTGCAGGCCTAGGCACTTCTTCAGAAGGGTCTTTCTGAAGAAGGGTCGAGGCCCAAAATGTCAGCCTTTCCTGCTCCTCTGATTCTGCTTGGTCTGCTGTCTTCACCGAGCTCTACACCTTGTTATCTCAGATTCTCCAGCATCTGCAGTTCCTACCGTCTTTGAAACAGTTTCTAAATGTTTATTTAAAAGAGGTTTTATCACCTGGTCCTTCCGAAGTGGTTGAGCTTAATAGTTTCCATATAAGGTACGGACCTCCAAGAACAACAGTGAAGAACAAAAAGATGGGCCAGGATTTGCCTGACCCAGGTACTTTATCTTCAGCACCAGCTGGAAGCACAGCACTGTCTGCCCACAAATCCTCAATCTCAGAGTTGTTCCGTAGGCCCAGTAACCTTTGTAACTTCCTATACATGTACTTCAAAGTTCTGATCAATGCAAATGCCGAGAGAACTTTGGTAAAATGCACTCGAAGTCTGGAAAAATGATTAGCAACATCCAAGACGGCTCTGAAACTGTTGTATACTGCTGAAAAAGTAGCCTCAAGCATCATACTGACAGAGGCAAATGCATGAACAATACTTTCAATGGACTGAAATGCTCTTCTACTGCTTTCTTCAGCCTGGCGTACAAACCTACTCGGCGGAACATCATCTGTTCGAAATCTGTTGTAGCCAAGGCCTCCATACCCGTAATTATAGGGGCTATAGCTTCCATAGAAAGAGCTTCCATATGGTGTATATGCTGGAGAGAAGGTATTGTAGGTAGATCTGTAAGTGCTGAAGTTACCAACTCCAGTCTGTTGTGTTGGTCTTGGGGGAAGAGGTGGTGGGATTCTTGTAATTACAGGCTGTCCTTGTCTTGTAGGTACGGTAGATAACAGTTCAGTTGATCTGAAATGCAGGAAGTGCAAATGCAATTTTAAAAACACAAATCAAACAAACATTCATGAAGAAAACTTAGCAAGTTTGTGTGTTGGGAGAATCGTATTTGTTTTTGTAATTTGATTATTTAAATCATGTAATGCACATTCTGATATTTGCGCTCACAAACAATGGAAAACATTTTGCCAAAGACTGTGCTCTTCATGAACACTGTTACAACTATGTTTGCTGCAGGAGCTTAAAATTATATTGTTCTAGTAATTATGTTAAGAAGTTAAAAATATGGTTTGTGTTTTGTTTACAACTAGATCAGTTAGAATGAAATTTTCAGATTTAAATCTTGCTTGTAATCAGTCTTCTTAATGTAGCCTTGTGGAATAACATTTTTATAAGTATTTATATTGTTATGGATCATATACTTTTGTCATTTCAGATACATTGGAAATAAGTCTAAATAAGAAAGAATTCTAGGCTGACAAATGACTTGTTTGTTTTTTCAGTATGACCAGAGTTGAAGTGACCTTAGCCTCAACACTTCCCTGTTTTCATAGTGTTCAACTACTTTTTCAGAAGATTTGTAGCTTGGGTTGTGGAGGAGGTTGTAGACGTGCTCGCCGAACTGGTGCGTTTGGCTGCAAACGTTTCATCATTTGAAAATTTCATTCTAACTGATTTAGTTGTAAACAAAACACAAACCAGATTTTTAACTTCTTGAAATTATATTGTTAGATAACATCGTCAGTGCACCTCCAGTGAAGCGTTGGTGTTCTGTCCCACTTGTTATTTACATGCCTTGGTTTGCTGGGGTGGTTGGCGTTACTTGGGGTTCTGTTTTTCAGTAGTTTGTATAATCGGGTCACTGTTTACCGAACAGAGACATGCCAGGGAATGCCTGAAAGCCTTGTATTCCCACTGGAACTCCATCAACAAACACATTGAACTGGACCCGATATACAAACCACTGAAAAATAGAACTGGAAGTAGTGCCAACCCAGCAAACTGAGGCAAATAAATAATAAGTGGGACAGAAACCTACACTTCACCAGAGGCGCACTGATGATGTTACCTAGCAGAGTGACGAAACTTCTGCAAACAAACACACCAGCTCAGTGAGCAAGTCTACAACCTTGTTGAACTCCTCTGTAGATAAGAAACTTACCTGTCTCAGCCTTGTGCATGTTCAATGCCCTACATTGTATCGCACTCTTGGCACAGAGAATTTCAAAAATTTACAACTCTCTGACAAAAGAAATTTGCCTTCTACTCCGCGTTAAAGGGGAGTTTCTTTTGCTTTTCAAACTCTGGCCCTCAAAGTCTAGATTACCCAATGACAGGAAACATCCCTCAACTCTGTCTAACAGTGTACTCTGTTAAGTCCCTTCCGAATCTTATATGTTTCGATGAGACACTGTTATTCTTTTAAACCCCAGAGTATAAGCTAAACCTCTTCAAACTTTCCTCATCTGTTCACCCTTGGAATCAAACCAGTGAATCTTCTCTGAACTAGCTCTATTACAAATATATCACTCCTTAAATGAGGGGAACAAATTTGAATGCATTACTCTAGGTGTGGTCTCAATAATGTGGTGTACAATTTGTTGTAAATCTGCACAAAGTTTACAAAATTGTTACATTCAGGGATTGACTCTTTAATTTAGGGTGAACTGGAGAAATGAAGGGGTCAATTGTCTTGTTCTTAATCGTGACTGACAACAAGCTAAAGATGCTTGGTTGTTAAAGATTGAAGATGGGGGCACAAATTGTTGAACTGAGAAAAAAAATGCAGGATGTTCACACCTCTAAATAGTTACCGATACAGCTGTTTTCACAATGGACAAACTGTTAGTCTCCAAGATTGACAGGAAAATTTTTGGAGGTCAGGTTTTATAAATGGTTATACAGAAGGAACAAGCAGGGGCATACACCTTCTAAAGGACAGGAAAGACCGCAACCAGCCCTCATGTACGTGAAATAACGCGGTGTGGAGCTGGATGAACACAGCAGGCCAAGCAGCATCAGAGGAGCAGGAAGGCTGACATTTCGGGTCTAGACCCTTCTTCAGAAATGGGGGAGGGGAAGGGGGATCTCAAATAAATAGGGAGAGAGGGGGAGGCAGATAAAAGTGGGATAGAGGAGAGGATAGGTGGAGAGGAGGCTGACAGGTCAAAGAGGCGAAGATGGAGCCAGTAAAGGTGAGTGTAGGTGAGGAGTTGGGGAGGAGCTAGGTCAGTCCAGGGAGGTCGGAGAGGTCAAGGGGGCAGGATGCAGTTAGTAGGTAGGAGATGGGGGTGGGGCTTGAGGTGGGAGGAGGGGATAGGTGGGAGGAAGGACAGGTTAGGGAGGTGGGAACAAGCTGGACTGGTTTTGGGATGCAGTAGGGGGAGGGGAGATTTTGACGCTTATGAAGTCCACATTGACACCATTGGGCAAGCGGAATATGAGTTGCTGTTCCTGCAACCTTCAGGTAGCATCGTTGTGGCAATGCAGGAGGTCCAGGATGAACATGTCATCTGAGGAATGGGAGGAGGAGTTGAAATGGTTGGCGACTGGGAGGTGCAGTTGTTTAGTATGAACCAATCGTAGGTGTTCTGCAACGCGGTCCCCAAGCCTCTGCTTGATTTTCCCAATGTAGAGGAGGCCACAACGGGAACAGCGGATACAGTATACCACATTAGCAGATGTGCAGGTGAACATCTGCTCGATGTGGAAAGTCTTCTTGGGGCCTGGGATGGGGGTGAGGGAGGAGATGTAGGGGCAGTTGTAGCACTTCCTGCAGTTGCAGGGAAAAGTGTCGGGTGTGGTGGGGCTGGAGGGGAGTGTGGAGCGGACAAGGGAGTCACGGAGAAAGTAGCCCTCCAGAAAGCAGATAACGGTGGGGAGGGAAAAATGTCTTTGGTGGTGGGGTCGGATTGCAGATGGCAGAAGTGTCAGAGGATGATGCGTTGGATCTGAAGGTTAGTGGGGTGGTACGTGAGAATGAGAGGGATTCTGTTTTGGTTGTTATTGCGGGGAGGGGGTGTGAGGGATGAGTAGCAGGAAATGTGGGAGACATGGTCGAGGGCATTCTTGACCAAATTTGGTGGGGGGGAGGGGGCGGGGTTTGCAGTCCTGGAAAAACAAGGACATCTGAGATGTACAGGAGTGGAATGCCTCATCCTGGGAGCAGATGCAGCGGAGGTGAAGGAATTGGGAAGGGGGGGATGGCATTTTTGAAGCAAGGTGGGTGGGAGGAGGTGTATTCTAGGTAGCTGTGGGAGTTGGTGGGCTTGAAATGGATATCAGTTTCCAGGTCATTGCCAGAGATGAAAACAGAGAGGTGCAGGAATGAGGGAGAGGTATCAGAGATGGTCCAGGTGAATTTAAGGTTGGTGTGGAAGGTGTTGGTGAAGTGGATGAACTGTTCGAACTCCTCGTAGGAGCATGGTTTTGCCATCTGGAATTGGATGTTGGCAGCACTGACAGACTGCCAAATGGATTATTGAAAGATTTATGATATCCAGCTCAGCCATAATCAATATGTCACTGTCAGCATTATTTATACCCTAATCCTTGCCTCAGTGAATCTTGATGAAGTCCTCAATACCATTTCAAAAGCAAAAACAAGAATCATCCTTCTGGGGATTTTTTTAAAGGTTGACTGTGACTTCAAAGTCTGTAGCAAGACGATTGGAAAAAATGGATTAGGATTAGCCAAAATAAACAGTAATCTCCTGCTGACAAATGCACTCAGTGCGGCATCATTACAGCATACATCATCTTCTACCAGTCCGCAGATACAAAAATAACACAGACATATCTCTGGGATGACTATCATATTGTATGTGATATTTATTTCCACTTGAGGCATCAGTTCATGTATCTTGTTAAAAATGCTGCAAAAATTCAAATAAAGAGCTTGAAAAATGAGCAACCTTTATCGCCTGGAAGAACATTAAAATATCACAAGTCAGTAATCTAACATCTCAAAGGTTATGCCCGAAGACATATTTGGAAGCTCAATGACTTGTGGTAGGAAGAAAAGGTATGCAAGATCCTCAACAGTTTGCTGAATATCATTACCTGCAAAGCTCTTTTTGAACCCACCAGGACCATTGATAAATACGAAAATTTGTAATCTAAAATTGACAAAATGCTTTTTGGTCTCTTCTCAAGAATGACAAACCCATTAATCTTCACTTAAAACAACTGCTGAACTGTGAATCCACAGCAGATATTAATAACCTTCAAGCTACCTGCCAATACCATGTGTTAGAATCCATGGCTCAGTCACCAATGGAAGAGCTACAACAGGTTATCCAAAGAATGAAAAGCAACAAAGCCTGTGGCTCCAGAGGTACTCCCACTGAGGCCTTCAAAGCTGCTGGGCTTACGTTCACATCAAGATTCCATATGCTCATTCTATGGTCCGGCAGAGAAAAACAAATAATTCTCTCGCCTCATCTCCCCACAACTTCACGAATGCAACATTTATGGCTACCTATAATAAGGAAAATGAATCATGTTGTGAAACTGTAGGGTTATTTCCATTTGTCTGGAGCAGGGAAAATCCTGACATGGATTCTCCTGAATGACATACTTCCTGTGGCAGACAAAATCCTTGCAGAGATATAGGGTGGCTTGAAAACTTGTAAAGGAACCCCTGACATGGTCTTTCTTATCAGACAAACCCAAGAAAGATGTTGAGAATAGCACCAGGAACTCTTTGTTGCATTCACTGACCAGACCAAACTATCTAACACAGTAAATTGTGAGGTTCTATGGATCAGAATGTCCAAAAAAAAATCACAATCCTGCAATGATCATGATGATGTGAATATAACTAACTACCTTAAGGGGAAGATCTGAAACAGATGCTTTCAAAATCCTAACTGGAGTCAAGCAAGGCTGTATGTTACCTCTCATACGATCTATAATATGCCTAACAGTAGATACTCACAGATAAACTGCATTCCAATGTCAATATTAAATATTGCCTGGACAGAAATCTCTTAAAATCTCTGTACCAAAGTTGTCTCTGTGCCAAAACTAAACTAACCATCATAATCATACACAATTTATACTTTGCAGATGACTGCAACGTTGCTGCCTATTCTGCATCAAAATTTGCAATTCTACAACCAAGAAATTTGACTGGCCCTTGAACTTTGCCAAAACAAAACTAATATCAACTCTCAACTGGTCAGCAAAATATTCTACCTCCCATACACATTGAAGGGCAGTCACTGAAATATATTAAGCATTTCCCATAATGTGACAGCCACCCCTCTCAAAAGGCAACCATTGATGAAAAGATCCCACACTGGGTCAGCTACATCAGCTTAGCCTTTTACAAACCGTGGTGAGCGTTTGATAACAAAGACCTGCCGAAGTCAAAATAGGTCTTAGAATGCACAGCAGCTACTGTCACCACACTAATGTTCTGCAGTGAGAACTGGACTATGATCAGCAGTACACAAGAGTACTAGATAAACACCATCAGCGATACCTCTGCATTAATTCAATACTTTTATTCCCTCTGCAGCAAATGCAGGTAGAATATATTTCTTTGAAGTCTCTTGCATTTTCTGGGTGCTTTTTTAAATTCTCCAGTCTTGCCTAAGACATCAACATTTACTTCAGCTATCCACTTCCACTTTGTATACACAGAATCTATTAGTGTATGTTTCCTGTCTCAAGCTAGTTTATTCTCAATTTATTTTATCTTTGTAAAAAGAAAACATCTTTTACCGGATTTGTAAACTTTTCTCAATCTTCTGGTCTACCCCGGATCATTGCAACATGGTATTATTTTTCTTTTAATTGCATCCTTACTTCTCCAGTTAGCCATCTGTCATGTGGAGTTTCTCTCTCTCATTGGAATATATGTTTGTCGAGCATTATGAATAGCTTCCTTAAATGCTCACTACCATCTTACTTTCTAACTTATTTTCTGTCCTCCTTAGCCAATTCTGCTCAGACTCTTGTACAAAGCTCTTGACAGACCAAGTTTGGAAATTTGTGAGCAGTTTAGGAAGGATGTGCTGGCCTTGGGGATGGTCCAGAGGAGGTTTACAAAATTGATCCTAGAATGAAGGGTTTTCATATGAAGAGTGTTTAAGGATCTAGGTCTGTACTTGAGTTTAGAAGGATGGGCGGGGGGGGGGGGGGTTTATGTATCTGATTTAGACCAATGTAATGCTGAGAGGACTGGATAGAGTGGCTATGGAAAAGACGTTTCCACTAGTAGGAGAAACTTGGACCCGACAGCACAGCCTCAGAGTGAAGGGATGACCCTTTAGAACTGAGCTACTGTGACAGTACAATGCCATGAGGAGGCATTTCTTCAGCCAGAGGGTGGTGAATCTATGGTTTCATTGCTACAGAGGGCTGTAGAGGCCGCATGGTTGAATGTATTTAAGACAGAGTTAGATAGGTTCTCGATTAGTTAGGAGATCAAAGGTTACTGGGAGAATTGAGTTGAGAAACATAATCAACCATGATGGAATGGCAGAGCAGACTTGATGGGCTGAATGGAGTAATTATTTTCCTGTATCTTATGGTGATGTTCCCATGTATCTGCTGTCCTTGTCCTGTCAGATGGTAGCGGTTGTGGGTTTGGAAGGTGCTGTCTAAGGACCCATGTTGAATTTCTGCAATGCATTTAGTTGATCGTACACACTATGGCTACTGAGCATTGCTGGCGGTGTGACTGAATGGTCATGGACATGGTGCCAAACAAGCAGACTGTTTTGTCCTGGGTGTTGTCAAGCTACACTCATCCAGGCAAGTCAGGAGCATACAGTTACATTCCTGGCTTGTGCCAAGAAGATGGTCAACAGGACTTTGGGGAATCAGGAACAACTTACTTACTGTGGCATTCCTTGCCTCTGACCTGCTCTTTTGGCCACAGTATTTGCATGACAAGTCTAGTTCAGTTTCTGGTCATTGCTAACCAGCTGGATTTTGATAGTAACGACATTGTGATAGGTACACCACTGAAAACCAACAGACAGTGATAGATTGGAAATGGTCACTGCCTGGCATTTGTCTCGCGCAAATGTTATTTGCTAGTTTTCAGCCGAAGCCTGGATACTGACCATGTCTTGTTGCATTTGGACATGCTCTGCTTCAGTATGCGAGGAGTTATGGAGGGTACATTGTGTAATCATCACAGACGACCTAATGAAGAAGGAGAGGTCACTGATGAATCAGCTGATCTGTGGGCCTATGACACTGCTCTGAGGAACTGCGGCAGTGATGACCCGAAACTGAGATGACTAACCTCCAAGAACTACCACCATCTTACTTTGTGTCATTATACAGAAAAATCGACCCAACTTGTTTTTTTTTTTAAAATCACTCATGATTTTAATCTCCATCTTCCCATCAATCATTGCCAAGACACCACCATTGGATATTTGTTTCCAATGCTGGTACTTAACTATCTTTCTCTATCTAATTCAACTTAACAATCCTTCTGATTCCTGAAATTCTACTCTCAATCAAACACACCCATTTGATTTTCTATCCATCCACGCATTTCTACAGCCCCAGGTATTCAATGTATAAAGGCACTGGTCCAAGCATGGTTCACATGAAGCCTATCCCAGTGGAAAAGCTAAAGTATTGTGCCAGTGTTTTATCAATTGAAACCCATCTTTCCCACAACAATTTCTGGAGTCCTACATTCAATCCCCTGATCAGTGACCCTGTGCCAGTTTGTTTGTGATTGAGTTAGTAATCTAGAGCTTACTGTATTTGTAGTTGATTTTAAATTAGCCAATGGCTGCTAAACTTCCATGTTCCTACCTATGATGACGATGCCTACGTGGACCACAATAATTGGATCAATGCCCTTGCTGTTCAAGGTTCCTTTCCTGTCCCCGATGAGCTTAATCCTGGCAAAGGGCAGGCAACCCAGCCTCTAAAGCTTATACTCCTGACTGCAAAGAACAGTAGCTATCCCCCATACAGTTCATACCAATCCTACTTTCTCTTTTCTTCCTTCAACTTATACAGCATACTATGAAAGAGAAATCATATCACAGAATAATATAATCCCTACAGTGTGGAAAACAACCCCTTAGGCCCAACAATCCACACCGACTCTCAAAGCACCCACCCAAACCCAATCCACTCTAACCCACCTAATCTACAAATCTCTGAACACTACGGACAATTTAACATTACCAATCGACCGGAGGAAACTGGACCACCGGGAGGAAACCCACACAGACACGAGGAGAATGTGCAAACTCCAAACAGACAGTGGGCAGAGGGTGGAATTGAACCCGTGTTCCTGGCGCTGTGAGGCAGCAGTGCTAACCACTGTGTCACCATACCGCCCCACAAATATAATCCCTCAGGATCAATCTTATCCCATCAACACAATCTTTATAATCAGTGACCACCATTGCAGTCAAATAGTATACTACTACACACTGGGCAAATTCCTTCTTTGTCAATCCGTTCATAACCAAAGAGTCACATGTGACTATTACTGTTCTTGGACCATTAGCTCTGTTGTTCCTCAAGCATTTATCCTTAGCCCTCTTCTAGTTCTCATAAACACACTGCTTCTTGGGATATCATTCAAAAGCACAAAGTGCAAGAATAGGCACTTTCCCTCTGAGCTATGCAATACGATTATAGTTTATCTATGATCTCGCTCCACCTTTCGACACTACCTAGCGTACCCCAATTCCTTTAGCACCTAAATATCTACTCACTGTTTTGAATATAGTCAACAATTGTCTGCAGCTACCTGGGATGGCATCGCTGTCCGTTGAAAGAAGAAATTTCTCATTTCACTGCTAAGTTATTGAATCATACAGTTATAGAGGACGGAAACAGACCTTTTGGTCCAAGTCGTCTGTGCAACCAGACATCATAACTGATCTGGTCCCAGTTTTTTTACCAGCATTTGGCCCATGTCCCTCTAAACCATTCCTATTCATTTACCTATCCATGTACACTTTAACTGGTGTAATTGTACTCACCTTCACCAACTCGCACAGCAGTTCATTCCATGCCTACACCACTGTCTGTGTAAAAGCACTGCCCTCCCCTGCCAGGGGCATTCTTTTCTCTGCATCCATCCTGGCAAGCTCATTAAGAATGATTTGTGTTTCTATTTCATCAGATCTAATTCCTTTAAATGCCAGGGAATAAAGGTCTACTTCTGTTAATCTCTTCTCATAGGACAATTCCTCATCACGGAAAGCAATCTATTAAACTTCTGATACATTCTAACTATGACACACTGACAAGACACACTTTCCTCAAACTAAAACTGCTCACAGTTTTCCAGATATACCCCCGTATAACTGAGGTGAGATACCTTTACTCTAAAATTCCAAGCCCTTTGTAATAAATAGCGATACACCATTTCCCTACATATGTTACTTGCTGTTCTGCTTGTTAACATTCTGAGATTCAGGACTTTTAAAATGACTTCAACAGTCTAGATGGATAACTTTTCACTTTGTCAACTTCTATTCATGCATTAGCTTTCACGTGTGCACTAATGGCATCCAGGTCAACTTCACTCGCACCTCCAGTATCTAAATTGTCACACAGCTCGTCCAAAATTCAATACTAAAAGGACAGACATTTAAACCATCGAAATATTGCTAAATCCAAGATTATGATTTTGTTATTAATGTTTTTGTAGCTGAACAGTTTCTGTAGTATAGAAATTTCTGACTCTCTATATAGTTATGTTGCAATTCCCGAATGTCGATTTCATTGCTCAATGTTGCTTCCAACCTTCATTCAACAAAAAGCCCAGTGGGAACTGATTACTCCCGAAGCATATTGGTTTCATTATCGGAGCACCTTATAAAATTCGTATCCATCACAAATTACACCGCATTAAAAGGTTGACTAACTTTACAATCCTACTGTTCAGAGCAGAAGAGGAATTTGCAGCTTTTCGGGGGTTTGGAGCACAACAAGCGGTGGCAATGTCGGGTGAAGTCACCCCACACTGGGCCTAGCCATTGATGTTCCCTCCGAAATGTTGAATGTTTGTTACTTTTAAACTTTACGGAGTACATTTAGCGCGGTGACTTCTGAAAAAAAAGCTTAAAATGAAGAAATGCTGGGAACAACTCGTTAGCATTTCGAATAATTCTCTAAACCTCTATCCAACTTGCTCAATCACATCACAGACACCTGCCACACTCCACTTGGCAAGTGCCGCTGTTATGATTTTGAAATCGGATTCGGTTCGAAAGACGATGATATTTTAAGAGTTCACTGTGGGTTTTTTTCTTAAGCGGAAATGCCATTAAGGCTTCACACCGAGCCACGGCCGTGCACATCATGATCACCGAATAACACTTACTGGAAAGAGGGGGCACTCAGGTTTCCCGGGATCCGTCTTTCCCAGGGTTTCGCTGGCGGCTGCGACCCCATAATCTTCAGAAAAACATACGCTCGGAATGACCTCTCGGCCCCTCAGCTTCACTCCCATCAGAAATAGCAAATAGGACAGAGGGTGACATCCGGACAGACACAGCGGCCAACAGAAGAAGAGGATACATCCAGACAAGACAATAATAGCCAATAAGACACAGGGATATATCCGGAAAGACATTATACCCAATAGGATAAGTGGATACAACCAGACAAACACTGCAGCCAACAAAAAAGGGTGATACGGCAAGACGGACGGTAGTACCCAATAGAATACATTGATACATCGGACAGGCATAACAACCAATACAACATGGAAATGCATCCTGTCAAACACTGCAGCCAATAGAAAACAGGGATACACACAGCTCGGCACAGTAGCCAATAGGACAGAGACATGCGCTGAAGCACTAACCAATGGGCTCTCGGGATAGATTCGAACTCGGAGTCATGAACTTGCAGCAAGTCAGAAAGCAGTCTCTGCGTCTGTCTGTAATCACTTCCGGCATTGGACTGTGGCTGTGGACTTGTGAGTTTACTGATGTATCGCTATATTTAACTTTTGTTTGTTCTGAGGACCAAGTCATTTGACTGAATACATTATAGTTTACCTATATCAGTCTTTTCTTTATGAAAGAAAAGATTTAACGCTAGTTAAATAATTGCAAAGTCTCCTAAGGCATGTGCAGGAAGATGTAAGTCTGTGGTGTCTTGCAGTGCTTGTTATTTTTATAGACTTTTCAATAGTCGTTTAAAACAGGTTGTTTAATCTGAAGTCGTTTCTTTTACTGTAGAAAAATTTTGATTCTTGTATGTAGAATTGATTTTTCTGTATCTTGTCTGGTCTTTTTTTTTTGCATTGTCGTATATATGTTCATTTTGTTCCTCCTACCAATTCTTCAATTACCCTTCATAAGATGAAGGAGCAGAAATTAGGTCATTCGGCCCATCAAGTCTGCTGTGCCATTCAATCATGGCTGATAAGTTCCTCCATCCTATTCTCCTGCTTTCTCCCCATATCCCTTGATAAACCAGAACTTATCTATCTCAGTCTTAAATGTACTCAATGACCTGGTCTCCACAGCCTTCTGTGGCAGTGAATTCCATAGATTCACCACTCTCTGGCTGAAGAAGTTTCTCCTTGTCTCTACTTTAAAAGATCTTCGCTTTACTCTAAGGCTGTGCCCTTGGGTCCTAGACTCTCCTACAAATGGAAGCATCTTCCCAACATCCACCTTGTCCAGGCTATTCAGTATTTTGACAGTTTCAATTAGATTCCCCATCCTTCTAAACTCCAATGAGTGTAGTCCCAGAGTCCTCAAATGTTCCTTTATATGTTAAGCTTTCCATTCGTGTGAACCTCCTCTGAACCCGCTCCAGGGCCAGTACATCCTTCCTGAGACGTGGGGCCCAAAACTGCACACAATACACAAAAAGTGGCCTAGCCGGTGCCTTTTAAAACCTTGGTAATTCATCCCTGCTTTTACATTCAAGTCCTGTCAAAATAAATGCCAACATTGCATTTACCTTCCTGACTACTGACTCACCCTGCAAGTTTACCTTGAGAGACTTCTGGACTAGAACTCCCAAATCTCTTTGCACTTCAGACTTCTGAATTTTCTCCTCATTTTAGAAAATAGTCCATGCTTTTGTTGTTCTTACCAAAGCGTATGACCTCTCACTTTCCCACGTTGTACTCCATCTACCACTTCCTTGTCCACTCTCCTAACGTGTCCAAGACCTTCTGCAGTCTCCCCACCTCCTCAATACTACCTGTCCCTCCACCTATCTTTGTAACATCTGCAAACTTAGCCAGAATGCCCACAGTTCCTTCATCTAGATCATTTAAAGTACAAACTGAAGAGTTGTGGTCCCAGCACCAACCCCTGCGGAACATCACTAGTCACCGGCTGCCATCCCAAGAAAGACCCCTTTATCCCCAATCCCTGCTTTCTACCAGACAGCTAATCTTCTATTCATGCTAGCACCTTGCCTCTAAAATCGTGGGCCCTTATCTTACTTAGCAGTCTCCTGTGTGGCACCTTATCAAAGGTCTTCTTGAAGTCCGGGTAGATAGCATCCATTGGTTCTCCTTGGTCTACCCTGCTTGTTACTTCCTCAAAGAATTCTGGCAGATGTGTCAGGTATGATCTCCCTTTGATGAAACCATGCTGACTTTGCCCTATTTTACTATATAATTCCAAATATTCAGAAATCTCATCCTTGACAATGGACTCCAAATTTTACCCACGACTGAGTTTAGGCTAATCGGACTGTAATTTTCCGTCTTTTGCCTTACTCCCCTTTTAAACAGGGTCACGTTAGTGATTTTTTCCAGTCCTCTGTGACCCTCCCTGACTCTCGTGATTCCTGAAAGATCACCACTAACACTTCCACTATCTCTTCAGCTATCTCCTTTAGAACTCTGGGGTGTAGCCCATCTGGTCCAGGTGATTTATCCACCTTCAGGCCAGTCAGTTTTTCTAGCGCCTTTTCCTTGGTGATGGAGCTGAATATGGAGGCTGTCTCCTGACTCTTGAATTTTTAGGATATTACTGGTGTCTTCTACCATGAAGACTGATGTGAAGTAATTCAGTTTCTCAGCCATTTCCTTGTTTCCCACTACTATCTCTCCACTGTCATTTTTCAGTGGTTCAGTGTCCACTTTTGTTTCTCTTTTGCCCTTTGTATACCTAAGAAAATCTTACAGTCTTCATTTATATTACTGGCTAGCCTGCCCTCACATTTAATCTTTTCCCTCCTTAGTTTTTTTTTTGTTGTTGCCCCCTGTTCATCTTTGTAAGCTTCCCAGTCCTCCGATTTCCCACTGCCCTTCTTGACATTATATGCTTTCTCTTTCTTTTGTTTTTATGCTATCCCTGACTTCCTTAGTCAGCCATAGTTGCCTCATCCTCCCTGTACCATGCTTCTTTTTCCTAGGGATGAATTTTTGCTGTATCTCCTGAAGTACTCCCAGAAACTTCTGCCAGTGCTTATTCCACTGTCTTTCCTGCGAGGCTCCTCTTCTAGCCAATTCTGCCCAGGTCCTCCCTCATACCTCTGTAGTCATCTTTATTCAGCTGTAATACCATTAGCTCTGATTCTATCTTCTCTCTCTCTCTCAAATTGCAGTGTAAATTCTATCATCTTATGATCTCTGCCTCCTCAGGGTTCCTTTACCTTAAGCTCCCTCGTCAAGTCTGCCTCATTGCACAATACGTGTTATTGAGCATTTGCAGAAAAACACTTTATGTTAATGAGATTGCATTAGTAATTAAACACTTCAAAAACAGTAGTCAGGATGTTGAGATATCAACTCATTACGGTCAGTTGTAAGAGGAGTTCAGAGTGACTGTTTGACACAGGTTTAGAATGAAAGCGTAATACTGCACTATCGTGCCTCCTGACTTGCTGTAGTCCTGTGATATCCACCATGAGACACTTATAGAGGTAATCAGTTCAGTTCAATAAAGACTCTTACTACAAGCCAAGGAGCACAGAAATGTTCAAAGCTGCGAAAAACAACAGGAAGCTACGGAAAAAGAACAAAGAAGGGAATCACGTTAGAAGGCACTGGATGAGGCACCATGCTGCATCTTTACTCTCCTGGTATCAGTTAAAACGAAATATAATATGAAGCAAATCTGACAGCTTTTTTTCATTTGCTTGCAAAATTAAAAAATTGCAGCAGATTTAATTTACAAGCCAAAGCAGCTACAAGTATCTCCGTTTTTTTTATCTCTATGGAGAGACTTGTGAATTATATTCTAACCTAAACCTCTCTAAAGAACAAAAAATATTAGAGAGCAGAAATTTTGAAAACCTGAAGTTACACCATGAACCTCAATTGATGATCAATATATTCAGCATTAAGGCCTATGTCTAAAAGTGTCCATTGATTAAATAGGTGGCTGCAGAATGACACTCTTGAGTCTTGTGAATTGAGAAAACAGGGCGGTACAGTGGCTCAGTGGTTAGCACTGCTGCCTCACAACTCTAGGGACCTGGGTGGAGTTTGCACATTCTCCCTGTGTCTGTCTGTGTTTCCTCCAGGTGTCCGGGTTTCCTCTCAGTCAAAAGATGTGCAGGGTAGGTGGATTGGCCATGCTAAATTGCCCATAGTGTCCAGAGGTGTGTACGTTAGGTGGATTATCCATGGGAAATGCAGGGGTAGGGGAATGGGTCTGGGTGGAATACTCTTTGGAGGGCCACTGTGGAATTGTTGGGCCAAATGGCTTGTTTCCACACCGCAGGGATAGTATGATTCTATGATGATTATGTAATTGAGTCAAGATATGTTTCTCCTTTCTGGAAAGTGATTAACATGTACAGAAATGTGGAGTGTTTAAATCAACACCAAGAGCATATTTATGACAGAACAAACTAGGCCTTTTGGGTATTGTCTTGACAGGTATTCCAGGAAGAGAGAGCAGAGGTAAAGAGCAAGTTGCAACTACATCACACAAAGCAAAATAAGGCATATCCAATTTGAGGTACGTAGTGTTCTTTCTACAGGAAGCAAAATGATTTTGTGGAAGTGTTTGATTAGAAAGAAGTAGAATGAGCAGGTGCAGATGGCCGCTGGAGAGATATCTGCATAGAATTCTGAAGAATCACTCTAAACCATTGAACATGTTAGTTCATTTGTCAGTGTATGATTAATGGTTTGTAACTATTGGGATGATGACTGCAGAAGGAGAATAACAAGTGATTCTGCAGTGTGAGATACACAATGGCGCATCATGAACTTGAGAGGCTTGTGTGAAATGACAACTCAATGATTCTCTTAAGTTGAAAAGTGAAGCTCTCAAAAGTAAAGTCGAGGCTGTATGATGGCACCACACTCATGCTGAGAGAAGAACTTACTTTGATTTGATTTGTTTTATTGTTGTCACGTGTACTCAAGTACGGTGAAAAGTTTTTTGTTTTGCGAGCATTTCAAGCAGATCATAATACTCAAGAACATATAGATCATAGGGTATTTGGATAGAGTGAGGCACACAGATACGTCTGCACAGAAGATGTGTTAAAGCAAGATCAATATTAGATTTGAAATTAGAAAAGTCCACTTAGTGATCAAATAACAGCAGAGAAGAAGTTATCCTTGAACGTGTATCTGTATCTTCTGTCTGACGGAAGAGGTTTGAAGACAGTATTACTGGGGTGGGAGGAATCTTGGATGGCATTGGCAGCATTTCTGTGGCAACGTGACGTGTAGATGGAGTCCTTGGATGGGAGGTTTGTTTTCATGGTGATCTGGGCTGTGTACACAACTTCCTGTAGCTTTTTCTAGGCCTGGGCAGAGCAGTTGCCATACAAGCCATTATGCACCCAGATAGAATGCTTTTTGTGGTGCAACTGTAAAAGTTGGTGAGGTTCTTATGGACTTGTCGGATTTCCAGAGCCATCTGAAGAAGGAAAGGCATTATACTGCTGCCTTGACTGTCAGATCCATGAGGGAGGTGCAGGACAGATTGTTGGTTATTGTTACTCCTACGAACTTGACGCTGTCCACCTCTGCACCATTGATGTAGATAGTGGCGTGTCTTTCTCCTTCCTTTCTGAAGTCATTGATCAGTTCTCTTGTTTTGTTGTACAATGGCATTGGGGCCCAAAACAAGCAGCAGTCATCAAGATCAAGCAACTAACAAGGTAATGGAGTTGACAAAGTGTTATATACATGACGAAGGCAGCCCACAGTGTGATGCCAGCAGGACAGGGCTTGGCGTATCCCTCGTGTAACAAGGACAACAAGCTGTATTTGGATCCAGTGCATTTATGCAAACAAAATGAATATATGCTCAGATCAAGATGTTGCCTGGGTGACTACCTTTGCTCGTGATCATTTTCATTAACACCTAATTGGAAGAGACAAGATGAGTTTGAATCTAGCCACAAACTGCTTCAAACTATTTTGCACAAGGCACTACTATTTACTTCAGAGTATCTGCATAACATGTTAGCCTGGTCACAGAGATACTATGTGAATGTGACATACAAGCAAAGGAAACAGATGTACATCACTGACCAAGCTGCAGACGGCAGATCTCCTTTTTATGACTAATGTAGAGGATGATGTGAGAGAGTGGATTTAGAAGATTTCACAATGTTATATGAAGTCTGTTCTGGAAGTCATCAGCTCAGCAAAGACATTGAATCTATTTTTCTGAATCAACCTGTTCAGAGATGTTATTTATACGCCTCTGGAGCAGATGGGACTCGAACCTGGGCTCCTCAGTTCAGGGGAAGGGACACTACCACTGCATCACAAAGGGGCCCCCAGCAATGATGCTGAGTGTTTAAATGCCTTACTTAAATCTGCAAGTGTTGCAAGAAATCGAGATGACAGGATGGCCTGAAAGCATCAAGGACACTCCTATGTCTCAAAAGTATATTGGGCACACAGATGAATTGACAGCTTGAAGTTGCATATTGTACAAAGGAAATATTTCTTATTCCGAAGGAGTTAAGAGAGATGCTGAAGTGCATCAATGCAAACTGCAAGAAATTGATTCCAGCCTGAGCGAGACAAGAGATTTGCTGTCCTGGCCAAATGTGAGTAATAAAATCAAGGGCCACATCAGTTAGTGTAGTTCTCATAATGAGTACTGATCTAAGCTAGATAGAGAGCCCCTGATGATGCATGACATCCCAGATAGACCATGGATGTAGCTAGGAATAGATCTGTTCGCACTCACAGGAGCTGATTACCTTGTCATGCTAGACACCGATTCTGACTCCTGGGAGATGGACCAGTTGATTTGAACCACCGCTGCTGAGACTAGGATGACCAATAATGATCTTCAGTACCCAAATGAAGAATTCCAGCTCTTTTGTAAAGAATTGGAAAATACAACATCATACATCATCTGCTGTATCCCTGGTTGTCTGAAAAGGCTGGGGCATTGGTGAAAATCAGCAAAGATAAGCCAGTCCTTGCATAGAGAAGCAAACCAGCAGAAACCTTGACAAATAGTCCTGTACAAACAAAGACTATGGTGCCATGCCAAAATTATTCTTCCGATAGCAAAAACATTGCTGAAACCAGGTGTGCATTTCAAAATTAAATTAAATTTGACCTCCAGCTAATTCATCTTCTTACCAAATTCTCAAACAGTGGAGAGCCATCAGAGTATAAACATTGTGTTGTTAACAAGGATCAGACCAATTGGTAACTTGGGACCTGTGTCCAATGGGTATTACATCAATTGTACATGTTTGAACTGAGCAGCAAGATTTACCATTGCAACTGAAGACAGACACATGACTAGAGAAGTTGTTTGCTCGTAGGTGGCTGATTAATAAGATATGAACTTGCCATGAGACAGATCAACCATCACTCCCAGAAGTTTACAACACCCTGACAAAGGAAGTGGAAATATAATTGATGCCACAACATCAGCATGTGACATGGAAGCCATAGTTGATGGAGCTGGAACGTCATCCAAGTGAATAGCCAATAATACCGCAAACATGTCAACCTCTCAAATGGTACATGATTTAAAGGGTTTGCAATGCATGTGCAGAGACAGATGAGAATAACAAACTGCTAATGCATGACAAGAATCATGTGCAGAGCAGGTAACCTGGGTAACTGCCTGTATAAATGATATGTGCAATTTTTTTTCTTTTTATTTGGAAAGGGGTATGTTTGGGATAGAAATTCTGTACTTGTGTTTCACATGTAGAGATCACATGATTATATCTATCATAAGGCGCTCAGTTCAGCGATCTTATTTACAAGGTTGTCTTTATAGAACTTGGAATAGAGCAGAACATTGTCTCATGAGTTTGTAACAATATTAAAGCATTGTTTAACTGAGGGTAGCATCAAAAGAGCCCTGAAAAAAATCACATTCAGTGGGAATTGGGGAACACTTCAATTGGATGGACGAAGCACAAAGGAAGATGGTTGTATTTGTTGGACCCTAATGGTCCCAATCACAGTTCATTGCTGTAGGAGTCTTCAGGTAAATATTTTCTGATAAACCTGTTCGGAAATGTTATTACTCTGGAGCAGGTGGGACTTGAGCCCAGGCCTCCTGGCAAAGAGGCAGGGACACTACCACTGCATCACAAGAGCCACCAGTCTTCAGGGTAGTGTTCTACAACCAACCATCTTCAGCTGCTCCACCAATGATGTGACTTCTTAAGACCACAGTGGAGACGATTGTACAATATTTAGTCCCATTTGTAACTTATTGGATGCAGCCCGAAAGATGGCAAGGAATACATGTAAGAACATAAGAGCGGGAGTAGGCCATCTGGCCCATTGAGCCTGCCCCGCCATTCGATAAGATCATGGCTGATCTTTTTGAAACTCAGCTCCACTTATGCACCTGCTCACCAGAACCCTTAATTCCTTTACTGTTCAAAAATTTATCTAGCCTTGCCTTAAAAACATTCAGCGAGGTAGCTTCAACCGTTTTGCTAGACAGGGAATTCCACAGATTCACAACTCTTTGGATGTTGAAGTTCCTCCTGACCTCAGTCTGACATCTACTTCCCTTTATTTTGAGGTTAGGGCCCCTAGTCCTAGTTTCACCTGCTAGTGGAAACAACCTCACTGCCTCTACCTTCCCCTCATTCTCCTGAATTCCAATGAGTATAATCCCAGCCTACTCAGTCTCTCCTCATAATCCAACCCTCTCAACTCTGGAATCAACTGAGTGAATCTCCTCTGCACACCCTCCAGTGCTACTTTATCCCTTCTCAAGTAAGGAGACCAAAATTGCACACACTACTCCAGATGTGGCCTCACCAGGACCCTATACAGCTGGAGCATAGCCTACCTGTTTTTAAACTCCATCCCTCTAGTAATGATAGACAAAATTCCATTTGCCTTTTTAATTACCTGCTGCATCTGCAATCCTATGTTTAGCGCTTCATGCACAAGGACGCCCAAGTCCCTCTGCACAGCAGCGTGCTGCAATTTTTTTACCGTTTAAAACACAGTCCATTTTGCTGTTATTCCTACCAAAATGGATGACCTCTCACTTATCAACATTTGACTCAATCTGACCTTCGCCCACTCACTTAGACTATCTATATTCCTCTGCAGACTTCCAGTGTCTTCTGCACACTTTGTCGTACCACACATCTTAATGTCATCTGCAAATTTTGACACACCACACTTAGACCTCAATTCCAAATCATCTGTGTAAATTGTAAACAATTGTGCCCCCAACACTGAGGCACACTATTAGCCACTGACCGCCAACCAGAACAACAGCCATTTACACCTACTCTTTGTTTTCTACTAGTCAACTAATCCTCTCTCCATGCCAATACATTACCAGTAATACCATGCAACTTTATCTTATGTAGCAGTCTTTGGTGTGGCACCTTGTCAAATGCCTTCTGGAAACCCAGATACACTACATCCACAGGTTCCACATTGGAGACATACTTGCATGGTGGACAGTGAATTCTGCCAAATTAGTTAAACATGATCTACCATTCATGAACCCATGCTGGGTGTTCCCAAAGGGACAGTCTGTAGCCAGATGGCTTGCTATTTCTTCCTTAATTATAGATTCAAGTATTTTCCCCACTACTGAAGTTATTTGCTTTTTCCACCATCCCCTCTTTAGTACCATGGGATGCATTTCATCAGGGCCAGGAGACTTCTCTGCCTTTAGCCCCCATCAGCTTGCTCAGCACTGCCTCCTTAGTGATAATGATGGTTTCTAGGTCCTCACCTGCATTTACCTTCTTGCCATCAGTTTTTGGCATGTTATTTGTGTCTTCCACTGTGAAGACTGACACAGAATAACTGTTTAATGCCTAGGCTATTTCCTCATTTCCGGTTATTAACTTGGCCTTCTCATCCTCTAAAGGACCAATGTTTTACCTTCGCCAAACTTTCACGATTTACATATCTATAGAAACTTTTGCTGCCTGTTTTTATATTCTGAGCTAGTTTACTCTCATAATCGATCTCACTTTCTTTTGTGGCTTTCTGTTGGCCTTTAAAGATTTACCAGTCTACTAGTTTCCCACTGCTCTCTTTTTTTTGCTTTTTTGTATGTATTTTCTTTTCAATCTGATACTTTCCTTTTATTTCCTTAGGCATCCGTGGCTGACGGTCTCTTTTCCTACAGTTCTACCTTATCACTGGAATATACTTATGAGCACTGTGACAAATCATTTTGAAAGTCTTCCACTGTACCTCAATTGACTCACCATAAAGTTTTTGCTCCCATTCTATCTTAGCTAACTCCTCCCTCATCCCATCATAGTCTCCTTTGTTTAAGCACGGGACATTGGTACTGGATTTAACCTTCTCACGCTCCATCTGAATTTTAAATTCGACCATACCGTGATAACTCCTTCCAAGAGGATCCCTAACTGTGAGATCATTAATTATTACTGTCTGGTTACACAGGACTAGATCTAGGGTAGCTTGCTCCCTTTGTAGGTTCCATTGCATATTGTTTAAGGAAATTATCGCAGATGCATTCTATGAACCCTTCCTTGAGGCTGCCATGACTGACCTAGTTTGACCAATTGATATGTAGATTAAAATCCCCCATGATGATTGCTGTACCATTTTTTTTGCATGCATTAGCTATTTCTACGATTGTTGCCTGCCCCACCACCATGTCATTATTTGGCCTATAGACCTCACCTATCAGTGACGGCTTCTCCCTGCTATTTGTAATTTCCACCCAAATGGATTCAACCTTTCGTTCAGTAGAACCTATATCATCTCTCACTACTGCCCTGATATCATCCTCTAAAAACCAGAGTGACACCATCTCCCTTACCTTCCTATCTGTCCTTCCGAACAGTTTAATACCCCTGGATATTTAACTCCCAGTCATGACCATCCTGCAACCATGTCTCTGTAACGGCCACTAAATCATATCCCTTTGCCATGATTTTGTGCCATCAACTCATCCACCTTGTTTCGAATGCTTGAAGCATTCAGCTAAAGTGCCCTTATGCCAGTTTCTGCACCAACTTATTTGAGTCCTATCACTTCCATTACTAACAGCTCTTGAGTTCTCCATCGCTTTAACTTTTTTCCTAGTTTTCAATGGAGTTGAAGCTTCCTCGTCACCTGCTAATCTGCTGCTTTGCCTTCTATTTATTGTCATACTCCCTGTATGGTCACTCCTCTCGCGCTCTCTCGCGCTCTCTCGCGCTCTCTCGCGCTCTCTCGCGCTCTCTCGCGCTCTCTCGCGCTCTCTCGCGCTCTCTCGCGCTCTCTCGCGCTCTCTCGCGCTCTCTCGCGCTCTCTCGCGCTCTCTCGCGCTCTCTCGCGCTCTCTCGCGCTCTCTCGCGCTCTCTCGCGCTCTCTCGCGCTCTCTCGCGCTCTCTCGCGCTCTCTCGCGCTCTCTCCCCCCCCCCCCCCCCCAGCACTTAGTAGTTTAAAGCCCTATTGATCACCCTATTTACACTTTTTTTCGCCAGAGCACTGGACCTGGCCCTGCTCAGGTGGAGCCCATCCCAGCGGTATAGATCCCTCATGTCCCAGAACTGATGCCAGTGCCCCATGAAAAGGAAACCCTCTTTCCCACACCACTCTTTTAGCCACATGTTTACTTCCCTGATCCTCGCCTCCCGATGCCAATTTGCATGTGGCTCGGGCAGCAATCCAGAGATGAGGACCCTTGAAGACCTTATTTTGTTCCTAGCTTTTCATAATCCCAAAACAGGTCCTTTTTTTTTCCTAGACCTTATGCCACACAAGTACTAGGCAATGCCCAACTCCAACAAGTGAGAATTTAACTGTCTCACTTTGACAGTTAAATGGCATTATCATTATGTAATTCCCCCAATAACAACATCTTGGTGTTTACCGTTGACAAGAAATTGAAGTGATCAACCATATCATCCTGACAATCATCAGCAACGTCTTGTTATACTCTCGTGTGAATTCACTGCAAAAATTGAATAGCTTGTCATAATTTGGTAAAATGGATGGCTTTGGAAAGGAAACGATCAAGTAGCCTGTTGTCCAGACATTGAAGCACAAAAATGTAACTGAAAATGCTGGTGAAAATAGAACACAATCTTTTAAATTATTTATTTCATGCTGAAGACAATTGTAAAATCCATGAACATTAATAAAAATTGTTGTTTCTTTTTGTTGAATAGGATCACAAGTCATGCTTCCATTAAAGGAGAAGGACAGGAGAGTTGTCCAGATGCTGCTCAGTGCACGGTGCTGTCCTCGATGTATACTAAGATTTTGTTCTGTTGGAATTCAGGCTACGTACAGACTTTCATGCAAGGTTTTTGGAATGTTGTTGATTTTTAAATGAAAATAAGACATGAATGGCAAAGCATGACCTTTCTTTAAAAAAAAATGATGTTTGAAAATGCTGATTATATGTTCCACAAGGATCAGTGCTGGGTCCCTGCATTTTGTCGTTTATGGAAGTGATTTGGATGTGAATGTAGGAGGTAAGGTTAGTAAGTTTGCAGATCGTATGAAAATAAGCAGTGTAGTAGACAGTGAAGAAAACTTCTCTCTGAGTAGAACAGGACCCTGATCAGATGAGTCAATCAGCTGAGGAATAGCCGATGGAGTTTAATTTAGATAAATGTGCCGTGTTGCATCTTGTAAGGAAAATTCGGACAGGACTTGCACAGATATTGAGAGCCCTGGGATGTGTTGCCAAACATTAGGGTGCAGGTGCCGGGTGTAGTTCCTTGAAAGTGGAGTTGTAGGTAGGTAGGATAGTGAAGAAGGCATTTGACATGCATGCCTACATTGTACATTTAAGTACAGGAGTTGGGATGCCATGTTGCAGCTACACAAGACATTGTTGAGGCTACTGTTAGCATACTGCATACTGCATACAACTCTGATTACTTTTCTTCAGGAAGGTTGTTGTTAAACTTTAAAGGATACAGAATAGATTTACAAAGATATTGACCAAGACTGGAGTGTTTGAGTTAGAGGGAGACGCTGAATAGGCTGGGGCTTTTTTCCTCCTAGAATGTCAGATACTAAGGGGTGACCTTAGAGGTTTATAAAATAATGAGGGGCATGGACATGGTATATAGCCATAGTCTTCCTAGGGTAGGGGAGTCCCAAACTAGAGGATATAGGTTTAAGGTGAGAGAGGAATGATTTTTAAAAAGGACCTAACTCTTTCATGCCGGAAGTGGTACATGTATGGAATGAGCTGCCAGATGAAGTGGTGCGCTGGTACAATTATAACATTTTTTAAAAAGGCATCAGGATGGGTATATGAATAGAAAGGGTGTACAGAGATATGGGCCAAATGCTGGCAAATGGGACTAGGTCAAATTGGGGTATCTGTTTGATGTGGATGAGTTGGACTGAAGGGTATATTTCCATGCTATATGACTCCATGTAAACTTTATCAAATAAAATTTTTTTTTATCCTACTAGTACAATTTTTTCCCACAGCTGCAACCCCTCCTACCTCTAACTTCTGACCATAGCTGGTTGCAGTGTCAGCCATCTGGCCTTCAACAGTCATGAGTTCCTCCCGAAAACCCTTTTACTCTTGGAGCATTTTTCCCCAACTTCTAAATCATCTGAACCTACTTCCTCAGCATCAATTTTCACCTCCAGCTCCTCCTCTCATAATCCATACAGTGTGAAAGCAGGTAGATCCATCTGACCCTCCAAACCTGCACATGGTTGGACTTTGGGAGCAAACCCAAGCACCTGGTGGAAACCCATACAGACGCAGGGAGCATGTCTGTGCAAGCTTGATACAGTCACCCGAAGGTGGAATCAAACCGGGATCTCTGGCACTGTGAGGCAGCAGTGCTAATCGCTCATCCACTGTCCTGCCCAGGGAGATACCCACCTATGATACGGTGGCACATTTTGTTATGTCTGAGGTGCCACACAAGTTCAAGAAGCTAACAAATATATTGTTAATGGAATTTCCTCAATGCCTGTGTGTAGAACAGGCTGGAGATTTGCCACCCACGCTGAAGAACATTTTGGTGTGTGAAGTCATGGCTGTTCGTTGAATTGCATTGAATCATCCATTCCAAAACCTAAATCAATCACCCTGAAAATGCAGTGTACTTTAAAGTCAGCTTGTAAATCTTTCCTGCTTAAAATAAACATGCAACATGTTATCTCTTTGAATAGTGACTCATCTACTCTAGCTAAGCTTCAGAAGCTAGAGCATTGTTTAAGCCCTCCATAAAAATGCAATTTGGTCTGGCAGAAACCCCCTCCCACCCTCAAATCTCTGCATTAGGAGGAGGCTGAAAAACATAAGAATTACAAAACAGACAAAAAAAAACTACCCCAGCAAGTCGAGGCATGTAAATGACAAGCAGGACAGAACACTAACACTTTATCGGAGTGCACTGACAGAGTGATAAACCATTTGCAACCAAACACTCTGGCTCAGTGAGCATGTCTACAACCTCATCCACAACCCGAGCTACAAATCTTCTCAAAAACTTTAGACACAAAGCAAGTTCCATCAAATTAACAATTTTTAAAGCTTCCTGATAGTCACATGATCCAGCGATAATGGACTTGTGCATTCCTGAACAATATACCCAGACATGACACAAGGGAGGTTCAGTGATTAGGAACCCTACAATCCACAGGTCTTGTTCTCCCAAGCATGTAACTGTGACCACAAGTGCTGTCTCATAACTTGTGTACAGTATCACACTATACAGGCAAGTGTATAAAAGTTTGCTCAAAGTGTTTGGTTTTAAGGAGCAGCTCAACAAAGGGTCATTAAAATGGGGATGTTGAAGGTGAAAATTCTAGGTTCTGCATCCTCAGCACATGAGGGTATACCACAAAAATGACCATGATGAAGAATTCAAAAGGAGAGTCAGCTAGAAATTGGAGTCCAGTGATCTCAAATAGTTGTAAAGTTGAAGGGATGTTGGAGATGAGAAGTGAGGCCTTGAAAGGATTTTGACATGAAGATAGCAGACTTAAAATTGAGGTATTGATGGACTATGAAGCAGCATAAAAGTGATCAGATGGGTGAAAGGTGAGGAAATCTTTGTGCAACTTAGTACACAGGAACAGAGTTTTAGATGAGCTACAGTTAATGGGAGGTGGGGCATCAGTTAGAGTGTACTGGGAAAATCAAGTGTGGAAGTCATAAAGACCCAGATAATGTTTCAACAGCAGATGAGCTGAGCAGAAATGAAGGCAGGTGTATGGTCATGATTGAAAAGAGGAGGTCAGAAGTTCAGCAGGTGGTCAAATAGTACAGGAAGATTGTGAACAGTGCAGCTGACAAGATATGTTAAGGTCAAAGGATTATACAGCTAGAAACTTAAATACTTTGTTACAAAGTTAACTCTAATACGTCCGTTGCATTTAGTCAGTTGCTTTAAAAAGACTGTTTTTATAAAAAAATGTCCTCTAATCAACCTATTCAGAGATGTTATCACACACCTCTGTCACAGTGGTAGTATCCTGAACTCTGGACCAGGAGGCCAATGATAATGGACTTGTGCATTCGTGAACAGTGCACCTAGATGTGACACGAGAGGTTCAGTGTTGGGGAGCTTTTCAAGTCATAGGTTGTGTTCTGTCAAGTGTTCTACCATGACCACAAATGCTGTCTCATAACTTGTGTATTAGGTTCAAGTCCCACCTGCTCTAGAGGTGTGTAATGACATCTCTCTAACTGATGCCCCACCTCCCATTAACTGTAGCTCATCTAAAACTCTGTTCCTGTGTCCTAAGGTTGATTAGAAAAATAGGTTAAAAATATATTAAACACCTCTGGGAAGGTGGGAATTGAACCCAAGCCGTCTGGCTCAAAGATAGTGATACTGCACCACAAGAACCTTTTACTATGTAGTTAGGGCCTGTCTATAATCACACAACTCCTTTCTTTGCCGTAGCTATCTCCTTGTATTGGTGCATTTATGATTCCTTGATAAGGGCTAACAAACTATGGAGTGTACCATCATTGTCTTAATCAACCTTGGAAGTCTCGATCTGAAACAAAACAGATCCCTCAGTCTTGCATCTTTCACTCTGAAAGGCAAAGTTGTAGCCTTCAATCTGTTTGCAGTCCCATGGTGCATTTCTTTCTTAAATTAAGCTAAACAAAGTCACATAGTGTTGGAGTGCTAAGCTGTCCATGGGTGACACTTAGTAGGAATAATGTTTCATCAATTGATAAATGTTACTTTTAGTTTAGTTACCATCACTTAAACCATAAAATGTTAGTTTACCCACTAATCACCCAGCCAAGAGCCTACAAGAATCCCAACCGGGTTTGGTTGACATTCTCCCCATGTGGCTGTGCTCCCAGCAGGGCAATGTCAACAATGGCAGGATGAGGCATTAATTCATAGAATCCCTACAGTGTGGAAACAGGCCCTATGGCCCAACAAGTCCACACCAACATAGAGCATCCCACCCAGACCTATCCCCCTAATCTACACATCCCTGAACACTATGGGCAATTTTAGCATGGCTAATCCACCTAGCCTGCACATCTTTGGATTGCGGGAGGAAACCGGAGCATTCATAAGAAACACATGCAGACACGGAGAGAATGTGCAAACTCCACACAGACGGTCGCCCGAGGGTGGAATCGAACCCCGGTCCTTGGCACTGCGAGGCAGCAGTGCTGACCACTGAGCCACCGTGCCATAATTGCTGACTTCAGGATCTCAATTGGCAGCAGGTCCACTCTGACTGATTTAAATAAAGTGGTGGAATCCTCACCTCTTCCTCATTATATACCTCATCCCAAAAGTTGCCACAGGCATTAGATTTGATTTTGCCCATGTTTATCCTTTCACGCAGTCACTCACCCACCCTCTCCACCTTCTCTATATAGTGCCATCAGCTCAGTGTCTCATGCAACATTATGGAATTTAATTCAAATATAAAACAGATGCAACATTTTGCAATGATACTAATTGATCTAGTGGTCAGATATTGTATAAAGTAAATCTGAAGAGGCACACTGTCCGCTTTTCCAAATAATTTAAATAAGGCGTCACAAACAGAACATTGTATTTAAAAATGTCTGTGTTTCAGGAATTGTTCACAGAGCTCCACAAGTTCTTGAACGGTGATGAAGATAAATCTAAGGAAGTAGAATATGGTCAACCACCTTGCAAGAAGATGCGGTTGCAGGATTCTGAAAAGAATGATTCTGATTCAGAACAGAATGGAGCAGTCAAATTGCTATCCAATGAATGTGTACTTCCTGGTGATGAAGTTCAAACTTGCTCTGTGTGTCTGGGAATTCTACAAGACCTATGTGAAATGGATTTTGTAAAAAAGGTACAATGTCTGCTTTATTCAGATCTCACTTGTATAAATTAACCTTCAATCTGTTATTAATCTCTTTTAGATGTCAGATGCTGATTAACTTGAGTAAGTTTTGCATGGCGAGTTAAATCATAATTAGAAAGAAATTTTAGTGTTTCAGAAAGGTAAGGTCATGCATTAATTTTGTTTATTTGTTTCTAATTTTCTGTCATTAGTGACCTTAATAAGGAAGGCAAATGGAATTTTGGCATTGATTGCTGAAGGAATAGAGCATAAAAATTGGGAGGTGTTGCTGTAACTGTTGAAGGTATTGGTGAGACCACAGTTGGGAGTATTGCAGACAGTTTTGGTCCCCTTGCTTGAGGGATGTAGTGGCATTAGAGGCAATTCAAAGGAGGTTCACTAGATTGATTTCAGAGAAGAGGGATTTGTCGCATGAAGACATATTTAGTAGTTCAGGCTCTTATTCCCTGGAGTTTACAAGAATGAGAGGACATCTAATTGAGATTTACAAGATGTTAAAAAGGATTAACAAAGTAAATGGAGAGGGTGTTTCTTTGTGGGGCAATCCAGAATGAGAGGCACTAGTTTTAAGAGAAAAACAGATTTAAGGCTGAAATGAGAAGAATTTACTTTTTTCAAAGGGTCATGAATCTGTAGAATTCACAGCCCCAGAGCTTGGTGGACACTGGGATACTGAGTAAATTTCAGGAGGAGATTGACAGATATGTTGACAAGTAATTGCAGTAAATTCAAATAGTACATTCATTAATAAATTGTGGATGCTCATCTTTCAAATGGCTGAAAAGGAAAATCATGTTCTCTACGTAGCTGGCTGATAAGGGTCAGTGCAGTACTTTACGGCAATTGGCGAACTGCGCTTGAATCACGACCACAGTTAGCTTTCTGTATTGCCACAAGCATTGTAGATCTCTCACTCTTGCTGTCTCCCGAGCTTGCTCTATAGTCTGGAGGAACGTTAGCAGCTCCACAAACCACAAATTCCCAGGACTGTTGAATTTTGGTTCCGGATACATGGTTGATAACTCAAGTTAGGACTAGCACTCCTTAAAAGAGTTCAGAGATAGCCACATCTCTCTAGTCTGGAGGCTAGTTGTTCAAAATGCAAAGCTCAATGATCTGTCATCTTTGTACCAAAAAAACGCAGCAAATCAAAATAGAAGCTTGGCCGTCACTCCATAGTAGCTTTATCTATGACAATCCATGCCTCCCTATGTCTTCCACCCATTCACCATAGTTCTTCATACCCTCCATGCCAACATGTGCCTTTCTACCCATTGTATGTAGGCTTCATGATATCATCTTGCCATCAAAACTGTCTTAGATAGAGTACGGTATCAAGGAGCAAAAGGGCATCAATGAGAACCAATGGGGTGGAGGTGGGGTTGCAAACTTTCCACTGGTTGGAGCCATACTTGGCCCCTGGAAAGAGTGTTAGGGTTGTTGGAGGTGAGCCATCTCAGCACCAGAATATCTCTGCAGGAGTTCCTCGGGCCTGATCATCTTCAGCTACATCGCAAAGATCGCTCCTCAATTATAAGGTCGGGAGTGTACAATAAACAGCGAACACCCCCAGTGTTCAGCACCATTCCTTAAATACTGAAGCAGACCATGGTCAAGTGTAGCAAGACCTAACAGCATCCGGGCCTGGGCTGACAAGTGGCAAGTAATGTTCACCCCACACAAATGCTAGGCAACGACCACCTCCAATAAGAAACAATCTGACCACCGCTCCTTGCAATTCAGTGATGTTAACACCACTGAATACCCACCCGTCAGCATCCACAAGTTTACCATTGATCTGATACTGAACTGGACTCTCCATATAAACACAATGGCTACAAGAGTGGGTCAGAGACAAGAAATATTGCAGTGAGTGACTCACTTCCTGACACTCCTGACTATAAGGCACAAGTCAAAATTGTGATGGAATACTCCCTATTTGCTTGAGTGAGTGTGGTTCCAACAACACTGAAGAAGCTTAACACCACCCAGGACAAATCAACCCACTTGACTGGCACCACATCCACAAGCCATAACTCCTCCACCACAGTTGCTCTTTAGTGGCAGTATTTACAATCTACGAGATGCACTGCAGAAATTTACCCACGATTCTTAGATAACACCTTCCAAACCCACAACCACTTCCATCTAGAAGGACAAGGGCAGCAGATACATGGGAACACTACTAACCTGCAAGTTCCCCTCAAAGACATTCACCATCCTAACTTGGAATTATATTGCCATTCATTCAATGTCATTGCATCAAAATCCTTGAAATCCCTCCATAATGGCACTGTGGTCTGCCTACAGCACATGTTCTGCAGCAGTTCAAGAAACAGCTCACCACCAACTTCTCAGGAGCTGCTGGGGATGGGCAATAAATGCTGCCCAACCAACAACTCACTCGTCCCGTGAGAAAATAAGAAAAGTAGTGGTGGGGCATGAGCAGCAGATCTGGTGTGGCATTCCAAATGAGTGTGTAGGATGCATAAAGGGTCAGGAAAGGTTAATAGTATTGGAGAAAGAAGTGGATATAGCCATTGGGAGCAGATGCTGCACACAATGATGAGAGTTGTAGACTAATGGACCCTGAAATAGAAATAGAAAATGTTGGAGAAATGTAGCTGACCTGGTTGCATCTGAGAGAAATTGAGTTAATGTTTTGTATCTGATGACCCTTCATTGGAACAATTCTGAAGAAGACTCTTTGGACTTGAAATGTTAACTCTGTTTCTCTGGTGTCAGATCTGCTAAATTCTTGAAAACTCAATCTTCTCCAGCTCAACATTGAGAAATTAAAAGTATTGTTACTGCTCTGTTGCAGATTCTTTCCTGTGCCCCTGACAGCTTCCTTGAGCCCACCTAGGTTTTTGGCAACTGTGGCTCCTTTAGACGTTAACTTCAGTTTCAGACCCCAAATCCTTTCAATGTAAAAGGCCACATATTTGAACTTGTGCAACATTTCCTGCTATTGCTTCACTTCTTTTTGATTTCCATTTAATGTGGTTCACAGATATAAATGAAAAGCTCCTGGATACCAAAAATCAAGCCTAAGTATGCATAGATGCTGCAAGGGTGAATAGCCCTGCCTGCATCTCATCAAAGAAACCATTGGGAAAATTACATGTACAAAAACATGTATAATTGGTTATCAATGGAAATGATGATTTTGCAGTGAGTCAGTAATGAGGAAAAGAGAAGCAAGAACAATAATTAGACTTTGTACGCTGTCTTTAAAATAAGAATGGTCAAACTTCAAAGGAGTTGAGTGATGGAAAAAAGGCAGTTATTGTTTTAATTTCTCAAGTCTGAATTCTGCAGTGAATGGAAAACTTTTTGTTTGCTTTTAGGTGTGTGGTGAAGTGGACTCTGCTGGTTATCATTTTAACAATCTCGTATTTTCAGTTTCACTGCCTCCCCAGCTCTTAGTCAGAGAGGTGAGTTGTCCAACGTACCTTGGTAAACGTACATTTTTGTCCCATAAAATGTATATCTGAACCTAAATTACCTCTCCTTATTAATTGCCATGACTGAAAATTTGCTCATCAATCAGTGTAACCTGATACAAAAGTGGCAGGATTGTCTAGGTAATGAATTCTTATCCATTGGAAGGTGATGTGTAAGTCTTTAAACGTTTTGGTCAATTATCACTGGAGGAGCTTGATGACATCCAAAACACAGCATCCCATTTGATTGGCACACTATCCATCATTTTCCATGAGTAACATACAGTTTATGTGGTTTCTATCCTTCAAAAAGATCTGCTGCAGCAACTGACCAATGTCCTTTGAACAGTAGCTTCCAAAGCCCCCAGTCTGTACTGTCCAGAAAAACAAGCACAGCAAATGTGTGGAAACACCACATATATTTTCCCCCTTCAATCACCACACCATTTGGATTTGGAAATAAATTGTCATTCCTTTACTGTCATACATCCAAATCCTGCAGCTCCCTTTGTAACATTGCTGTAGTTGTACCTGTACCACGTTAACCACTGCAGTTCAACAACGTTACCATCTTCACAAAGGATGAACAGTAAACGCTGATCTTACTGTCAACTCCCACATCCCCTGATTGAACCAAGTACACTCAGTGCCACATGAACAATGGAACAACAATATGGCACTTGGTCCTTCAAGCCTGCTGTACCATGCAATAAGATCATGGCTGATCTAACTTTAACCTCAACTCTACGTTCCTGCATATTCTTGATAATCTTTCATCCCCTTAATCATCAGGGTTTTTCAAAGACACTCAACCCTCTGCGACAAAAAGTGTCTCTGCATCTCTGTTTTAAATGGGTACTCCCTTATTTTTAAAATATCTCTTGTTTTAGATTCTCCCACAAGAGGAAAGTCCTTCGAGCAGCCACCTGGTCAAAGTACCCTCAGGATCTTATTTATTTCAATTAAGCCACCCTAGACTCTGGGAGTTTAGAAGAGTTAATCAGGCCTAGCCTGTGTAGACTTCCTCATAGGGCGGTCTGCTCATTATTTGCCTAGTAAATCTTGGATGAACTGCTTCCAATGTGTTAACATCCTTTCATAAAAATGGTGACCAATATGGTACACAATACTGCAGATGTGGTCTCACCAATGCCTGTATAACTGAAGCATTACGTCTCTGCTGTTATATTCAATCCTCCTCACAATAAAACACAACATTTTATTTGTTTTTGTGATTACTTGCTAAACCTACATACTGTCATTCTGTGATTCATGAGCCAAGACACCCAGATCTCTCTGAATCTCAGAACTCTGCTACCTGCTTTTTTTTTATTCTTTCTGCCAAAACAGACTATTTCACAAGTCCCCACATTGTACAGGTCAGGTATCCCTCATCTGCACATCTGAAAGCTGAAAAGATCTAAAAACTGAAGGTTTTTAAAAGTGTCCTCCTGTATCATCACCAAGCAATTGGACCTGAATGGACCCAAAATCCAATGTCCAGGACTATTTCTAAAAGGAGGAAACATGGAAATAAAACTACAGTACCACGGGGCTTAGGAAAGCTATCTGTGCCTTTAAGAATACGTACCAGCAATGGTTCGTACCTTCAACAGTGGAATGTGAGAAAAGTAATTTTAAATCAAGAATAACCTATAGAGTAAATACGCTATGTGTGAAAACCAAAAATGTCCTATTTCCAAACTAAATTTTGTGTACAGATAAGAAATGCCAGACTTGTATTTCATTTGCTAGAACTTTGCCCACTCGCTCATCCTGTCTAGATCCCTTTGCTTGTTAGTTAGCATGCCTTTGTTCTTTTCATCCAAATAATTTTGTATAAATTGTAAAGGGCAGTGACTCCTGTGGCACACCGCTTGTGACATCCTTTCAATCTGTAAAAAATCTAGATTTTCCATTTGTTTAATGATTACTTCTTTGATTTCTTTTTGAAAAATTCAATGTATCAAAAGCCTCAATTTATTGCTGCTGCACCCTGCTGTATATTTATTTTTGCTGCTCTGTTTTCTAAAATCAGATTTCACAGTTAATTACATTGACTGACTGCATTTGTCTGTTCCACTGGTCTGTATCCTTTTTGACAGTTATTAGTATATATTTTTCTAGATGTTCGCTGATTTTTATCTTGTGACATGAGATGTTTATGAGAACAGAGCATAATTTCTTGCGTTCTTCCCTTCTTAAAACTGAACAACAGGTGGCGTACTTAACTAGATTTATGAATAAGTTGCCATTTTCCTTATGACCTTCCACTTTCAGCAGTTAAGTTTTCTTTCTACTTAAGTATTAACAAATCATTAAATGTAACAAATTAAAAACCTGATTTCGTGAACATCCTGACCTAATCGGTATCTATTTAGGCAGGGTTTTTTAAAAAAGCCCTCTTGATAATTACTCTTTTCTATCTCTGCTAACCTTATTCCTGCCAGCCCCAAATGAGGTAAGGCAATGTTAAGATAAGGGAGCGTAACACTTAACTACATCTGTGTCCACATGTCAGCATTAAGCAATACTTGAGTCAGATGTGAAGTTAGGGGCTATACTCAGCAACGTGCTTTAACCTGGATATCAGATAAGCAATCCTTGTTATTAATGTGAATTTTCTTTTTCTTGGACCAGCCATGCTTCTGATCTGAATGAAATTACAGTTTATTACCAATTAATTAAGGAGAGATTTTGTGTTTGGATCCATGTCCATTGAGAGGAAGCCACAAATACTGTGAACTGGGTGACTGTTAATTATATATAACATTCCTTTGTAAGGGCAAAATACATCCTAATTTGATAAATCTGAAAATTGGGACTGGATGTTACATTGCATCACCCTATCCCACCCTCAACACCCCAAATGTTTTGTGGGGAGAGGGACAAATGAAATTTCAGGTGGAAAGCTTTGCTACCTTCCCACCCACTCCTGAACTAACTCCCATAATGTGCTAGGTAGGCCTGCCAGCCTTATTTCAATAACTAATTCAAAGTTTATTCGGCTTCTTATTTAGCTTATTGACCAGGATAATTTGCTGCCCAAACCATAATACGGTTAATGTTTGCAGGCCACTTTTTGTGGTTGAGATTAAAAAGAATTGCAGGAAGGAAGGGGGGGTGGGTGGTGTTGGGTGTTGGTGCCACCAATGTGTATTGGGTACACCACCTACACCCTGCCCATGATGTCAGCACGTATTTGGTGTCCCAGAGGCACAGAGTGTCCGCAGCACGTGGCCTGTCCTCAAAGGCTTCATAATCAGCTCCTGCAAAGGGAACCCTGGTCACTCAGAAACTCTCAAGGGTGGTTCAGTGAGAATGACCAGCCACAAAAGCAAGGCATTTTCGAACCTGGAACAGGAACCTAACTTGAGGGGACTTGTGACAAGCTGGGTCTCTTTTTTTTTGCTCATGACAAAAGAAGGCTGGGTCATGTTTAAAATAAGTGTAGGTTTGGTGGGATTGATATAGAAAGTACATTTCTTGGTGTGAGGAAGAGCATGACTTGAAGACATCAGTATAAAGATGATCATTAAGATATTTGATTCGGACTGCAGGAGGACCATCTTTATAAAAAGAGTGATGAGAATGTGGAACTCACTACCACAGGTAGTGTTTGGAGTGAACAGTTTAGATACTTTTTTTTATTCATTCATGAAATGTGGGCGTCACTGGCTGGGCCAGCAGTCATTGCCCATCCCTAGTTGCCCTTGAGAGGATGGCGATCAGCTGTTGCCTTGAACTACTGCAGCCCACAACCTGTAGGTAGACCCACAATGGCATTCGGGAGTTTGGGTATTGACCCAGTGATGCTGAAGGAACTGCAGTATAGTTTTGAGTCCGGATGGTGAGAGGCCTTGAGGGGAACTTGCAGGTCGTGGGGTCAAGTATCTGCTACCCTTGTCTTTCTAGATGGAAATGGTTGTGGGTTTGGAAGATGCTGTCTAAGGAGGCTTGGTGAATTTTTGCAGTGCATCTTGCAGACAGTACACACTGCTGCTACTGAACGTTAGTGGTGCAAGGAATGGCTGTTTGTGGATTTGGTGCCAATGAATCAGGCTTTGTCTGGATGATGTTAAGCTCCTTGAATGTTATTGCAGCTGCACTCATCCATCTAAGTGGGAGTATACCATCAAAATCCTGATGTGTGCCTTGTAGATCGTGGATAGGGGTGCGGAATGGGGAGCAGGTAGTGGGAGTCTGTCAGGAGATGAGTTACTCACTGCAGGATCCATAGCTTCTGACCTGCTTTTGTAGGTGTTGTTTTAGTATGGTTAGTAGTTAATTCAGTTCCGTTCTTGGTCAATAGCAACCCCTAAGAAGTTGACAGTGGGGGATTCAGTGATGTTAAATCCATTGAATGTCAGTGGATGAGGGTTAGATTCTCTTGTTGGAAATGATCGTCAAGTGGCATCAGTGTGGCTCTAATGTTACTTACCACTTTTCAGCTCAAGCCTGGATATTGTTCAGTTGTTGCTGATTTTAATTATGGACTGCTTGAGTAACTGTTTTGAATGGTGCTGAACATGTCGCACTATCAGCGAACCACTCCACTTGTGACCTTCCCTTCATCATTAGGTCAGTCAATGAAATAGCTGAAGATGGTTCAGTCTAGGACATCATTCTGAGGAACTCCTGCAGTGATGTCCTGGAAATAAGGTGACTGATTTACCCAGCAATATGCCTACTGCAGATGCCTCTGTTTGTGATAGTATCAGTAAGAGTAACTAACACACAGTCATTTTGGAGATGAGCCTTGCCTCTTCACATTGAGAATATCTTACATAGTGCCAAATAACACAATCACAATGTCAAATGGGACAGACTTATCAACAAATCAAGCAACTTGAGACTGGGCATCTATTTCGGCACTTTTGGCCGGCAGCAGCCTCAGAATCATACTCCAACACAATCTGTGTAACCTCCTTTTACCATCAAGCCAGGAGATCAGTTCAATAGAGAGCGCAAGAGGTCATGCAAGGAGCAGCACCGAGCATACCTAAAAGTGAGGTGTCTACATGGTGAAGCGACAAAGCAGGTTTCCTTTTTGAAACTTTTTAGCAATTGTTACTGAGTGGGCCTGCTAGGCCATTTCAGAAGGTAGTTAAGAGCCAACCTTGCTGTCATGGTCCTGGAGTCAAATATATCCCAGATCAGGTGTGGATGGCATTTTCCTCCCATTAGATCTTCCCAGATAGGAGAGGCACAAAATGAATATTTTTCATCAATATTCACACAGGAAAAAGACAATGTTGTCAAGAAGAATCCTGAGATACAGGCTATTAGACGAGATGGGATTGAGGTTCGTAAGGAGGTGTTAGCAATCCTGGAAAGTGTGAAAATAGATAAGTCCCCTGGGCTGGATGGGATTTATCCTAGGATTCTCTGAGAAGCTAGGGAGGAGATTGCAGAGCCTTTGGCTTGGATCTTTATGTCGTCATTGTCTACAGGATTAGTGCCAGAAGACTGGAGGATAGCAAATGTTGTCTCCTTGTTCAAGAAAGGGAGTAGAGACAACCCTGGTAATTATAGACCAGTGAGCCTGCCTTTTTTTGTGGGTGAAGTGTTGGAAAAGGTTATAAGAGATAGGATTTATAATCATCTAGAAAGGAATAATTTGATTAGGGATAGTCAACACGGTTTTGTGAAGGGAGGTCGTGCCTCACAAATCTTACTGAGTTCTTTGTGAAGGTGACCAAACAAGTCGACGAAAGAGTTTGATAAGTTTCTCCATGGTAGGCTATTGCAGAAAATATGGAGGCATGGGAATGAGGGTGATTTAGCGGTTTGGATCAGAAATTGGCTAGCTGTAAGAAGGCAGAGGGTGGTGGTTGATGGGAAATGTTCATCCTGGAGTTCAGTTACTAGTGGTGTACCGCAAGGATCTGTTTTGGGGCCACTGCTGTTTGTCAGTTTTATAAATGACCTGGATGAGGGCATAGAAAGATGGGTTAGTGAATTTGCGGATGACCCTAAAGTCGGCGGAGTTGTGGATAGTGTGGAAGTATGTTGCAGGTTACGGAGGGACATATTTAAGCTGCAGAGCTGGGCTGAGAGGTGGCAATTGGAGTTTAATGCTGAAAGGTGTGAGGTGATTCGCTTTGGAAGGAGTAACAGGAATACAGAGTACTGGGCTAATGGTAAGATTGTTGGTAGTGTGAATGAGCAGAGAGATCTCGGTGTCCACGTGCATAGATCCCTGAAAGTTGCCACCCAGGTTGATAGGGTTGTTAAGAAGGCCTACAGTGTGTTAAGTTTTATTGGTAGAGCGATTGAGTTTCGGAGCCATGAGGTCATGTTGCAGCTGTACAAAACTCTGGCGTGGCCGCACTTGGAGTATTGCGTACAGTTCTGGTTGCTGCATTATAAGAAGGATGTGGAAGCTTTGGAAAGGGTGCAGAGGGGATTTACCAGGATGTTGCCTGGTATGGAGAGCAGGTCTTAGGAGGAAAGGCTGAAGGATTTGAAGCTGTTTTTGTTAGAGAGAAGAAGATTAAGAGGCGACTTAATAGAGACATACAAGATGATCAGATTGGATGGTGATGGCTAGCGTGAGGGGTGATAGATGTAGGACAGGAGTCAGAGGTAGGTTCTTTACTCAGAGTAGTATGGGCGTGGAACGCCCTGCCTGCTACAGTAGTAGACTTGCCAAGTTTAAGGGCATTTAAATGGTCATTGGATAAACATATGGATGATAATGGAATAGTGTAGGTTAGAAGGGTTTCAGATTGTTGTGCCGACCTGTGAAACCATCGAGGGCTGAAGGACCTGTACTGCGCTGTAATGTTCTATGTTCTATAAGAGCATAATTGAACCAGATTGAGTACAATGGTAGATTTAGATGGGTAAAGATGTTAGGAGGCTTGTGTGGAACCTAAGGACTGACATGGTGTGATGATGTGGAGTCATAGTTGTAAGACCACTGGACGTGTAATCTAGAGATGCAGACTAAGCTGTGTGGACATAAGTTCAGATCTCATTTGGAAACTCGTGGAATTTAAATTCAAGTAATAACTCTGGAATTAAAAGGTATTCTATAATGGTGACCATGAAGTTATTGTTGATGTCATTAAAAACCCATCAGGTTCACTAAAGGAAGGAAACCTGCTTTTTTAGACCAGTCTGGCCTACATGTGACTCTGGAATCAACTCTGCCAGCTGAAATGACCTCACAAGCCCAGGACACCACCCTGACGAAGCGACCTCATAATTTCTGAAGTGGTTAGGGATTAGCGCATAAGATACCAACTAGGATCCAAATGGACACCATATTCCTCCACAAGAGGATTTCAAGAGTTTTGCCAGCAGTATCCAGAGAATTATCTGTTATCAAGGAAGTGTTTATTTTTATACACAAACAAGGTCAGGATAAGTGCAGCTGTGAGTTGTTGTTAATCGGCATGTGTTAGTTGAGAGTGCTTCAGAGACGAGGAGTTGCTTTGTAATTTCATAGGTTAAGGATCAAGTCAGAGTTTTGACAGCATGAAAAGAAGCCCTTAGGCCCATCCTGTTTACACTAGTCACCAATCACCCATCTATTCTAATTCAGTTTTCCAACACTTGGCCGATAGATTTGTATGTTTTGATGTTTCATGTGCTCATCTCAAAATGTCTTAAATGCCTTGAGAGTTCCTTCCAATACCACACCTTTAGGCATTGAGTTCCAGATACCCTTAACCCTCTGGGTGAGAGAGAATTTTTTAAAATCACCTCTAAGCCTCCTGCTGCTTCTCGTAAAACTGTGGCGTCTGGTTATTGATCCCTCTACCAAGGGGAAAAATGTTTTCCTATCTCCCTATCTATGGCCTTCGGAACTTTGGACACCTCGATCAAATCCACCCTTAATCTCTGCTTTAAGAAAAACACCCACAGCCTATCTAGTTTCTCTTCAGAGCCGAATCGCTCCAGCCAGGCCACTTTCTGGAGAATCTTTTTTACGCTGTCTCGGGTGCAATCATTACGTTCCATCGTGTGGTGACCACATCTACATACAGTACTCCAGCTGTGGACTATTTAATAGTTTAAACAGCTGCACCATAGCCTCCTTGCTGTTGTATGCAGTGCCTTGTCTAATAAAAACAAATACTGCATATGCCTTCTCTAACCACTTTATGTACCTGTCCCACTGTCTTCAAGGATCTGTGGGTGTGTACACCAAGGTCACTCTGATCCTGTCTATTTCCTAGGATCCTATTATTCAATGTGTATGCATTTGCTTTGTGAGTCCTCCCAAAATGCATCGCCCTCTCATTTTTCAGGATTATGTTCTATTTGCTCCTGATCAGCCTGTCAATATTGTCTTATGGTCTAAAGCTTCCATCCTCACTGTGTACCACATCACCAAATTTCATATCATCTGTGAAATTACTGAACAAACCCCTATGTTCATGTCTAGACAATGTGTAGACTGAGAAGGAAAACATGAGAGAGGGTAAAGCAGGGTAGCCATTCGAATTGGATGCATAGAGGGAGAGTGTGTGGAAGGATATAAGACAATAGCTGAGTCAGAGAATTGATCTCAGAGAGAGAGACAGAGAGACAGTGGCTTTAAGCTTAACAAAGTGTGAAGCTGGATGAACACAGCAGGCCAAGCAGCATCTCAGGAGCACAAAAGCTGACATTTCGGGCCTAGACCCTTCTCCAGAGAGGGGGATGGGCAGAGGGTTCTGGAATAAATAGGGAGCGATGGGGAGGCAGACCGAAGATGGAGAGAAAAGAAGGTAGGTGGAGAGGAGAGTATAGGTGGGGAGGTAAGGAGGGGATAGGTCAGTCTAGGGAAGACGGACAGGTCAAGGAGGTGGGATGAGGTTAGTAGGTAGGAAATGGAGGTGCGGCTTGAGGTGGGAGGAAGGGATGGGTGAGAGGATGAACAGGTTAAGGAGGCGGATACAGGCTGGGCTGGTTGTGTGATACAGTGGGGGGAGGGGACGAGCTGCGTTGGTTGTGTGATGCAGTGGGGGGAGGGGACGAACTGGGCTGGTTTTGGGATGTGGTGGGTGAAGGGGAGATTTTGAAGCTGGTGAAGTCCACATCGATACCATTGGGCTGCAGGGTTCCCAAGTGGAATATGAGTTGCTGTTCTTGCAACCTTCGGGTGGCATCATTTTGGCACTGCAGGAGGCCCATGATGGACATGTCATCTAAAGAATGGGAGGGGGAGTTAAAATGGTTCGCGACTGGGAGGTGCAGTTGTTTATTGCGAACCGAGCAGAGGTGTTCTGCAAAGCGGTCCCCAAGCCTCCGCTTGGTTTCCCCAATGTAGAGGAAGCCACACCGGGTGCAATTGATACAATATACCACATTGGCAGATGTGCAGGTGAACATCTGCTTAATATGGAAAATCATCTAGGGGCCTGGGATGGAGGTGAGGGAGGAGGTGTGGGGGCAGGTGTAGCACTTTCTGCGGTTGCAGGGGAAGGTGCCGGGTGTGGTGGGGTTGGAGGGGAGTGTGGAGCGAACAAGGGAGTCACGGAGAGAGTGGTCTCTCTGGAAGGCAGACAAGGGTGGGGTGGAAAAATGGCTTGGGTGGTGGGGTTGCATTGTAGATGGCGGAAGTGTCGGAGGATGATGCATTGTATCCGGAGGTTGGTGGGGTGGTGTGTGAGAACGAGGGGGATCCTCTTGGGGCGGTGGTGGCGGGGGTGGGGTATGAGGGATGTGTTGCGGGAAATGCGGGAGACGCGGTCAAGGGCGTTCTCAACCACTGCGGGGGAGGAAAGTTGCGGTCCTAGAAGAACTTGGACATCTGGGATGTGCGGGAGTGGAATGTATTATCGTGGGAGCAGATGCGGCGGAGGCGGAGGAATTGGGAATAGGGGATGGAATTTTTGCAGGAGGGTGGGTGGGAGGAGGTGTATTTTAGGTAGCTGTGGGAGTCGGTGGGCTTGAAATGAACATCAGTTTCTAGCTGGTTACCCGAGATGGAGACTGAGAGGTCCAGGATGGTGAGGGATATGGTGGAGATGGCCCAGGTGAACTTGAGGTTGAGGTGGAAGGTGTTGGTAAAGTGAATGAACTGTTCGAGCTCCTCTAGGGAGCAATTTCAAGCCCACTGACTCCCACAGCTACCTAGAATACACCTCCTCCCACCCACCCTCCTGCAAAAATTCCATTCCCTATTCCCAATTCCTCTGCCTCTGCCGCATCTGCTCCCAGGATGAGGTGTTCCACTCCCGCACCTCCCAGATGTCCAAGTTCTTCTAGGACCCCAACTTCCCCCCCCACAGTGGTCGAGAACGCCCTTGACCGCGTCTCCCGCATTTCGCGCAACACATCCCTCACACCCCACCCCCGCCACAACCGCCCCCAGAGGATCCCCCTCGTTCTCACACACCACCCCGCCAACCTCCGCATGCAACGCATCATCCTCCGACAATTCTGCCATCTACTACAATCCGACCCCACCACCCAAGCCATTTTTCCATCCCCACACTTGTCTGCCTTCTGGAGAAACCAATCTCTCCGCGACTCCCTTGTCTGCTCCACACTCCCCTCCAACCCCACCACACCCGGCACCTTCCCCTGCAACTGCAGGAAGTGCTACACCTGCCCCCACGCCTCCTCCCTCACCCACATCCCAGGCCCCAAGATGACCTTCCATATCAAGCAGATGCTCACCTGCACATCTGCCAATGTGGTATATTGTATCCATTGCACCCGGTGTGGCTTCCTCTACATTGGGGAAACCAAGCGGAGGCTTGGGGACTGCTTTACAGAACACCTCTGCTCGGTCCACAACAAACAACTGCACCTCCCAGTCGCGAACCATTTTAACTCCCCCTCCCATTCCTCAGACGACATGTCCATCATGGGCTTCCTGCAGTACCACAATGATACCACCCGAAGGTTGCAGGAACAGCAACTCATATTCCACTTGGGAACCCTGCAGCCCAATGGTATCAATGTGGACTTCACAAGCTTCAAAATCTCCCCTTCCCCTACTGCATCCCAAAACCAGCCCAGCTCGTCCCCTTCCCCCACTGCATCCCAAAACCAGCCCAGCCTGTCTCTGCTTCCGAAACCTGTTCTTCCTCTCACCTATCCCTTCCTCCCACCTCAGCCGCACCTCCATTTCCTACCTGCCACCTCATCCCACCTCCTTGACCTGTCCATCTTCCCTGGACTGACCTATCCCCTCCCTACCTCCTCACCTGTACTCTCCTCTCCACCTATCTTGTTTTCTCTCCATCTTCGGTCCGCCTCCCCCTCTCTCCCTATTTATTCCAGAACACTCTCCCCATCCCCCTCTCTGAAGAAGGGTCTAGGCCCGAAACATCAGCTTTTGTGCTCCTGAGATGCTGCTTGGCCTGCTGTGTTCATCCAGCTCCACACTTTTGTTCTCTTGGATTCTCCAGCATCTGCAATTCCCATTATCACACGCTATTAAAGAAGACGCCTCACCAGTGTCCTGTATAACCTCAACATGACATTCCAACTCCTGTACTCAGAGGTCTGCGCAATGAAGGCAAGAGAGCTAAACGGTTTCTTTACCACCCTGACTACCTGTGACAAATGTGAAAGAATTATGTACCTGAACCCCTAGGTCTTTCTGTTCTACAATGTTCTCAGGGCCCGAACATTAATTGTATAAGTTCTGCCCTTGTTTGTTTTACCAAAAAGCAATAGTTCATACTTATCCAAATTAAACTGCATATGCAGCTCCTCAGCCCAATGACCCAATTGATCAAGATCTCTTTGGAATCTTAGATAATAATAATAATGTCTGCATCATTTGAGAAAACTCTCATATGTTTTGTTTGTGTTGCAAATTTCTCTTTTAATTCCATCTTGTGCACGTGATTTTGCTCCTCTTCCTCGACAACACTCCATCATCACCCACTGACTTACTCTGTATTATATTAGGAATTAGAACTGTCCAGTACCCTATTTGTACAGCATGTACTTTATGTAACATGCTAGATTAAGGTACGGAAAATCATAATTTAGACAGGCAAATAGGAGAGAGATTTCTAGCCAGTCAGTGAAGAGAAAAGAGAAAATCTCTGCATACAAAGGGAAATTACTGGAATATAACTCAAGTAAAACAAAAGTAATCAACATGTATGTTTAATGAGATAGGGCGGAAGATAGCCAGAGACTTTTCCCCAGGGCAGAATTGACTGCCACGAGGGGTCATAGTTTTCAGGTGTTAGGAGGAAGGTATAAAGGAGACGTCAGAGGGAGGTTCTTCACCCAGAGAGTTGTGAGCGCATGGAATACTTTGTCAGTGGAAGTCATGGAAGCAGAGTCATTAGTGACATTTAAGTGACTGCTGGACATGCACATGGACAGCAGTGAATTGAGGGGAATGTAGGTTAGGTTATTTTAATTTTGGATTGGGATTATTCCACGGCACAACATTGTGGGCCGAAGGGCCTGTACTGCGCTGTACTTTTCTATGTTCTAAGACTTGAGTTGCAGAGATATCACTGGAAATGTTATAACATGGGTGGGGTTGGATTTGGAAGCAAAATGTTTGAAACCCTTGGGCCAGGGCATGGTCGTCTAAAATGTGGTAGGCTGTTGACCTAGAAGAAAGAGCCTTGCTCTATATCTGGTTAACGTATACCTGATCCAGCTTGATGCTGATACAAAACAGAACCATGTTGCAGATCCTATCATTTTGTGAAATTATTCTCCAGTCCTGTTAAAGCCTTTTGTCTGTTCATAAAATATAATAATAATTAATTATTAATAAATCATGGATTCAACGTGAAGAAAATGATGATTATAGATAGAAATTTAGACGTGCCATAAAGCTTAAGAATACTGTTGCTATTTCCAGTGAAGACAATTTCCTAAAATCATTTTTGAGCAGGTTTGGAATGTCAGTCACTATAAATCAAATGTGCGATGTTCACTTCCTTTCTTGTTTCATGCTTTGTTGAGGGAGCTGTGACTTGCATTTCATGTGATGTGCTTAGACATTCGGTCACAGGTATCAGGAAATCTTACCTCATTTCAATTGTTTACACTTGTTTTCTTCCTTTTGTCTTTGGGTGTGTCCATCTGACTAATAGCATGCCACGTGGTTGCTGGTAAAACAGGAAGTAGGGTAAGTAATTATTCTAGGTAATTATTTTCTTTGTGCTTGTTTTGCAATAATTAAATTCTTCATCTGAAACTGCTTTCATTTTCAAAGAACCTATTCTTTGAAATTGCGTGGCACTGTAAAAAACTTGCTAAAACTTTTGTGTAATTGAAGATCAACTTATTTAAGAAACTGTTTATTTTTTCACTGTTTAACTTCTGTCACCAATTTTGACTTAATATATGATTTAGCCACTTTCTACTTTAACCCTGCACCTTCCAATCTCCTGTCCCTCATTTAAACCAGTGAAAATGAAATTTGACAGACAACTAATTTTTCTGATTTCAGATACCAAGTGTAATGTTGCTTTTACATAGCCACATGGAACAGAAAAACTTAAATACGGTTCAGTCTTTAGTATCTTGAGAGATAATTAAAGCTTTCATAATTTGTCAAAATATCAGTTTTGCTTTTTGTGGAACTCATAAAATGTTTTCCCAAAGGAAGATGAAGCAAATTCGTGGTTTATTGTTGTTGATGAACTGGAGACCTTTTGAAATGTTTGAGCACTTCTCAGATAGATCTGTTTTAAAGACGGCTCAAACCATGTTAAATCCACTGTCAAGTCACAGACTGTGTTGCAAAGTGCCACTGTCCTTCTCAGATTAATATTTGTAAAGAGTGACTCCTCAAATCCTACGCATTTTCACAGTTCCTGATTTAAAGATTCCCTTAGATCATAGAATCCCTGCCCTGTGAAAACAGGCCCTTCGACCCAACAAGTGGGCACACTGACTGTCAGAGCATCCTACCACAACCCGTCCTACACAACCCACCTAATCTACACATCCCTGAACAATAGGCGCAATTTAGCACAGCCAGTCCACCTAGCCTGCACATCTTTGGACTGTGGGAGGAAACTGGAGCATCCGGAGGAAACCCAAATAGACACGGGGAGAATGTGCAAACTCCACACAGACAGTTGCCTGAGGGTGGAATCGAACCCATGTCCCTGGTCCTGTGAAGCAGCAGTGCTAACCACTGTGCTGCCCTGTTTCTCTTCTGTTGAAAGTCCTACCGACTCCCTTTTTTTTGATACAGTGGGACTGTTTATGGTACATTGACACTAACAAAGTCTTTTTGCTACATTTTACCTGATATAAACCAAGCTTTGTGGCTGAGATTGGTTGCTTCGTGTAGGGTTTTTGTTTTGTCGCTGTGGTCTGCTTGAGAGTTGTGGATCTCTCAAATGATTTTTAAGTTTTGAAAATAAATTTTAACCGTGGGATATTACTTTCCAAAGGAAATTGCTCATAACAGGTAAGGGGCAAAGTAGGAAACTAAAACTGAGTAATTTGGTAAAGGTTCGGATATTGAATTATTTCATAAGTGGAGCTCAAGTCAATTTGCCATATTTTTCAAATTAATGAGCAAAATGACAATTTTTGTCAATCATTTGAGGAAATTATTAACTTTTTAATATATTGCATTTTTTAATTCTTTTGAACAGCAGCTGTACACTTTGGACAATTTGTTATAATAGGAGTATTGTTTTGGCTTTGTGTGGTTATTATATGATGCATGATGTGTGTCATTGAGACATGTTATTTTGAATGCTTTGGTTCCATCTCAGTAGTTGCATGTTTTAATTGAATCACTAGGTGGCACTCACTTTTGACAAGTAAAGTGAAGGGACTTTCCTTAAAGAAAGCACCACAGATAAAAACAAAGTTCTAAGCCACACCAAAACTTTGCATACCTTTGCTTGACAGTTGGAAAGACATTTTATGTAATTTCTGTTATCATTCTATAGATACTTAAGGACATAACCAACTAAAGAAATAAAGAGATAATGGGAACTGCAGATGCTGGAGAATCTGCGATAACAAAGTGTGGAGCTGGATGAACACAGCAGGCCAAGCAGCATCTCAGGAGCACAAAAGCTGACGTTTTGGGCCTCGAGCTTTGTGCTCATAAGATGCTGCTTGGCCTCCTGTGCTCATCCAGCTCCACACTTTGTTATAAAGAAGTCTGTTTTGTTTCTGTGTTTCCTACCTTTAGCTAAGGGATCACGGGGGTCTTGGGTATCATCTCTTCTGTGCTTTTTCCTTTTACTGTTTTGTTTTCTCTTGGAGTAAAAGTCAGGACCACATCTAAAATCTCTGTATGGGCTGTTCTGTTGCTCCATAGACATGAGCATTGTGAAATTGTTTAGTGTGGGAAAGAGTTTTAAAATATTAATCATGCCTGAGATTCAGATGTAATCTTTCATTGATTGTTCACAACTCCAGTTGTTAATTTCCTATCCAGCTGAGTAAATATTTTTGAAAAGTATTTTTCTTTGATGCACTGAACAATCAAAGGCATTTCAGTGAACAATAATTTGGAATGCTTAAGGCAAGTGAGAAAAGTATAGTAAATGTGGAAGGTGGCAGTTATAAGTTCTTTCTTCGGTTGTGAATGTCCCTGGCTCAGTGAACACTTATTGCTATCCCTAATTATCCTTGATAATGTGGTGGTGATCTCTCATCTTGAATGGTGTAGGCGCGCCCATGGTACTGTTCGGCAGACAGCTTCGGAATTTTGACTAAATGACAAAAAAGGAACAATGATATTTTTCCAAGTCAGGATGATGTGTGGCTGGAGGAGAATTAGCAAGTGGTGGTGATCTCATCTATCTGCTGCCCATATTGTCCTAGGTGATTGAATTTACAGGTTTGGAAAGCGTAATTGAAATGGTTTTGGTTAAATGCAACTGTGCATCTTGTAGATGGTATATTGGTGTAGCAGCTACAGTATAGTTAAAGGAATTCATGCTTTAAGGTGTTGGAAAAAGTGCCAATGAAGTGGGTAACCTAGTCTAAAATGTTCCAGACTTCTTGGGTAATGACTTCCTTGAGCTGCACTCATCTAGATGATTACACTCCTGAATTGTGTCTTGAAATGGTGGGCAGGGTTTGGGAAATCAGGAGATTAATTACACCTCACAGAATTCTCAGCCTTCTCTTGTAGACACCGTATTCATAATGACTTGTCCAGTTCAGCCGCAGGACATTGATGGTAGGGGATTCAGTGAAGGTTAGATATTTGCTTGCGCATATTATCATTGCCTGGCACTTGTATGAATATCACCTGCCACTTATCACTCCAACCCTGAATATTGTCCAGGCCTCCTTACATGTGGACACTGACTACTTCAGTATCCAAAGAGTCACCAAAGGGATAGTTTTTGAGGACACATGCAAGAAGTCAGAGAGATAAAAATGTAATAAGTTGGGGAGAAAAAGAGAAAGGAGGCTGCTGTCTGTGGCCTGGAAAAGATAAGGTGTTTAACAGATAAATACAGATTAAAAACATTTCCAAATAACGCAGTGATGGACAATCAATTTTGCTCTGCAACTATTAACCTAGGTGAATGACAAGCGTCTATTCCCTCAGGTGGGGGAGTTCAAAAGTAGGGGCTATAGGTGAGGGGAGAAAGATTTCAAAAGAACATGAGGGGCAATATTTTTACACAGAATGGCTCATTTGCAGAACGAACTCCCAAAGGAAGTGGTGGATGCAGGTACACTTAGCACAGTTAAAAGATATTTGAATAAATACACAAATAGGAAAGGTTTGGAGGGATATGGACCGAACGCAGGTAATGGGACTAGTTTAGTTTGGGAACATGGTCGGTGTGGACTGGTTGGACTGAACGGTCTGTTTCTATGCTGTATGACCCAATGAGAGTGACATGACTAGCAGTATTGTCAGAGCAGATTTGCAAATGGCGCTGCATTTAATGAGTCATAGCACAATATTTCTTTTTATAGGGCTACAAATGAAGAAGTAAAACTTAAACCTTTCAGGCAGTATTCAACTAATAATTAACATGAAAATGGCTGCTTGTTGGGACGATAGTGTGAGTGGATGCAGTTTTGATCTTTATTTCATTCATAAAGGCTAGATAATGGTTTATTAACATTGAAAGTCAGTAATATGCGATACAGAGGGTCTCAATGGAAACAGAATCCTTTAAACAAGCATTCAGGAAAGCATCTGATTTGGATTTGTACATATTAGCTAGCACAGGGACAGGGTAGGGGAGGAATAGTGAGCGGACAACCTTGAATAAATGTTTTGCTTTCAATGCAGCAGCCTAAAGGGTGAGGTTCTACTATTCTGCACAAAATCCATTTGACTCTCAACTAAAATGGGGTTCTTTTTAAGATTTTAAAAAAATGTTTATTTTGTGTATTTAATTACTTGTGGTAATTTTCAGTAGTATCATTTTCTGCATTTTTATAACTTAATTAAACACTGACAAATAAACTGTTTCCTCAAGATGCCAATGAAAGCAAATTAGTTTTACTGCACTTTCTCTGTCTCCATTCACTTTGTCTCCCTTTCATTCACTCCCTCTATTCCATCTCCTTTCATTTTAACTTCTGTTGTTTCTTGTTAAAAAATTTCCTATACACCTGATTTATCCTATTCTAAGCACTTCCTTTTACAAAAAAACTTATGAAGTTAAAATGTTTTTTGGTGCCATGTTTATTCCTGGCTACTACTGTCCATTTTGGAGATAGGAACAAATGTTGAAGAATGAATTTTTATTGCATTTGTTGAATTATTAATAGCTTACGAATAGTAACTTGACAAAGTCATGTCAATTTTCAGTGCAAATTTAGGAATGGATTGTCCATGAAGCCTGACATTAGCTGGACCATTCTTCTAAAGCAGTTTGAAGTCACGTGTGACACATGTAAAATTTGAAGAACTAGAAATCCGGTTCCCTCTTTCTATAAATAAACATGTATTGTGCAGCTTTGTGAAGAAATCAAAAACTTTTACCTCGATTCCACAAAGATTAGTTTCAGCAATGAATTGGGGCTTTTGAAAGGAAATGGAGAAACAAGCTGACTCAAAAAAAAAGTTGAGGAATTACAGGACAATGAATCATCAAGTGAGAAAATATGGAACAAGTAAAAGTCGGCTAGTTGAAGAAACCCATTTGTTTTCACCGGTATTTATTTAATTTTTATTGTGCCTGTACCCAACCTGTTAAGTAAATTTATTATTTTATTCCACTAGCAGGATTGTAAAACCAGGGAAGTGCTCGATCAATGATCCTGCTGTTAGGGTAAAGGAGCTGGATCTGGTTCTGTGAAGAATGCTCAGCTGCCAAAATCTGAACTAAACAGATACCAATAATATCATTCTACAGTTTATTCAGTTCTAATATAGTCGACATCTAGTTTTTGCATAAAACCTCCAGCAACGTTTCTCCTCAATGTTTTCAGTAAATCTCTAAAACTGCTATCAAATCATATATCATAATAAATGTTCACGACTTACTTTCCTTTGAAAGGTGTTAGTTTTTATAAGCCTCAGATCTGTTTATAACCAGATGCACATCTAACTTGTTTAGACTTAAATAACTGTTGTAATGTTAATCACTTTACTGGGCTGTCTGTTACCTTTTTTTTGAGGATGTGAAGATGATGGAGTAAAAATGGAAAACAAAATACAAATTACTCACTTTCAGCATTTCAAACCATTTCTTCCTCAATTTCTGCACAATGAAAACAAACGCCATAGTAAGAGTAAAACTTACTTGGATCATTGTCTGAACCGTGAGATTACAACAATAGCAGCAAAAACAGAATTTGTTGGAGAAACTCAGAAGATCTGGCAGCATCTGTGGAAGGAAAGCAGAGTAAACATTTCAGTCCAGTAACCTTTCAGAACTGAGAATACAACTTTTGATTTCCTTTTATTATAGTTTTGAAAATTTAAGTTAAATTGTTCTTTCAAGCATTATGGGTGGTTTCCATATCCAGTTTGTAGAATGGGATGTGCAAATAGCCCTGGGGATTTTAAAAAAAATGTAGCTTGGAGTTTAGAACTGTCTAATTTATTTGTACGATGGAGATAAAGTATTTAATACACAAGTTTTGTTGTAATTTTGACATTGCAAGTATTATAAGACATAATTATTTGCCGAGGTTTTTTGGGTAACTGGAGCACTCGTGGTTTGTATGCAGAATCTTGAGTATGCTACTGTTATAACAGTTCCAGCTGTAGGTTTACTCTTTAACTTGAAATGTTTCTGAGATGAAATAACAAATTAGCTTCTCCTTCGTTATGGGGTGTAAATTAAAATCCAGGCTTACTGTGCATTGCAAAACCTGGCAATTTGATTTTTCATTTAGATTTGATCACAAGTTTATGCCTAAAACAATTGCGCAATTTCCTTTACGAATAATTTTTAATGTTAGTATAATCACTGCACCTGAAACCACACAATCCTAGTCTTCCAAATTCTAATGCTATTCTGGTCATTTAAGTTTACTGCATAACATGAGATTTGGAGGAGATTTTAAGTATGAAACTCATTTTGTTTAACAGACAACTGGGAAATATCTTAATGAAGGATGATATTTTACAACTTAAAGAAGTCTACAAGTGGATAACTCATCCTCTGCTTTCTGAGGAACTGGGTGTGCCCGTGGATGGGAAGGTGCAGTATTTGCTCCACAATTTCAAGTTGATCTTAGGCAATGTTTATTTTTATTACAATTGCAGTTTCATAATTCAACATGTTAGAATGTGGAAATGTAGTGCAATGCATTAGAAGGGTTTATTTTTAGAATTATTTTACTAGAAGTATTGAAACGCTAAATTGGTTGCCTTTTTAACCAATAAAATCTTATTGAGGTATAAGAATATTGGTGAATTGTCCATATGTTGAAGGAAAAATGGATGCAAAATGCATAACTACTTTATATTCTTTTCAATTAGAAGTAAGCTGGTTTTGTTTTTTTGTTAAATAATTCTAGCATTTGGGTACTTTCTTGAAATGGTCACACAGAAACTTATAGCTAAACTACACAACTGCTATATCAATTTATTTACTGGAGGATAAACTGCCTTTGTTTCAATGCTAGAGCTTATTTGAAGTAAGTGTGGTTTTCGCACACCCTGAAACAGATGGGGATTGCCACTTTCTGTAAGTTGCCTTATGTATTATTTTCCTAATTGTTGAATGCTAATACATTTTAAATAGTTTATTTATATATAACCAGCTTAATGTCTGGAGCAAATTATCACTTGTGAAATATGAATGAACAAATTGTGCTTTCTTTTGTTATCAGTACAGTATCAAGTTTCTAGAGTTGTCAAAAGAGCTTGATTTTGCACTTTTTTAAAAAGTTGTATTGTATCGGTTTTCATGCTTGAGAAAAATGAAATCCTTTGTGAAAATATGCAGTAAAGAATGTGTTTTTAGCCCAATGTCTCCTATTTTAAATGAGTTTGTGCAGTCACAACCCAAAAGTGAATACTGAAATCATTAGGTAAATTTATGAACAAGAATATTCTGAGTACTACTTGTGAACACTGCTTTCTAACTTTCTCCAATCTGAATGAATACTGTTTTGCCCTGATCTCTATTTCCTTCCCTTAGACGATTGTTTTCCGTTCACTTATTTGTCCTCCATTCCGAACATCCTAACCTTTGTCATGAACTTTCTGTGTGGCATCTTATCAAACATTCTTCTTGCATGTGCTTCCCGTGTTAGAATTCATAACATTTTGGAGCCCATGCTTTTTTAAATTCTTTTCTCTAATTTTTTGTGCACACTTCTTATTATTCCCCATAATATAGTTAAACTATTTTACATTTCCCAAGTTTGGTTCTGTCTCTCAATTTGTACGCGAAGACAACATTAGCCAAACCTTGTTCTCTGACACTAGTCCCTCATCTGTAAATCTCCTGTATGTATAAAACAATGTAGCTGCTACCTGCTGTGTGGTTTGAGTCAGCCTGAGTTCAAACTGTTTTGACTTGGAGAATTGCCCTCTTAGTTTTGCTACTTTGTTAATGATTCTTCTCCCTCTCTCTAACTTAATTGAATTAATAGAGTCATACAGCATGAAAATAGACCCTTGGGTCCAACTAGTCCATGCCGACTGTGTTTCCAAACTAAACTAGTCCTACCTGCCTGTGCTTGGCTTATACCCCTCCAAAACTTTCCTATTCATGTACTTACCTAAATGTCTTTTAAATGTTGTACCTATATCTGCATCCACCACTTCCTCTGAAAGTTCATTCCACACATGAACCACTCTCTGTGTGTTGGGGTGGAGGGGGGGAGGGGAGGAGAGAGAAAAAGTTGTCTCTCATATCCTTCTTAAAAATTTTCTCTTCTCATCTTAAAAATAGGCCCATACTTTCTCTCATGCGCAGGAAAAGACATTGCTATTCAACTTATCTATGCTCCTCTTAATTTTTTAAACCTAAATAAGGTCATCCTTCAACCTCCTATGCCCGATTTTAAACAGGGCAAGCACATCCAGCCTATTATTATAACTCAAAGCTTCCATTCCGGGCAGTAACCTCTTAAATCTTTTCTGAACCCTCCTTCAATTCAGTTATGTTTTTCCTACAGCAGGGTAATCTGAACTGCTCAGTATTACAGAAAAGACTACTTCATCGTCCTGTATAACCTCAATATGACGTCAAACTCTGATACTCCAAGGACAGAGCAATGAGGGCAAATGTGTTAAATGCCTTCTTAACCACCCTGATTACCTGTGACACGAATTTTAAAGAATTATATACCTGAACTCTAAGGTCTCTCTGTTTTACAACATCACCCAGGACCCTACCATTAATTGTATAAGTCTTACCCTTGTTTGTTTGACCAAAATGCAATACTTTACATTTCTCCAAATTAAACTCCATCTGCCACTCCTCAGCCCATTGACCCAATTGGTCAAGATCCCTTTCTAATCTTAGATAACCTTCTTCACTGTCTGCTATATTGCAAATTTTGGTGTCATCTGCAAATTTACTAACTGCTGTATTCTCATCCAAATCATTTATATAAATGACAAATAAACGTGGACTGATCCCTGCGGAACACCACTGGTGACAGACCTCCAGTCCAAGAAGCAACCCTATATCATCACCCTCTGCCTTCTACCGTCAAACCAATTTTGTATCCAATTTGCGAGCTCACTTGAATCCCAGGTGATCTAACATAATCTACCATGCAGAACCTTATCAAAGACTTGAGTTGAACCTGGGTTCCTGGCAATGGGAGGCAGCACTGAGCCACCATTCGAAACCCAGGTAGAGAGATTTTTAAAAAGTTATAGATAAATTGATAACTTTTACATGTTAGAAGTACCACCCTTTTATGTAAGAACCTTTTTCCTGACCTTACAGCTTCCCTCTGTCTCCCAATATGCTTTGCAGCCCAATAGAAGTGTCAAGCTTTCAGACCCTTTTGAGTTTCAGTCCCTGAAAACACAAGATACTGGAACGTGGATGTTCCCAGCTATGTTAACATTTATTGTTTATCCTTAATCTCCAGAGTTTGGCATAGGTGTCAAGAGGGACCATGGGTGGAAGAAGGGATAGACCTTGGTATGGGGGACATGAGGAGGACCTCTCAAACTTATTTTCAAGATGCTTCCTCATGCAGATAATGTTTCATGGCAACACTGTTGTACCCAAATTACAACCCTTTAAAAATTGTGGCCTGCCTCTATGAAAATTGTGGAGGAGTAGGTCGCATCTATTACTACAGTGGGACTGTAGGGTGCAGGTTAGCAACCTGAACCAGCTCCGTACTCTTAACAGGCCCTAGTGAAAAATCGAAAACCCCGTGAATGGCGCGGGAAATGTGCATGGCTGTGCAAGAAGATTTAAGGGACTACACATCCAAATGAAAGGCTGTGCATAATGGGGGGAAGAGCATTCGGGACATTGGTATAAATGAGTTGCAACAATTATTGGTGTGAATACATGCATACTTGTAATTCTAGATAAAACACTTCGCTAAATATCCTCTGTACCGTGTTTTCGTGCCGTTATAATGAACTGTGGATAAGGAAGTGAGCCATTGTACTTCTCCAGTCTGTAAAATGAGTTGCAACATCATGTCCAATAATACCATGCTAGTTTGAAATTTGACTTACTTGAAATAAAAGAAAACTGGAAAGTCAATGTGTGTCCTTCTTGAAATCAAGATTCTGCTGACCTTGAACACTTCAGATTGTGTGACTAGAATGCAGTGTTTTAAATATAATGCTGCCTTGTAGAAAAGAAAATAGATATTCAAGCTTTAAAGTTATGCTCCTGTTAGAATTTTCATCGTTGTTTTTATTATTAATCCAGGGCCACTGCATGTCGAGAGTGCTTTAGACCAACAAAAAACAAACAGGTATTTTTATAACAATTTTTAATGTTTGGCCTAATTTAATTTGAAAGCTTTTTGTCTGTTATACTTTTGTTCAGATAGCATCCTATTCACCACTCAAAATACACAGGGCAGCAGGTGATTCAGCCCTTGAAAACCCCAAATGGCCTGGGCAGTTTCAGTCACAGGATTGACTGAGCATGGGAAACTCACCTTTTAAGTAGACTGGAGGGAAAGGGTGAGGAATTGTTCTGATGTATCAGCAGCAAACTCAGTAGGGAAACAACCGCTGACTGGCCAAGCTGCAAATGACTAGGTGAGTAAGTGTTGGCAATGAGAGATTGTGGGAGAACAAGACCAGAAGTGCAAGGCCAAGAGCCAAGATCTAGGAGCAGTAGTGAAGAGGGCCAGGAACTGGGGCCAGTAGTGGCCTGTTTACCAATGTAGCCATCTGCCTGTGGGGTCAGGGATGTTGGAGGAAGGAGGAAGCTGCTAGGGGACTTGGGGGAGCAGGGAAACTGCAAGGTGGGATGGAAAATACCAAAGGAAGAACAGTTTCAAACCTGCCAACAAAGCAACACTGCCACATTGGACCTAGAAAGACTTGGAATCACTGGGCTAATGGATTACTTGCACGTGAATATAGTGTATCTAACGGAAGGTTACGTATGTTCAGGAGCTATAGGGAGAAAATGTAGCAGCTGCTGTTGTAGTAAACACTGTTTCAGTTGTTAAGTTGGAATCTGAGATTTCAATGTGAAAGGCAGTAAAAAGGGAAGTAACTGCCTGGTTGAAATATTCCAGCTTTGTGCAAATGCAATCGAAATATAGTAGCTATTATTTTATCAGTATGTGGAAGGTATGTTTAGGGTGATGGCTCTTTGTGTGCAGAAGTATGTGTCAGTTATTTTGCGCCTGTTATACTTATGCCTATTCCTTTGTGCTAAGTTAAATATGTGGTGTTTGGAAGTTAGTATTCCTTTATGACTTGTGACTTCAAGTTTAATGGAGTCAACACCTATTGGGGATATTGGTGGATTATTTTTGTGTAGGTCCAAGTATCCCAAATGTAAAAGGAAAAGATGATACAACTAAGTGGCTGAGTTATCTAATAAAGAGAGAATGAAACTTTAGCCCAGAAAATCAAAAGGTGGTCCTCAAGAACCCTCTTTTTTTTTAGCGTAGTTGGGATATTTTATACCCTGATTCAAATATTCAGTAGTGAAATTGCTGGTCTCATATTTTGCAATTACTGATTCTGATTCATTGCTTTCATTTAGAAGTAATGTTTCAGTTTGAATGAAGGGGAATACACCAACTAGTCATTCCACCTCCCTTTAGAAGACATTTTGAAAGCGTTTTTGGAGATATAGCCTTAGCTGCCCAGCTTGTTCTCAAGGAAGAACACTGTAACTTAGGATAGTTCATAGCTTGCTCCCACACTATACGAATTCTGTTTGGCCCATCGAGTCCACAGCAATCTTCTGAAGAGCATTCCATGCAGACCCAACCCCCCTACTCTATCCCTGTAATCCTGTATTTCCCATGGTTAATTCACCTAGCCTACACATCGTGGGACACTAAGGGCAATTTAGCATGGCCAGTCTACGTAACCTGCATGTCTTTGGACTGTTGGAGAAAACCAGAGCACCTGGAAAAAATCTGCAGGGACATGGCGAGAATGTGCAAACTCAATTCAGACAGTCTTATGAGGGTGGAATTGAACCAGGGTCCCTGGTACTATGTGGCAGCAGTACTAACCACTGAGCCATTGTGCTGCCCATTCTATGGGTTATTTCACTATTTGTCATTAATCAGAAGGATTTGGTACAGATTCAGACAAATTAAAACAGACCTAGCTTTACTCTTCAAATCTTAATCTGCAACCTACCCTGGAATTCAGAATTTTTAATTCAACCTGGATAAATGTGAGGTTGGAGTTCAACCTGGATAAATGCGAGGTGATGCATTTTGGAAGGTTGAACTTTAAATGCTGAATATAGGATCAAAGGCAGGATTCTCAGCAGTGTGGAGGAACAGTGGGATCTTGGTGTTCAAGTGCATAGCTCCCTCAAAGTTGCCACCCAAGTGGATAAGGTTGTTAAGAAAGCATATGTTGTTTTGGCTTTCATTAACGGGGGATTGAATTTAAGAGCCACGAGGTTATGCTGCAGCTCTACAAAACCCTGGTGAGACCACACTTGGAATATTGTGTCCAGTTCTGGTCGCCCTATTATAGGAAAGATGTGGAGGCTTTGGAGAGGGTACAAAGGAGGTTTACCAGGATGCTGCCTGGACTGGAGGGCTTGTCTTATGAGGAGAGGTTGACTGAGTTCGGACTTTTCTTTCTGGAGAGAAGGAGGAAGAAAGGTGACCTGATCGAGGTGGACAAGGTAATGAGAGGCATGGATAAAGTCGATAGCCAGACACTTCCCCAGGGCAGGATTGATTGCCAAGAGGGGTCATAGTTTTAAGGTGTTAGGAGGAAGGTATAGAGGAGACGTCAGAGGGAGGTTCTTCACCCAGAGAGTTGTGAGCGCGTGGAATAGTTTTCCAGTGGTAGTCGTGGAAGTGGAGTCATTAGTGACATTTAAGCGACTGCTGGACATGCACATGGATAGCAGTGAATTGAGGAGAATGTAGGTTAGGTTATTTTATTTTTGGATTGGGATTATTCCACGGCACAACATTGTGGGCCGAAGGGCCTGTACTGTGCTGTGCTTTTCTATGTTCTAAAAGATATGAGATCATTGTGTATTCTGTGGGAGGAAGAAGAGCTCCAAAATGGCATGTTACAGGTGGACCTCATTCACAGTGAGAGCTTGTTTGAGAGGTGAAACCCATTTTATTTTGGTGGGATTTAACTAGTGGCAATGTTAGAAATTTCAGTGGCTCTAAATTTATTTTGTGTGTCCAGTACTGAAACTTAGTTTTTTTCCCATTATTTGTCAAAACTAGATAATGAAGAAGAGGACTCCCACACAAAAGTTTAAGTTAAGAAAATGGGTAATTTCAATGGTTTGGAAGTGTATGTATCACAAGTCAACTGGGTTGAAAAAACCTTTTGCACAATAGGCCAACAGTGACACTGAAATTGAGGTTGGGATTAAAGGGGAAAGGACAGTGATGTTGAAAAGACCAGGTAAAAAAGCAATGTGTTTATTAAAACATAGCTGACCTCTACTACTTGGTCTTATCAACTTTCTGCTATATTTGTATGAATCGTATACAGTGAAGTAGAAAATTTGTTGTCATTATACCTGTGTGTGGTGCAGACCTGCTCTCTATGTTGGAATTGTGCTCCCTGTGGGAACAGTCTCTCCTTGGAAGTTGCAGTGGAACTTTGTGTGATGCAGTATGTGAAGAATGCCACAGAGATTGCCTGAAATTCCCAACCAATTATTTCTGCAGATTAGAGACTAATCGTAAATTGGGCTTGATTGCTAAGTAATTTGGCTTGTTAGTAATGTTGTGCTGTAGAGTGAACATATGATGTAATGAATCTTGCCACATCCTGGACGTACACCTACATTTCTAAGAACCAATTATAACGGATGTTTCTCTTTTCAGTCTGTATTCACTAGAATGGCAGTGATGAAAGCTTTGGAGAAGATAAAAGATGGTGACTTCCTTCAGTGAGTGCAGATTAGTGTCTTTTCCCCCAAATGTGTTTTATATATTTCTTAGTAAATGGACATTTTCTGTACATAATTATGATAGAGATAAATTCATGTTGTGTATTAGGTTATATTCTGAGGAAAACCTCAGTCACTAGGAAAAGTACAAACACAAATAATTTAATCAAATAGAGTTATAATAAATGGAGCCAAAACTTGAAGTACAAGGTCTATGAAATAGATTACGGGCTTGAATTTAATGAAGGACCAGGAATCAAAATTGCAAAACTGAAGTTTAATAAAAGATCATACAAACTTCATCAATAGCCTTCTACAGGATTGCAATCCACTTCCTGCTCTATACACAAAGGACTTGGTAAAAGGCGGTGTGTTAGCATTGCGTTCATTCAGCTGCTTTGCCTGACATTCAGTCTTGGATAAATTGAAGAGAAACCAAATCTTGAAATTGCTGGAAAGCGCAACATGTCTGGTAGCGTCTATGGAGAGAAATCGAAGTTAACATATCTGATATGATGACCCTTCTTCAGAACAAGGAAAGGTTGGTATTTATGCAGAAGATGGGGTGTGAATAAACAATAGGTGGAGACAGACCCCAAAGAGAGAGAACAGCAGTAGGAGAGACAAAAGAGTGTTAACGATCAGCATAGGAGAAGTAATAGCTGCTAATGGGGACTATTAGTAGCTAACGGTGCGTTGTGCGTGGTAGCAGCCAAGTGATGACAAGGCCTGGTGCGTCTGAGTTGGGGGTAAGGACATGGGAAAAGGTGCTTCAAGCCCTAAAATTGCTGAACTGAATATTGATTCCAGAAGGCTGTAGAGTTCCCAAGTGGAAAGTGAGATGTTGTTCTTCCTGCTTGTGCTGAGCTTCGCTGGAGCACTGCAGCAAGCCTGAGATGGAGATGTTGACCTGGGAACTTGGCAGTGTATTAAAGTGGAAGTGAAGCTCAGGGTCTTTTTCTTTGTAGCCAGGACATAGATGTTCTGCAAAGGTGTCACCCAGTCTGTGTTTCATTTCCACAATGTAAAGGAAACCACGCTGTGTGCAGCGAATGCAGTAGATGAGATTGAGTGAAGTGCAGGTAAAGCATTGCTTCACCTGGAAGAAGTGTTTAGGCCCTTCGATACTGAGAAGGGAGGAAGTAAACGGGCATGTGTTAAACCTTCTATGATTGCAGGGGAAGGTACTGTGGGCCTGTGTTGGAAGTGAAAGAGAAGTGGTCCAGGGTGTCCTGGAAGGGAACAGTCCCAGCAAAAGGCTGACAAGGAAGGGGAGGGGAATATATATCTGGTGGTGGCATACCAGTGGAGGTGGCGGAAATGGCAACTAATGATCCTCTGGATGTAGATGATGATGGGATGGTAGGTGAGAACGAGAGGGACCCTATTGCTGTTGTGGAAGGGAAGAGAAGGGGTAAGGGTGGAAGAGTGAGAGATGGGTCAGATCTGGATGGGAGCCCTGTTAACTACACTGCTGGGAAATCCTCTTTTGAGGAGGAAGGTGGAAATTTCGGAGGCTCCTTTGTTAAAGTTGGCATCATCTGATGGTAGCCCCTTTTGCTTCTGTGTCATATAGTTCTGCTTTCAAGACCTTGACCAGGACATGACAATGTCAGCAACAACTTATATCCTGCACATTTAACTTAGTGAAAACAACCTATCGTGCTTCTTACAAATATTATTAAACAAAACATGACACAGAGCCATATTAGAAGATATTAGGTCAAATGATCAAAAGCTTGACCAGGAAGTGATTTTAAGGAATGTCTGAAAGGAGATAAGTGAGGTGCAGAGGGTGGGAGGAAATTCTAGAGCTTTAGGCAACCAAATGTAATGTCGTTTGTCTCAAGAGGGTTGGAATATAAAAGCAGCGATGTCCTTCTGAGGCTTTATAAGGCTCTAGTTAGGTCCCATTTAGAATGCTATGTCCAATTTTGGGCCCCACTCCTCAGGAAGGACATACTAGCCCTGGAGCGTGTCCAGCGGAGATTCACACGGATGATCCCTGGAATGGTAGGTTTAATGTATGATGAACGGCTAAGGATCCTGGGATTGTACTCATTAGAGTTTAGAAGGTTGAGGGGAGATCTAATAGAAACTTACAAGATAATGTATGGTTTAGAAGGTGTGACGCTGGGAAGTTGTTTCCGTTAGGCGGGGAGATTAGGACACGTGGGCACAGCCTTAAATTAGAGGGGGTAAATTTAAAACTGAAATAAGACGACATTTCTTCAGCCAGAGAGTGGTGGGCTTGTGGAATTCATTGCCGCAGAGTGCAGTGGAGGCCGGGATGTTGGATGCCTTCAAGGCAGAGATCGACAAATTCTTGATCTCAAAAGGAATCAAGGGCTACAGGGAGAGTGCAGGGAATTGGTGTTGAAATGCCCATCAGCCATGATTTAAATGGCGGAGTGGACTTGATGGGCCGAATGGCCTTACTTCCACTCCTATGTCTTATGGTCTTATGATCTTATTGAAAGAATGGTCACCAGTCATGAACTGATCAAAATCAAGGTTGCTCAGGAGGCCAGAATTAGATAAGTGCAGAAAAGATGCATTTATGGGTGAGATCTTATATTTGAAATTGTTTTGAAGGGTAATTTATAGATGTGTGTTATAATATATCAGTTGTTCTAATGAAATGTTGATGTACCTTTTTAAATCTCACATTCGTTGTGCTTTGATCTTTTGACAGACAGTTTCCTCATCAGCTTGAACCACCTAAAAGGTCCTGTGTTGTTCAGGAAATTCAGTGCTCTCACAATTCAATCTATGTGGCAGGTAAGATGTTGCAACAATTATTTTTTAAATTGCCTGTTCTGGTTGTGATTTGCAACTTGGTGTTTAAAATATTGCGGTCATTGGACATCTGTAGCTTATGACAATGGTGTTAACTACTTTTAACTTTAGAAAATTAGCCTAACGTAGCGTTTAAATTGCTGTTGCCGTGCCCACAGGACATTTTAAAAAAAATATATTCATTCATAGGACGTAGGCACAATTGGCTAGGCCAGCACTTATTGCCTATCCCTAATTGCAAAGAGGGCAGTTAAGGGTTAGCAACATTGTTGTGGGTCGCAAGTAAGCCAGACCAGGTGAGGATTTCCTTCCATAAAGTGAATGGTTGGGTTTTATGCTAATTGACTTGGTCAGTTTGAGGCTGGCTTTTAGTCCAAATTTTTACTGAATTCAAACAGTATCACCCACCGTGGTGAGATTCTGTATAGAAAAGATTTACCAGTTAGGCAAAACAGGTAAACCACTATCAATGTAAAATGTAAGACTTCCAAATGTAAAATGTAAAAGTTTTTAGCCTTTTTGTTTAAATCAACTGATCTTCCATTCTGCCAGCAGCCACAAACGCCTCTTAATCATTGTGACTTCTGCTCTTATCTGTCCAAGAAGGCTCTCTATTACCCTTGCAATTCAGTTTCCTTATCAGACTGTGGCCTATTTTCTCACGTTGAGATCTTTTGGTGTTACCCCCATCAGCATGTCTACTATAAATCCTGTCGGCTGTATGCGGCCTTTTCCTCCTGTTTGTATCTCCTGAATCGGTACTAAAAGGGCATCTTCTGCTTGTCCATTGTTGTAAACTCTGTTGCCTATCTGTGGTAACAAGGTGTAGAGCTGAATGAACACAGCAGGCCAAGCAGCATCACAGGAGCAGGAAGGCTGATGTTTCAGGCCTCGCCCCTTCATGAGAAATGGGGGAGGGGAAGGGGGGGTTCTGAAATAAATATGGACGGGGAGGCGGATGGCTGCGTGGAACGATCCCTCTTCCGTACCTACACTGGCCCTAAACCCCACCTCTTCCTCCGTTACATTGATGACTGTATCAGTGCTGCCTCGTGCTCCTATGAGGAGCTCGAACAGTTCATCCACTTCACCAACAGCTTCCACCCCAACCTTAAGTTCACCTGGACCATCTCGAACATCTCTCTCATCTTCCTGGACCTCTCTCTCTCCATCTCAGGCACCCACCTGGAAACCGATATCCATTTCAAGCCCACTGATTCCCACAGCAACCTAGAATACACCTCCTCCCGCGCACCTTCTTGCAAAAATGCCAACCCCTATTCCCAATTCCTTCACCTCCACCACATCTGCTCCAAGGATGAGGCATTCCACTCCCATACATCTCAGATGTTCTTGTTTTTCAAGGACCGCAACGACCCCCCCCTCCCGTCCCCCCAGTGGTTGAGAACGCCTTCGACCGTGTCTCCCGCATTTCCCGCAACTCATTACACACACCCCGTCACCGCAATAACAACCAAAAAAGAATCCCCCTCGTCCTCACGTACCACCCCATCTACCTCCGGATCCAGTGCATCATCCTCTGACACTTCCGCCATCTGCAATCCGACCCCACCACCAAAGACGTTTTTCCCTCCCCACCCTCGTCTGCTTTTGGGAGGGACCACTCTCTCCGTGACTTCTTTGTCAGCTCCACACTCCCCTCCAGCCCCACCACACCCAGCACCTTCCCCTGCAACCGCAGGAAGTGCTACACTTGCCCCCACGCCTCCTCCCTCGCCCCCATCCCAGGCCCCAAGAAGACTTTCCACATCAAGCAGATGTTCACCTGCACATCTGCTAATGTGGTATACTGCATCCGCTGTACCAGTTGTGGTCTCCTCCTACGTGGGGGAAATCAAGCGGAGGCTTGGGGACCGCTTTATAGAACACCTATGGTCAGTTTGCAATAAACAACCGCATCTCCCAGTCGCAAACTATTTCAACTCCCCCTCTCATTCCTCAGACGACATGTCCATCCTGGGCCTCCTGCAGTGCCACAGCGATGCCACCCGACGGTTGCAGGAACAGCAACTCATATTCCGCTTGGGAACCCTGCAGCCCAATGGTATCAATGTGGATTTCACAAGCTTCAAAATCTCCCCTCCCCTGCTGCATCCCAAAACCAGCCCAGCTCATCCCCACCTCCCTAACCTGATCTTCCTCTCACCTATCCCCTCCTGACACCTCCAGCTGCACCCCCATTTCCTATCTACTGATCTCATCCTGCCTCCTTGACCTGTCCGTCCTCTCTGGACTGACCTATCTCCTTCCTATCTCCCCACCTACTCTCACCTTTACTGGCTCCATCCCTGCCTCTTTGACTTGTTTGTCTCGTCTCCACCTATCTTCTCCTCTATCCATCTTCTATTCCCCTCCCCCTTTCTCCCTATTTGTTTCAGAACCCCCTTCTCCTCCCCCATTTTTGATGAAGGGTCTAGGCCCGAAATGTCAGCCTTCCTGCTCCTATGATGCTGCTTGGCCTGCTGTGTTCATCCAGCTCTGTACCTTGTTATCTCAGATTCTCCAGCATCTGCAGTTCCTATTATCTCTTCCTATCTGTGGCCTTACTTCTTGTCCCTGATCTTGGATATTTAGATAGTTCTTATATTTTCCCTTTAGACTTGACTGCTTATCCCATTCTTGTGGTCACCACAGTCATCTGATGCCGCTAGCTGGTATCCATGAACCTATTTCGGCAAATGATCCCCAAACAAGATTGCTTTTTCATGTTCTTCACAATCAGGCCAAGTGTCGGTATTTATTTTGAGGTTTTTAAGTCTTCCTCTCTGTTTCCAATTTTTAGTGCTTATGGCTATGCAATTTACATGGTGCTTCATTATAGCAGCACCTTCTCCCACGTTCTGAATTTGCAAATTCACACCTTATCCCCACTACCAGTGAGAAATGCAGCTTTAAAGTCTGATTCCTACATCATAAAAGTTTTCCCATCATGTCCGTAACTTTTCCTGGCCCTTTCCACTCCTGTATTCTCTCTCTTATAATAAACTGTGTCACCAGATCTGAAATCTCCCCAAGATTGTCTGCAATATCTCCAAGCTCCATGTTTTTGTGATGCCTCAGCTTTAATGAATGTTTTTTTTCTACCAGTATCTGATGTGTGTTTAAAAAAAACTCAGGCTGATTGTTATGCCTTCTAGTGCTGGAGTGTTATCATGAAGTATTGAAGGTAATTTAAATTCCAATCATATCCTGATTGGGTTGGGCTGTGCCTCCCAACTATCTGTAAGAAGTTTCTTTTTGCATTTACTTCCCATGCCAGTGTAGTTTGTAAGTTACAGTTCAGCTGATCTGCCAGTATTTTTGTGCAACATTTAGTGAATTATTGCATAGCTTCTTTCACATGAGCCATTGCCAAATAGAGTTCTCTGTGGCAGTATGCGTTGCAGTAATGTTTAAATTCTCTTACATGTCCTGAGCTTCGTCACTCACTGCCTCCATTACTTGTTAAGATTTATTGTTGATCCAAGGCAATTTTTCCACAACTTTATCCGTTATCGTTAATCTATCCTTACTATACGGTGGATTTGCTAAATCTGGTCACCATATTCTACAAAGTTATAGATAAATGTTCTGATCTTTGCCCCACATCTTCAGGTCCATGCCTATTACTTAATTTAATTCCTTGACAAATGGAACATTTACAACTAGGCATGGTGGGGTCTTAAAGTATTGAATATATGTATCATTTTGCAATGTGATCTATTCTACAGTGGTTTCACATTCTTTATCCATAACACTGGTGTCCTTTAACAGCGTAGGTGGAACTGGAACCTGGACCTTCTGGCCCAGAGGTAGGGACACTGTGCCACAAGAACTCAGCTCTTTTTGTTTTTAGTTAACCTGCTCACGCATGTCACAACAGCTCTGGATCAGGTGGGACTTGAACCCAAGCCTTCCAGCTTACTAGTAGGGACACTGTGACAGTGTCACAAGACCCCCCCATGAGCCCCAGCTTTTTTTGATACCGCTGCTAATTCACTGAAATAATCAAGTAGGGGCAGTGCAACGATGACCAAAATCGAAAAAGATGTGAAGACAAATAAATGGCTAAATCAAAATGGTGTTGGAGGGGGACTGAACCCATCCCTCTTTTGCAAAAATATTTTTAATCAACCTGTCCAGATGTTTTATGACACACCTCTAGAGTTCATAGAACCATAGAATCCGTACAGTTGGTGGGGCTTGATCTAGGATCCTCCGTCCCAAAGGTAGAGACACCACCTCTGAGCCACAAGGGACCTGAACACAGCTCTACTTTTGTTTTAACAATCCCACCACAAAATCACCCATTCATCCAGTTAAAGGATCAATTAACAAGCACTACGCGCCAGGGCAGTGCAACAAGAGCAAAGGGGAATGGTAAAGAAAGAGAAGAGACTAAATCAAAATGCGGAGGTACTGTGTGAGACTGGGGTGAACAAAGTCAGAAGTTACACAACACTGGATTACAATCCAACGGGCTGATTTGAAAGCGTGAGATTTCAGATCGCTTGAAAAATTGTGATTTCAGACAAACCTGTTGGGCTGTAACCTGGTGTCTGGTGACTTGTGACTAAATCAAAACGGAACTGGAAGGGGAAATAATGCAGCCCAGCCCCTACAGTGCACATCTCTCCATAAATGCCTCAAGGGTTTTGGTGGACAGTGCATGCCCCCTCTCTAAGGACACCAGGAATGAACATAACTGCAGAAGTAGGGCAGGCACTCAAGAACAATGATCTTCACAATGGCCTGCTGTCTGGACCTGTTAATGACTTCTTTAGCCTGACCAAGGAACCCAGATCTTTTCTATAAAATAGTTAGCATTTGGCCAGTTTTGCAAAAAGGCCTTCAAATGGGTTCATCAATAATTTTTCAGGATGGTGGGTCAAAGCATTTTCACCTTTTATGAATTCAGGTCCATTGAAGTCGTTCAGATCATGTTACTCTTTGTTTTGTTTGGCTTGTTGGCTTTGACTTTTATATCTGCTGCTTTCTTCGCCTCTGCTTGGAACTGGAGTTTTAACGCAGTTTTGTCAGCTTGTGCACAGATTTGAGAGTACCCAATGTAACTAAGGCTCATCTGTCCAGAAAAGCACCGTCTTGCCTGGAGTCCTCTCGTTGCCTCAGACATGAAACTAGTTCTTCTTTTTCTTTTAATAAAGCACCACCAATTTAACCAGTCAACTAATTAAGCAACAAATGATGTCCACTAATACCCCCTTGATGGTTTCATAACAACCTATTCAGAGGTGTTATTACCAACTTCTGGATTTGAACTTGAGCGTTGCCTGCTTTAAATCAATTCTGCGGCTATTCCATTTGAGCGTTGGGCCATCTTGTGGTACAGTGGTAGTCTCCCTGCCTCTGGATTGCAAGACCACCTACTCCAGAGGTGTAAAGTAATGTCTCTGAACAACATTGATAAGAAAAGTCGATTAAATTTTTAAAAAGCTTCTGTTTGAGCCTTTGAGCTTTTGTGGCACAGACGTGTGTCCCTATCTCTGGGTCAGGGGCGCGAGGTTCAAATACCACCCGTCTGTTCTAAAATCTAGGACTCTAGTATGTAAAAAAGAGTAATAGGTTCTTTAGAGATAATGGGAACTGCAGATGCTGGAGAATTCAAGATAATAAAGCGTGGAGCTGGATGAACACAGCAGGCCAAGCAGCATCTCAGGAGCACAAAAGCTGACGTTTCAGGCCTAGACCCTTCATCAGAGAGGGGGATGGGGTGAGGGTTTTGGAATAAATAGGGAGAGAGAGGAGGGCAGACCGAAGATGGAGAGAAAAGAAGATAGGTGGAGAGGAGAGTATAGGTGGGGAGATAGGGAGGGGATAGGTCAGTCCAGAGAAGACGGACAGGTCAAGGAGGTGGGATGAGGTTAGTAGGTAGGAGATGGAGGTGCGGCTTGGGGTGGGAGGAAGGGATGGGTGAGAGGAAGAACAGGTTAGGGAGGCAGAGACAGGCTGGGCTGGTTTTGGGATGCAGTGGGGGTAGGGGATGAGCTGGGCTGGTTGTGTGATGCAGTGGGGGGAGGGGACGAACTGGGCTGGTGTGCCCAGGCCCCAAGATGACTTTTCATATTAAGCAGAGGTTTACCTGCACGTCTGCCAATGTGTTATACTGTATCCATTGTACCCGGTGTGACTACCTCTACAATGGGGAAGCCAAGCGGAAGCTTGGGGACCGCTTTGCAGAACACCTCCGCTCGGTTCGCAATAAACAACTACACCTCCCAGTTGCGAACCATTTTAACTTCCCCCTCCCATTCTTTAGATGACATGTCCATCATAGGCCTCCTGCAGTGCTACAATGATGCCACCCGAAGGTTGCAGGAACAGCAACTCATATTCCACTTAGGAACCCTGCAGCCAAATGCTATCAATGTGGACTTCACCAGCTTCAAAATCTCCCCTTCCCCCACCACATCCCAAAACCAGCCCAGCCTGTCCCTGCCTCCCTAACCTGTTCTTCCTCTCACCCATCCCTTCCTCCCACCTCAAGCTGCACGTCCATTTCCTACCTACTAACCTCAACCCACCTCCTTGACCTGTCTGTCTTCCCTGAACTGACCTATCCCCTCCCTACCTCCCCACCTATACTCTCCTCTCCACCTATCTTCTTTTCTCTCCATCTTCAGTCTGCCTCCCCCTCTCTCCCTATTTTATCCAGAACCCTCTCCCCATCCCCCTCTCTGATGAAGGGTCTAGGCCTGAAACGTCAGCTTTTGTGCTCCTGAGATGCTGCTTGGCCTGCTGTGTTCATCCAGCTTCACACTTTGTTATCTTATAATAGGTTTTTCACCTTGCTTCATCTGAATGTTGTACTTTCACATTACATGTACTGTTGTTAGTCTGCTCGGTCATAAATGCATCAAATCCCCCGTATATGGAGAGTGAAAAGAACTAAAAAGTGGACACCTATGTTTTTCTTAGGCAGATATAACAAGTTCTCCAGGAGTCTACCACAGACTCCTTGGGTAATAGATGGAGAAAGAAAAATGGAGTCCTCAGTGGAAGAACTTATAGGAGAGCCGCTGAAAAAAGTGTTTAAAGTAGATAGTAAGTTACTTGAATAAAATAAAATTCTTCTTTGCATTTCTGTGCCTTTTGATGACAATATAAGACTTGCCATGACTCAAGTTCGTGACATGAAGTATTCCAAAGCTGAATATTTGCAATGTGGTGCATTGAAGATGGAAAACATAAAATGCTAGACTTCTAAATATTGAAGAATTTAGTACTAAAACTAAGAATTTTGATGTAATATGAAACTTTACAGTAGAGAAATCAGACAATATTATAGCCTGTGGAAATCTGATTGATGCTTCACTGGAGATAGTATGATCAGAAATAACTGATTTGTTTTCATTTAAAAGAAACTGTTTGCACATCTCTGCTGCTGCAATTTTGCTGTTCAATGAAGTTTCACTTTGTCCATGTTTGCCTGAATGCATGTTCTTCTCAACACTTTGTGATTAATTTTGTTGTTAAGACATATGTTCAAGTATTGCATTTGTTTATACAGAAAAAGAAGCAAGTCCCCATTAAGTTTGCTCATGCTTATAATGCCCAGACCACCATAACAAAACACTTTCTAACCAGTTGCTGGGATGCAGTATCCTGGAGAAGTATAAAACTCAGAGCCAGCAGCTAGTAATGGTAGGGAATATTGATAATTCCACTCCAACCTTAGGTAATCAAAACCAGCCCAGATCATCGTGTTGACCATGTGTCTCTTAGCTGTTAATCCATTTAACTTTAATATGATACAATATCAGGCAAGAACTGGATTAGCTCTCAAAGTCTTGTGCGTAAGCCTCAAAAAATTAGAGACTCCAGAGGTAGCAATCAAGTGATTACAAACACAGCAAACAACACAAAAAGAAATCTTTCTATTCTAGTAAGCCAGACAGCCTTGTAAATCTCCCCTTATGTTTACAATGTAAGTTTTCCATGAGTTACAGGGCAAAAGAAAATGAAATGTGAAAGATCTGTTCCCATGTTAAATGCCATTTAGTTCAAAATATTTTTCAACCCATAATTTTGCCGTAGAGTAATCAGCTAAAAAATATTTGATGCCAGTGTTACATTGTAAAAGTATTCTTTGGAATTCCTTTCTCCCACTTTCTGTTTAATTCATTTTAAGTTTATCCTTTTAAAAAAATGTTTCTGTTGTCATTCATCTAGATTATTGAGCATTAATAATGGTCACTTAACAATTAAAATATTAATTTGTATGGCTTTATCATCCAAAGAACATCCTTTATACCTGCAGGTTTAAACTTTTCCTCTTCGGGAAGAGAAGATGTTGATGTCAGAGCCTTGGGAAATGGTACTTATGTTTCAGTTTCTTGTGATATGTCTTAATTTGGACTATGATTTTAAGTTGAAGTATGTATACTCTTTCAGAAATTATTTTTAATATCTGTACACGTTGCAATAGTGATAACAAGGTGTGGAGCTGGATAAACACAGCGGGCCAAACAACATTTTAGGAGCAGGAAGGTTGACGTTTCGGGCCTAGACCCTTCATCAGAAATGGAGGAGGGGAAGATGGTTGTGAAATAAATAGGGAGAGAAGGGGAGGTGGATTGAAGATGGATAGAGGAGAAGATGGGTGGAGAGGAGACAGACATGTCAAAGAGGCGGGGATGGAGCCAGTAAAGGTGAGTGTAGATGGGGAGGTAGGGAGGAGGTAGGTCAGTCCAGGGAGGACAGACAGGTCAAGGGGACAGGATGAGGTTAGTAGGTAGGAAATGGGAGTGCGGCTTGAAGTGGGAGGAGGGGATAGATGAGAGGAAGAACAAGTTAGGGAGGCGAGGACGAGCTGGGCTGGTTATGGGATGCGGTAGGGGGAGGGGAGATTTTGAAGTTTCACCATCCAATAATTTATTCTTACCGTGCTAAAGAGAAGCTGGTTAACTGGTGAGTATCTGGTAAAAGGTTAAGGTCGTTAAGGTTCAAAATAGTACAGCAGCTGGTTATCAGGTAAAAAAAATAGAAGCACACTTAATCTAAAGTTGAATGCATTCATTGAGGCAATGGAACACATTAAGGATGGCAGGAGAGGGGATGCATCACAGTTGCAGTTTATGGGAGTCCCTAATGCCAGTTTGATCCAGAACAAATGGGTCTGCAGCTGGTGTTTGAAGTTTGTGCAGTTTCATTTCAGACTTGACGATTGGTCATTGAGCTATTGACTCTGTCATGCAGCAGGAACCGGCAGGTCACTTGGATTGTTTTTACCAGGAGGTAGTTGCACCTCTTGGGATTGGATCATCAGATCTGATCAGTATTCAGGGATAGGAGCGTGTAACTGTGAGTGAATCTTTATATCTGAATGCACTTGGCATTTGAAACAAAACAGCTGAATTTATGATCTCAGCTAATGTTAGTACTAGACAAGTCAGATTCCAGACAGAAACTTGGATTGATTGATCATATTTTTATTTATTTTAGTTTAAATGAAGTGGTCTATCGCTGACATGTAGGCTGCTGTGCTGTAAAGTTGCTTTAACACTAAACTGAATTCATTTCATGAGAAGTGAAGATAAAATAACATGATCCATACTACCTATTTATTGTACAGATTCAAAGACTTTTAAACACTTAGTACAAGTATAACCCCACTAATCCTAAAACACTCCTTCGTAAATTGAAAATAAATAAAACAACTTCTATGTGCAAATGTTCGGATGCACTTGTTGAAGAAGTGGTGGTTGGATTCGGAAACTGGACCTTATTGCAATGACATAGAGCACCAGAAGCATCACAGATGTTATGGAGAACAGCTGGGAAAATAAAAATGAGTTATTTCAGCTGGACCATAATTTTTTTGAATGACTGAGCAGAGCTGATCTGAGGGGCAGTAAAGCTTAGTTTTACTCTTGTTTCTATGTTCTTATGGGTAGTTAGCATGTACGGGGTGGGGGTTGGGGGGGAGCGTGGAATACATGCCACAGACACACAAGCCTGCTGCCAAAGTAGGAAACATCCTTGAGCAAACCGAACAGTCAGAGTGAGATGATGAAAAGCAGAAGTGCAGCTAAGATGGTAAATAGTTAATCACAATAGACTGAATTTTAACAGTTTTTTGGGTACTTGTTAGTTGTGTTGAGTTCATTTTGAGGGCTTTTAACTGAGGCCTGCTGGACTTCCTCACTTCTATCTTAAACAAGCTTCATTAGCTATTTACTTGCCCCACGGTATCCCTCTCATCTTACCACTGCTGCCTCACAGTGCTAGGCACCCGAATTTGATTCCACCCTCTGGTGTCTATGGAGTTTGCATATTCGCTCCGTGTCCACGTGGATTTCCTCCCACGGATCATAGATTTGTGGATTAGGTGGATTCGCCATGCTAAATTGTGTCCAGGGAAGTGAACAGTTGCGGGGATACAGTAGGGAGGTGGGTCTGAGTGGGATGCTCTTTTTTTTTAGGGCCCTGTGGCCTGCTTCCATGTTGTAGAATATTTATGATTCTGTGAACTTACCTCAGTAAAAACTGATGTGAATTATTTGTTTAGTATCTTTCTCATCTCCTGTGGTTCTACCCATACACTACCTCATTGATCTTTAAGGAGCCCTGTTCTCTCCCTAGTTTCTCAGGATTGATTCACATACAATGAAAAACGGTGGGGATGGGGCCGGCATTTGAGTTCACTGAGCTACTGTTGGAAGAATTCAGTATCTTGTGGACATCCACAGGACCTGCATAGGCAGTGAATTATTATAAAGTAGTCAATGGCATTTTGCAGACAAATGCAAAAATCAACTTGGTCAAAGCAGGGCTTGGCAAATAGAAAATGACCATACTAGGGATATTGGTTGTGGGTTAAATGTTGGCCAAGGCAGTACAAAACTGCTCAGCTCCGTTTTGAATTATCTGTAGTCTTTTGCATCCATGTAGATGGGGCTTTGTTTTGGCACCGTTTTCAAAGACAAAGCAGTGCTTTACCTGGACAGGAAGGAGATTCCTAATTACTAATAGGGGAGTCCAGAACCAGGGGTCACAGAGTATGGATATGGAGTAGGGTATCTAGGACTAAAAGGAGGAGAAATTTCTTCACCAGGGAATGGTGAGCCTATGGAATTCTCACCACAGAAAGCAGTTGAGGCCAAAACAGTTTTGAAAAATGTTTTTAAGAATGAGTTAGATGTAGTTCTTACGGCAAAGGATCAAGGCATATTAGGAAACAGGACGCACAGGATACTGAGTTTGAAGGTCATGATCACATTGAATAGCAAAGCAGGCTCAACTCTATTTCTCTAATTTTCTACATTTCTCACTCTTATTCACAACTATTTTGAAAGCTTACTCTGGAATATGTGCTCCGGAAGACTGACAGACTACATATCAGGAAGTGCTATGACCGAACTAAGACTCGACACCATTGATATTTTGGGTTACTAGATTAAATAGATTATTTGGTGGCCTAAAAATTTATAAAGTTGACTATTATTTTTCATTGTGAATATTTGCCCATTTTTGCATAGCTATTCTGAGAAAATAATCTTGCAATGTTTTACCAAATGGGTGAAAGTGATTTATTTTCCCCTCAAAACCTTTCCTTTGTTGCCAGGCAGGCCTTTTGCGATTGAGCTGCTTAACCCACGTAGAGCATCTTTTCCTCCGAAAGAACTTAAAGAACTTCAACAGGTAATTGAGAAGAGTGCAGAATTAAATTCCTAGGGATTTACAAAGTGATTTGTTTAAGCTTTAATGTAGTTTGTACGTTCTTTGCAGAAAATTAATAGCTCTACTGATAAAATCCAAGTTCGAGATTTACAGATGGTGACCAGGTGAGTTTGTCCAATAAAATTAGCCTCCGTTTTTTTCAACTTTTTAAAAATTTACTAAACAAACAGTAATTTGTTCTTGATTATTTTGTTAAGGGAGGCAATAGTACATATGAAAGAAGGTGAAGAAGAGAAGACAAAGTCCTACAGTGCCCTAATATGGACAGAGAAAGCTATAACAAAGAATGATATAGATTTTCTACAGGATTTACAGGTACAAAGAAAACAAATTTGTAGTGTAAATTCAGATTTGCATGTTGTGTGCAAGATGCTTCAAAGGAGAAATAAACTTCCAAGACGAGACTGATGAATCTGATTCATAACTTGCATCTTTATAAATGTTGTTAAACCCAGTGAGCTTCAGGGCTTTCACTTGTGACTCAGCAAGAAGTAATTTTTGTGAGAGTAACCTGTTCAGTCTAAAACTTATGAACTCATCTCTTTGGGACCCAGTAAGTGCACCTTGAACTGAGTGACATTGACTTGGTCTCTGGTGTTTAATTTTTTATTGTAAGTTGAATTCAATGTTTACCTGGAGCAAGTACCTAAGTTGCTTTGTCATATGGAGAAAAGTAAGTAAAATAGGTGACCGATTTGTAAATCCTTTAATGTAACCCTAAAAGAAATTTGAAATAAACGTTGGCAGATTTCTATGGGCATGCTTACTCGAAAATAAATGGTGCGAGAGGTGAGGGTTATGCTGCTGAAAACTTTAAATGCGCAGATTTATCAAAAACAGACTGGTTTGTTGGTCTTGGAGAAACACAGCAGGCCAGGCAACTTCAGAGGAGCAGGAAAGTTGACATTTAGGGTCAGGGCCCTTCAGAAATTTTGGAAGAAAGGTCTCGACCTGAAACATCAACTTTCCTGCTCTTCTGATGCTGCCTGACCAGCTGTGATCTTGCAGCTCCATACTCTGTTGTCTCTGACTCCAGCATCTGCAGTTCTCGCTGTCTCTGGTTTGTCCGTCTTGATATTTTCAAGAAGGATTTTAAAGAAAATATCTTGTAGTTTAGGATGTCTGCTTCCAAAATATAAGCAGTTGCTTTCAAAACTTAATGTTAAACCAAGGACACGTATGATGATACAAAAACAGAAGTTGCTGGAACAGCTCAGCAGGTCTGGCAGCATCGGTGAAGAGGAAAATCAGAGTGAACATTTCGGATCCAGTGGCCCTTCCTCAAAACTCATGGTGATTGGGAAAATGTTGGTTTACATGCAGAAAATAGGGAGGGTGATGGGTTAGGGAGTAAACGATATGATAGAGCCCAAAGAGAGAGAATAACAGTTGGACAGACAAAGGAGTTGATAACGATCTGGCTGGGATGGTGAATAATGGGGTCTGTTCATGACGAACAATAGGCAGTGTCTAATGGCATGCTGTGTGATAACAAGGCCTGGTGTGTGGGGTGGGGGCCTGGGACATGGGAGAGTTTAGGCCCTAAGGTTATTGAACCCTGTTGAGTCCGAAGGGCTGTAGGGTTCCTATGCTAAAAATGAGGTGTTGTTCTTCCAGCATGTGCTGAGCTTCGCTATAACACTGCAGCAAGCCAGAGACAGATGTTGGCCAAGGAACAAGGTGGTGTGTTAAAGTGGCAGGCAACAGGTACCTCTGCGTCTTTTTCTGCAAGCAGAACATAGTTCTGCGAAGCGATTACCCAGTGTACACTTTGTTTCCCCAATGTAGAGGACACCATGTTGTGAGCAATAAATGCAGTAGACTAGATTCTGGGAAGTGCAGGTGAAGTGTTGCTTTACCTGGATGGTATGTTTGGGCTCTTGGATAGTGGGACGGAGGAGGTAAATAGGCAGGTGTTACACCTTCACCGGTTACAAGGGAAGATGCTGTCTGGCTGTGGGGGGTGTTAGGGGTAAAGGAAGTGTGGACCAGGGTGTCCCAGAGGCAATGGTCCCTCAGGAAGATAGACAAGGGAAGGGAGGAGAATATGTGTCTGGTGGTGGCATCTCGCTGGAGCAGGCAGAAATCACATCTGATGATCTTCAGGATGTGGATGCTGGTAGGATAGTAGGTAAGGACAAGGGGAACCCTGTCACTGTTTCAGGAGGGAAGAGAAGGGGTGAGGGCGGAAGTGCAGGAGATGGCTTAGACTCATTTGAGGGCCCTGTCGACCGCTGGGCTGGGGAATCCTCAGTTGAGGAGGAAGCTAGAAATTTTGGAGACTCCCTTATCGAAGTTGGCCTCATCTGAATATATACGACGGAGACGGAAGATCTGAGAGAATGCGACAGAGTCTTTACAGGAAGCAGAGTGCAAGGATGTATAGTTCAGGTAGCTATGGGAGTTGGTGTGTTTATAGTGGATATTAGTGGCCAGTCTGTCCCCAGAAATGGAAACAGAAACCTTGAGGAAGAGAAGGGAGGAGTCAGAGATAGACCAGGTGAAAGTGAGAGCAGGGTAGAAATTGGAAGCGAAATCAATTAACTTTTCCAATTCCGAATGAGAAAGGGAAGCAGCACTGATGATACTGTCAATATATTGAAGAAAGGGTTGTGGGTGGTGGCTGGAAAAGGACTGGAACAAGGAATGTTCCACTAACCCCATGAAGAGACCAGCGTCACTAGGATCCATGCAGATACCCATTGCCATCCTTCTCATCTGAAGAAAATGAGAGAAGTTGAAAGAGAAGTTGTTGAGGGTGAGGACAAGCTCGGCCAAGCGGAGGAGGGTGGTGGTGGATGGGGATGGTTCAGGTCTTTGCTCCAGGAAGAAGCAGAGAGCCCCAAAGCCCTCCTGGTGGGGTATGAACACATAAAGGGGTTGCACATCCATGGTAAAGAGAAGGCAGCTGGAACCGGCAAGCTGGAAATTTTGAAACCAGCGTAAGGCGTCGGAGGAATCATGAATGTATGTGGCAGGGATTGGACCAGGGAGAGACGACTAAGTCAAGGTAGGAAGAGATGAGCTCTATGGGGCAGGAGCAGCTGAAACAATGGGTTTGCCTGGATAGTACTGTTTGCGGATTTTTGGAAAGAGGTAGAAGCGAGCTGTGTGAGGCTGGGGGACTATCAGCTTGGAAGCAGAGTAGGGGAGATCACCAGATCAAATTAGATCAGTTTCCATAGTAGATATAATGGCCTGATATGCAATGGTTGGGTCATGATCCAGGGGAAGATAGGAGGAGGTATCTGAGAGTTGGTGCTCAGCCTCTGCAATGTAAAGGTCAGTATGCCGGACTACAATAGCACCACCCTTTTCGCTTTTCAGCAGGCTTAATAACAAAGTCAGGGTTAGATCTAAGTGCATGGAGTGCATTCAATTCCGAGGGAGATAGGTTGGAATTGGTGACGGGGCGGGGCAGAGAAAGTGAGGAGACTAGTATCACATCGACAGTTCTCAATGAACAGATCAAGTGCAGGTGAAAGGCCGGAGGGATGGGTCCAGTTGGAGGGAGAGCATTGGAACTGGGCAAAGGGGTCTGTGGAACAGGGAGAGGACTCTTGCCCAAAGAAATGGGCATGGAGGTGAAGTTGGCAGAAGAAGAATTCGCCGTCATTTGTTAAGGTGAGGACACAGAGGGATAAAGCTGAGGCCTTTGAATATAGAACGTTCAGCATCGGAGAGCGGAAGTTTGGGTGGGATGGTGAATACCTGACAGGAGGTGGGGTTGGGAGACGGGGATGGAATCAGAGGGAAGGGGAGAAGAGCTACGTTCTGGAGGGATGAGTATCTTTGAGTCGTTGATCTTGTGGGCTTTGATGCCTGAAAGGAAAAGATAAAGTTTCTTGTTAACACGACAAATGAGCGGAAGATGAAGTGAAGTAGCGCAACCTGAGCCAAAGCAATGCGATTCTGTTGGAGAGAGAGATCGAGAGTGTGCACGTGAAGCTGCATGGCACTGAGTGTGGATCTCTGGATACGGCGAGAGCAGCTATCTGTGGGATATTGAACATCACAGAAATATCTGTGATCCGGGGAGGATTCAAAACATGAGGGATGAAACTTCAGTTGGAATCCATGTGGGGTAAGTCTGAGCTGGAGGCAGTCGCTGAGGAATGTAATATGGCTGTGGAAACGAGTTTTAGCAAATACCTGGTCAAACATCAGGAGTGACAGTGAAATTAAAGTCGGTGGGCAAGGAGAGAGATTGGAACGAAAATCCCGTTGGAGAGGGGAGCAGAACTTCTTCAAGGTGGGCATGCCTGAAAGAGATGCGGCAGCAAGTTAAATACTAAATAAAAACCAAAAGAGCTTGCTGATGCTGTAAATCAGGATCAAAAACAAGTTGCTGGGAAAACAGTATGATGGTCTATGGTTTGCAATTGATTGTGAATTTCATAAATATTGAAATGGTTTTCAGGATGTGGAACTTCTTGGAAGAAAATTTCCTGACTGCAGAGTGTACGTATTAACTTGCAAGGAGTGGATAGTATTCAATAAGCCTGTCTAATGTTTTAACACCTCTCTTTAGGACCTAAAGCTCGACCAGAAGACCCCATTACGAGTTCTTCACCGAAGGCCCCTAGCTGTAAGAACTCGTGTAATACACAGTATGAGAGTGGAGTATATAGATCTGCATCATTTTCGTCTTTATTTAAAGACACAGGCTGGCACGTATCCTTTTTTTTGCAAATAAGAAAATAAAAAATGAAACATAACTGCGATCTTTTTAGAGAATGTGTGTCATTTTAACATTGCAGTCTGTTTGCAGACCTTAAAGTTGAGTTGTTTCTTACTGATCCAGTATCTACAACATAGTTAGACCCAGGATGCCAGGTTGGAGATGTCTGTCTGATAAACTGTCGACAGTGCAGAGTGTCTCCAATATCTCCTTTCTTAGCTGATGCTTCAGTCGCAGATTGGTTAGTTATACTGGATGCATCGTTATGTGCCCTGACACGGGTAGGGAAGGATCTATGTTAATATGCAAACATTAACGAGAACTCGCCAATCCTTGCATTTTGCTACTGCTGGTGACCTGTCTTTTTGCTCTGGACACTGGCTGATACAGTACCTTTTCGTCACCATAACCATAATTAGTCAATTGGGATTATCCTATAAGAATTATATACCCTTTAGCCTATATTTGCTCTTTTGACCTCTCAAAACTCACAAGCTGTGAATTCTAATGTTGTGATCACTGCTCCCAAGGATAAGTACCCTAATCAAGTTTGCCTCATTACACATCACCAAATGCAAAATTGCCTGTTTCCTAGTGGGATCTACCATATGCTACTACAAAAACAAACATCTTGTAGATACTCCATGAGTTCCTTTCCTTGGGATCTGCCCTGAACCCAATTTTCTGAGTCAATTTGCATATTGAAATTCTCCATGATTATTCTAATGTGCCTTTCTTACATACCTTTTACATGTCCTGATTTACTTTCTGCCCTACATCCTGGCTCCTGTTAGAGAACCTGTACATATCTCCCATTGGATTTTTTTTTCTCTGGTGCAATTCCTCAACTCTACCCACACAGATTCTATGTCTTATGGCCCTATATTGCTTCTTGGTATTGATTTTAAGTTCATTTCTTACTAACAAGGCAACCCCGCTCCCTCTGCCCATCTGGCTGTCCTTGTCAATAGGACATGCGTCCTGAATATTTAGTTCCCACCCCAATCCCTTTGCAGTCATGTCTCTGTGATGCTGACATCATACCCACCAATTTCATTCTGTGCTACAAACTCGTTTACCTTGTTTCGTATACTGTGTGCATTTAAGAATGATAACCTAAGTCTTACATTGAGCGCCCCTTTCTCGTAGTTGTCCCCTTATCTGCTGTGACTGAAGTTAGATTACTGACCCTTTCCATACTTTGTTCTATTACTTGTTCTGGAAACTTTAATAACCTCTCCTGAGTGCTATCTTATTTAGCTTTCCTGCTAGGATCCTGGTCCCAGATCAGTTCAGGTACAGTTCTGTCCGAACCAATACAGTTGCCTGTACTGCACAAAATTTAACCCTGTTTCCACACAACTCCATCAGTCGCACGTTTACTTCCCTAATCATTGTTATCTCTCTTTGCCTGGTTACACGTGGCTAAGGTGATAACTCGGAGATTACAACCTTTTGAGATCTTGTTTTTATTTTAATTTTGTTCCTAATTCCTGATATTCCCCAAATGGCATCTCTTTACCCCAGCCTTTGTTGTTGGCGCCAACATGGACAACAACAACTGGAACCTTACCCTCCGACTCCAGCATCCTTTCAAGTTGACCCAAGATGTTCACCTTGGCACCAGGTAGGCATTACACCAGATGGGCTAGACCAGCATTCTGTCTGTACTCCTGAAGGAGGAAAGATAAATTTAAGGAAAAAAAAAAGTTATGTCCCCTCGTGAATTTTTTGTTCCATAGCTTACATGGCTATTCACGTTTGAAATGGAGGGGACGGATCATTTCATTTTCTACCCTATGGGATGTAACAAGCATCACTGTATCATTCCAGGATACCACCCACTCTGTGGATTTTGGTTTGTGATCACCTTTGGGTAAAGCTGGTATCCTGTTTTAGGCTAATAGGATATTTAATGTGCAAATATCAATGAAAATTTCTACTAACTATGGTTATTTATACTTTCATTTATCTGTTATACTGGAACTGTTTGACCTTCTAATAGACATTAGATTGTTTCACCAAGTTCTAGAATAAATGTTCGGTGATATTTAATGTTTTACTGGACAAGTGGAAGTTTTCTGAACTGCCTAATAGCTATGTTAAAGAGTTTGTACATGGAGACTTTGGACGTACCAAACCAAACCTTGGCACCCTGCTGAACATGACAACTGATATTCTTGAACTAGACGTAGAGGTCAGAGCTCTCTCTCTCTATTTTTGTCTATCTTGTTTTACATCAGATTTTTTCTTGCAAAAAATTATTACAGGGCTTTTTAAGTCAGGTTCCACATCTTAAGCAAGGTTGTGTTTTGTCAAAGAAGTATCAGCTTTGTTCGATCTATTTCAACTGAAGCACTGGATTTCTGTGAAAACATCACGATATCTTCATCGCATGGCTGTGGAATAATTCTGTTTGAATTACTAATGTTGAATACTACTGAGAAAACCGTGCATTTATATAGTATTATTCATCTCCTGTGGATATTCCTCAAATTCATTACAACCAGTTTATTTTTATAGTCCTTATTGCAGAAAAATGATTTTGCTAATTTTTGCTAATTTGCATGTAGAAAGGGTGATTCCATAAAAATGAGAGAAAGCAGTTCTGTTTTGATATAGTTGAGGGAGGAATGTTGGCATGGGGATCTCCTTGTTGCTGATCAAGTAGCATACAAAAGCATTCATTTAACATCTCATCTGGAAGAATATACCTCTCATAATGCAGCACGTCATCAGTAATTCATTAGTTCACTTGCCTAAATTATATTCTCTGGTTTGTGGCAAAACTTAAACCGAAGAAGGAACAAAGAACAAAGAAAATTACAGCACAGCAACGGGCCTTTCGGCCCTCCAAGCCTGCGCCAATCGAGATCCTCTGTCTAACCTGTCATCTATTTTCTAACGGTCTGTGTCCATTTGCTCCCTGCCCATCCATGCACCTTCCAGATATATCTTAAAAGACGCTAACGTGTCTGCATCTACCACCGCAGCTGGCAACGCGTTCCAGGCACCCACTACCCTCTGTGTAAAGAACTTTCCACGCATATCTCCCTTAAACCTTCCTCCTCTCACTTTGAACTCATGACCTGTAGTAATTGAGTCCCCCACTCTGGGGGGGAAAAAGCTTCTTGCTATCCACCCTGTCTATACCCCTCGTGATTTTATCGACCTCAATCAGGTCCCTCCTCAATCTCTTTCTAATGAAAATAATCCTAATCTACTCAACCTCTGTTCATAGCTAGCACCCTCCATATCAGGCAACATCCTGGTGAACCTCCTCTGCACCCTCTCCAAAGCATCCACATCCTTTTGGTAATGTGGCGACCAGAACTGTACATAGTACTCCAAATGTGGCCGAACCAAAGTCCTATACAACTGTAACATGACCTGCCAACTCTTGTACTCAATACCCCCTACAATGAAGGAAAGCATGCCATATGCCTTCTTGACCACCCTATTGACCTGCATTGTCACCTTCAGGGAACAATGGACCTGAACACCCAGATCTCTCTGTTCATCAATTTTCCCTAGGACTTTTCCATTTACTGTATAGTTCGCCCTTGAATTAGATCTTCCAAAATGCATCACCTCGCATTTGCCTGGATTGAACTCCATCTGCCATTTATCTGCCCAACTCTCTAGTCTATCTATATTCTTCTGTAATCTCTGACAGTCCCCTTCACTATCTGCTACTCCACCAATCTTAGTGTCATCTGCAAACTTACTGATCAGACCACCTACACCTTCCTCCAAATCATTTACGTATCTCACAAACAACAGTGGCCCCAGCACAGATCCCTGTGGAACACCACTCGTCACAGGTCTCCAATTTGAGAAACTCCCGTCTACTACTACTGTGTCTGCTGTTGCCTAGCCAGTTTTTTTTTAATCCATCTAGCTAGCACACCCTGGACCCCATGTGACTTCACTTTCTCCATTAGCCTGCCTTGGGGAACCTTATCAAACAGCTTACTGAAGTCCATGTATATGACATCTACAGCCTTTCCCTCATCAATCAACTTTGTAACATCTCAAAGAATTCTATTAAGTTGGTAAGACATGACCTTGCCTGCACAAAACCATGTTGCCTATCACTGGTAAACCCATTTTCTTCCAAATGGGAATAGATCCTATCCCTCAGTATCTTCTCCAGTAGCTTCCCAACCACTGACGCCAGGCTCACCGGTCGATAATTACCTTGATTATCCTTGCTACCCTTTTTAAACAAGAGGACAACATTAGCAAGTCTGCAGTCCTCCGAGACCTCACCTGTGTCTAAGGATGCTGCAAAGATATCTGTTAATGCTCCGGCTATTTCTTCTCTCGCTTCCCTCAAAAACCTGGGATAGATCCCATCCAGACCAGGGGACTTGTCCACTTTAATGTCTTTTAGGATATCCAACATTTCCTCCTTCCTTCCTTATGTCAACTTGATCTAGAGTAAGCAAACACCTATCCCTAACCTCAACATCTGTCATGTCCCTCTCCTTGGTGAATACCGATGCAAAGTAGTCGTTAAGAATGTCACCCATTTTCTCTGACTCAGCGCATAACTTGCCTTCTTTGTCCTTAAGTGGGCCAATCCTTTCTCTAGTTACCCTCTTGCTCTTTATATATAAATAAGAGGCTTTGGGACTTTCCTTAACCATGTTTGCCAGCAATATCTCATATCCTCTCTTAGCCCTCTTATTCCATCGTTTCAGATTCGCTGTACATTCCCCATATTATTCCAAAGCTTTGTCTGTCTTCAATTGCCTAGATCTCATGTATGCTTCCTTTTCCTCTTGGCTAGTCTCACAATTTCACCTGTCATCCATGGCTCCCTAATCTTGCCTTTTCTATTCCTCATTTTCACAGGAACATGTCTCTCCTGCACGCTAATCAACCTCTCCTTAAAAGCCTCCCACATATCAACTGCGGATTTACCTTCAATCAGTTTCTCCCAATCTACATTCCTCAGATCCTGCCGAATCTTGGTATAGTTGGCCTTCCCCCAGTTTAGAACTCTTCCTTCAGGACCACTCCCATCCTTGTCCATGAGTATTGTAAAACTTACGGAATTGTGGTCGCTATTTCCAAAATATCCCCTTCTAATTTCAACCACCTGGCCGGGTTCATTCCCCAACACCAGGTCCAGTCTGGCCCTTTCCCGAGTTGCACTACATACATAGTGCTCTAGAAAACCCTCCTAGACACACCTTACAAATTCTGCTCCGTCTTGACCCCTAACACTGAGTGAATCCCAGTCAATGTTGGGAAAATTAAAATCTCCCATCACCACCACCCTGTTTCTCCTACGCCTTTCCATTATCCGTCGACATACTTGTACCGCTATCTCACGCTCGCTGTTGGGAGGCCTGAGGTACCGCCCCAACATTGTAACTGCAGTGTGACTAAGGAAGAGCCCTACTAACTATGCTGCAGTAGCAATATGCATTTGAGAGTAAAATTCCTTACTTTTACTTTTTTTTAATTAACATGCTGTATGCAGTTGCCTCTTAGGTGCTGTCCTCTCTCATGATGTTTTATTTCGCTCTCACACGCGCTCATGCGCTCGCTCTCTCCCTCACCCTCATGCGCTCGCTCTCTCCCTCTCCCTCATGCGCGCGCTCTCTCCCTCTACCTCATGCGTGCGCTCTCTCCCTCTCCCGCATGCACGTGCGCTCTCCATCTCCCTCGCGCGCTCTTTCCCTCTCCCTTATGCGCCGCGCTCTCGCTCTCTCTCCCTCTCCCTCATGCGCGCGCGCTCTCTCTCTCCCTCTCCCTCGCGCGCTCTCTCCCTCTCCCTTATGCGGCGCGCTCTCGCTCTCTCCCTCTCCCTCATGCGCGCGCGCTCTCGCTCTCCCGCTCCCTCATGCGCGCTCTCTCTCTCTCCCTCATGCGCGCGCGATCTTGTGCTCGCTCTCTCTCTCCCTCATGCGCGCTCGCTCTCTCTCTCCCTCATGCGCGCGCGCGGTGTCTCTCTCTCTCTCTCTCTCTCCCCATCGCGCGCGTGCTCGCGCACTCTCTCGTGCGTGCTCTCTTTCTCTCTCCCTCGCGCGCGCGCTCTCTCTCCCTCGCGCGCGCTCTCTTTCTCTCTACCTTGCGCGCGCTCTCTTTCTCTCTCCCTCGCACTCCCTCGCACTCCCTCGCACTCTCTCCCGCACGCGCTCTCTCTCTCTCCCGCGTGCGCCCTCGCGCTCTCTCTCTCCCGCGTGCGCCCTCGCGCTCTCTCCCGTGCGCTCTCTCTCTCCCGTGCGCTCTCTCTCTCCCTCGCGCTCTCTCACTCTCTCCCTCGCGCGCGCGCTAGTATTCTCTCTCTCCCTCACACCCCGCTCTTTCTCTCTCGCTCGCGCGTGCGGTCTCTCTCTCTCTCTCTCTCTCTCCCTCGCGCGTGTGTGCTCGCTCTCTCTCCCTCGCGCGTGCGTGCTCTCTCTCTCTGCCTCGCGCGTGCGCGCTCTCTCTCTGCCTCGCGCGCACTCTCTCTCTCTCCCTCGCGCGCGCTCTCTCTCTCCCTCGCGAGCGCGCGCTCTCTCTCCCTCGCGAGCGCGCGCTCTCTCTCTCCTTGGCGTGCGCGCGCTCTCTCTCCTTGGCGTGCGCGCGCTCTCTCTCTCCCTCGCGCGCGCGCGCTCTCTCTCTCCCTCGCGCGCGCGCGCTCTCTCTCTCCCTCGCGCGCGCGCGCTCTCTCTCTCCCTCGCGCGCGCGCGCTCTCTCTCTCCCTCGCGCGCGCGCGCTCTCTCTCCCCCTCCGTGCGCGCGCGCGCTCTCTCTCTCTCTCCCTCCCTCCCTCACGCGCTCTCTCTCTCTCTCTCCCTCACGTGCGCGCTAGTATTCTCTCTCTCCCTCACGCGCATGTGCCCGCTCTTTCTCGCTCCCCTTCGCGCGCGCTCTCGCTCTCTCTCTCTCCCCCTTGGGTGCACTCTCTCTCTCTCTCTCTCTCTCTCTCTCCCCCTCGCGCGCGCGCTCTCTCTCTCTCTCCCCCTCGCGCGTGCTCTCTCTCTCTCTTTCCCTCGCGCGCGCTCTCTCTATCTCTCCCTCGTGCACGCGCGCTCTCTCTATCTCTCCCTCGTGCGCGCGCGCTCTCTCTCTCTCCCCCGCGTGCGCCCTCGCGCGCTCTCTCTCCCGCGCGCGCCCTTGCTCTCTCTCTCTCCCTCGCGCTCTCTCTCTCCCGCGCCCTCTCTCTCTCTCCCTTGCGCTCTCTCTCTCCCTTGCGCTCTCTCTCTCCCTTGCGCTCTCTCTCTCCCTTGCGCTCTCTCTCTCCCTCGCGCTCTTTCTCTCCCTCGCGCTCTCTCTCCCGCGCGCTCTCTCCCTCGCGCTCTCTCTCTCCCTCGCGCTCTCTCTCCCTCGCGCTCTCTCTCTCTCCCTCGCGCGCGCGCTAGTATTCTCTCTCTCCCTCACGCCCTGCTCTTTCTCTCTCGCTCGCGCGTGCGGTCTCTCTCTCTCTCTCTCCCTCGCGCGTGCGCGCTCTCTCTCTCTCCCTCGCGCGTGCGCGCTCTCTCTCCCTCGCGCGCGCTCTCTCTCTCTCTCCCTCGCGCGCGCCCTCTCTCTCTCTCCCTCGCGCGCGCGCTCTCTCTCTCCCTCGCGCGCGCTCTCTCCCTCCCTCGCGCGCGCTCTCTCTCTCCCCTGGTTGCGCGTGCTCGCTCTCTCTCACTCTCCCTCACAAGCGCTCTCTCTCTCACTCTCCCTCGCATGTGCGCTCTCTCTCCCCGACTCTCGCGCGCTCCCTCTCTCTCCCTCGCGCGCGCTCACTCCGTCACGCACGTTCTGTCTCTCTCTCCCTCGCGCGCGCGCGCTAGTATTCTCTCTCTCCCTCACGCGCATGCGCCAGCTCTTTCTCCCTCCTTCGCGCTCTCTCTCTCCCTCCTTCGCGCGCTTTCTCTCCCTCGCACGCGTTCTCTCTTTCCCTCGCGTGCTCTCTCCCTCCCTCGCGCGCGCTCTCTCTCTCCCCTGCTTGCGCGCGCTCGCTCTCTCTCACTCTCCCTCGCATGTGCGCTCTCTCTCCCCCACTCTCGCACGCTCTCTCTCTCCCTCGTGCACGCGCGTGCGCTCTCTCTCTCCTGCGTGCTCTCTCACTCTCCCTCACGCTCTCTCTCTCTCTCTCTCTCTCTCCCTCGCGCTCTCTCTCTCCCTCGCGCTCTCTCTCTCCCTCGCGCTCTCTCTCCCTCGCGCGCACGCTCTCTCTCCCTCGCGCGCACACTCTCTCCCTCGCGTGTGCTCTCTCTCTCACCCTCGCGCGCGCACTCTCCCTCCCTCGCGCACGCGTGCTCTCCCTCGCCTGCACACTCTCTCTCTCCCTCGCGCGCCCGCATGCTCTCTCTCTCCCTCGCGCGCGTTCTGTCTCTCTTTCCCTCGTGCACGCGCTAGTATTCTCTCCCTCCCTCACGCGCATGTGCCCGCTCTCTCTCTCCCTCGCGCGCGCTCTCTCTCTCTCCCTCCCACGCGCTCTCTCTCTGTCTCTCCCTTGTGCGCGCTCTCTCTCCCTTGTGCGCGCTCTCTCTCCCTTGTGCGCACTCTCTCTCCCTTGTGCGCGCTCTCTCTCCCTCGTGCGCGCTCTCACCCTTGTGTGCGCTCTCTCTCCCTCGCGCGCGCTCTCTCTTACTCGCACGCGCGCTAGTATTCTCTCTCTCCCTCACGCACATGTGCCCGCTATTTCTCTCTCCCTCGCGCGCGCTCCCTCTCTCTTCGCTCGCGCGCGCGCTCCCACTCTTCCCTCGCGCGCGCGCTCTCACTCTTCCCTCGCGCGACGCTCTCTCTCTCGCGCGCGCTGTCTCTCTCTCCCTCGCGCGCGCGCTAGTATTCTCTCTCTCCCTCGCGCGCGCTCTCTCTCCCTCCCTCGCACGCGCTCTCTCCCTCCCTCGCGCGCGCTCTCTCTCCCACCCTCGCGCGCGCTCTCTCCCACCCTCGCGCGTGCTCTCTCTCCCTCGCGTGCACTCTGTCTCTATCTCTTACACTCTCTCCCTCGCGCGTGCACTCTCTCTCCCCCTCCCTCGCGCACTCCCTCTCTCTCTTGCCTCGCGCGCTCCCTCTCTCTCTTGCCTCGCGCGCTCCCTCTCTCTTGCCTCGCGCGCGCGCTCTCACTCTTCCCTCGCACGGGCTCTGTCTCTCTCTCCCTCTCGCGCGCGCTCTCTCACTTGCGTGCGCGCTAGTATTCTCTCTCCCTCACGCGCATGCGCCAGCTCTTTCTCCGTCGCACGCGTTCTCTCTCTCCCTCCTTCGCGCTTGCTCTCTCTCCCTCGCGCTTGCTCTCTCTCACTCTCCCTCACAAGCGCTCTCTCTCACTCTCCCTTGCGCGTACGCTCTGTCTCTCCCCCTCCCTCACGCGCTCTCTCTCTCCCTCCCTCGCGCACGCTCTCTCCCTCCCTCGCATGCGCTGTCTCTCCCTCCCTTGCATGCGCTCTCTCTCCCAAGCGCGCGCGCTGTCTCTCTCCCACTCCTTCGCACGCGCTGTCTCTCTCCCTCGCGCGCGCTCTCTCTCTCCCCCTCCCTCGCGCGCGCTCTCTCTCTCCCCCTCCCTCGCGCGCGCTCTCTCTCTCCCCCTCCCTCGCGCGCGCTGTCTCTCTCCCTCTCGCGCGCGCTCTCTCTCTCCCTCCCTCGTGCGCGCTCTCTCCCTCCCTCACGCGCATGCGCCAGCTCTTTCTCCGTCGCACGCGTTCTCTCTCTCCCTCCTTCGCGCGCGCGCTCTCCCTCCTTCGCGTGCGCTCTCTCTCTCCCTCGCGCACGCGCGCTCTCTCTCCCTCGCGCGCGCTCTCTCCCTCGCGCTTGCTCTCTCTCACTCGCGCTTGCTCTCTCTTACTCTCCCTCACAAGCGCTCTCTCTCACTCTCCCTCGCGCGTGCGCTCTGTCTCTCCCCCTCCCTCACGCGCTCTCTCTCTCCCTCCCTCGCGCACGCTCTCTCCCTCCCTCGCATGCGCTGTCTCTCCCTCCCTCGCGCGCGCTCTCTCTCTCCCCCTCCCTCGCGCGCGCTCTCTCTCTCCCTCGCGCGCGCGCTCTCTCTCTCCCTCGCGCGCGCGCTCTCTCGCGTGCGCGCTAGTATTCTCTCTCCCTCACGCGCATGCGCCAGCTCTTTCTCCGTCGCACGCGTTCTCTCTCTCCCTCCTTTGCGCGCGCGCTCTTCCCTCCTTCGCGCGCGCTCTTCCCTCCTTCGCGCGCGCTCTCTCTCCCTCGCGTGCGCTCTCTCTCCCTCGCGTGCGCTCTCTCTCTCCCTCGCGCGCGCTCTCTCTCCCTTGCGCACGCGCGCTCTCTCTCCCTCGCGCGCGCTCTCTCCCTCGCGCTTGCTCTCTCTCCCTCGCGCTTGCTCTCTCTTACTCTCCCTCACAAGCGCTCTCTCTCACTCTCCCTCGCGCGTGCGCTCTGTCTCTCCCCCTCCCTCACGCGCTCTCTCTCTCCCTCCCTTGCGCACGCTCTCTCCCTCCCTCGCATGCGCTGTCTCTCCCTCCCTCGCATGCGCTCTCTCTCCCACGCGCGCGCGCTGTCTCTCTCCCACTCCCTCGCACGCGCTGTCTCTCTCCCTCGCGCGCGCTCTCTCTCTCCGCCTCCCTCGCGCGCGCTCTCTCTCTCCCCCTCCCTCGCGCGCGCTCTCTCTCTCCCTCTCACGCGCGCTCTCTCTCTCCCTCGCGTGCGCTCTCTCTCTCCCTCGCGCACGCGCGCTCTCTCTCCCTCGCGTGCGCTCTCTCCCTCGCGCTTGCTCTCTCTCACTCGCGCTTGCTCTCTCTTACTCTCCCTCACAAGCGCTCTCTCTCACTCTCCCTCGCGCGTGCGCTCTGTCTCTCCCCCTCCCTCACGCGCTCTCTCTCTCCGTCCCTCGCGCACGCTCTCTCCCTCCCTCGCATGCGCTGTCTCTCCCTCCCTCGCGCGCGCTCTCTCTCTCCCCCTCCCTCGCGCGCGCTCTCTCTCTCCCTCGCGCGCGCGCTCTCTCTCTCCCTCGCGCGCGCGCTCTCTCTCTCCCTCGCGCGCGCGCTCTCTCTCTCCCTCGCGCGCGCGCTCTGTCTCTCCCTCGCGCGCGCGCTCTCTCACTTGCGTGCGCGCTAGTATTCTCTCTCCCTCACGCGCATGCGCCAGCTCTTTCTCCGTCGCACGCGTTCTCTCTCTCCCTCCTTTGCGCGCGCGCTCTTCCCTCCTTCGCGCGCGCTCCCTCTCCCTCGCGTGCGCTCTCTCTCCCTCGCGCGCGCTCTCTCTCCCTTGCGCACGCGCGCTCTCTCTCCCTCGCGCGCGCTCTCTCCCTCGCGCTTGCTCTCTCTCCCTCGCGCTTGCTCTCTCTTACTCTCCCTCACAAGCGCTCTCTCTCACTCTCCCTCGCGCGTGCGCTCTGTCTCTCCCCCTCCCTCACGCGCTCTCTCTCTCCCTCCCTTGCGCACGCTCTCTCCCTCCCTCGCATGCGCTGTCTCTCCCTCCCTCGCATGCGCTCTCTCTCCCACGCGCGCGCGCTGTCTCTCTCCCACTCCCTCGCACGCGCTGTCTCTCTCCCTCGCGCGCGCTCTCTCTCTCCGCCTCCCTCGCGCGCGCTCTCTCTCTCCCCCTCCCTCGCGCGCGCTCTCTCTCTCCCTCTCACGCGCGCTCTCTCTCTCCCTCGCGCGCGCGCTCTCTCTCCCTCGCGCGCACGCTCTCTCACTTGCGTGCGCGCTAGTATTCTCTCCCTCACGCGCATGCGCCAGCTCTTTCTCCGTCGCACGCGTTCTCTCTCTCCCTCCTTTGCGCGCGCGCTCTTCCCTCCTTTGCGCGCGCTCTCTCTCCCTCGCGCGCGCTCTCTCCCTCGCGCGCGCTCTCTCTCCCTCGCGCGCGCTCTCTCTCCCTCGCGCGCGCTCTCTCTCCCTCGCGCGCGCTCTCTCTCCCTCGCGCGCGCTCTCTCTCCCTCGCGCGCGCTCTCTCTCCTTCGCGCTTGCTCTCTCTCACTCTCCCTCACAAGCGCTCTCTCTCACTCTCCCTTGCGCGTGCGCTCTGTCTCTCCCCCTCCCTCACGCGCTCTCTCTCTCCCTCCCTCGCGCACGCTCTCTCCCTCCCTCGCATGCGCTGTCTCTCCCTCCCTTGCATGCGCTCTCTCTCCCACGCGCGCGCGCTGTCTCTCTCCCACTCCTTCGCACGCGCTGTCTCTCTCCCTCGCGCGCGCTCTCTCTCTCCCCCTCCCTCGCGCGCGCTCTCTCTCTCCCCCTCCCTCGCGCGCGCTCTCTCTCTCCCCCTCCCTCGCGCGCGCTCTCTCTCTCCCCCTCCCTCGCGCGCGCTCTCTCTCTCCCCCCCCTCGCGCGCGCTCTCTCTCTCCCTCTCGCGCGCGCTCTCTCTCTCCCTCCCTCGTGCGCGCTCTCTCCCTCCGTCGCGCGCGCACTCTCCTCCCTCGCACGTGCTCTCTCTCTCCCTCTCCCTCGCCCGCGCTCTCTCTCTCTCCCCGTCGCGCGCGTGCTCTCTCTCTCTCTCTCTCTCTCTCCACCTCGCGTGCCCGCTCTCTCTCTCTCTCTCTCTCTCCCTCCCTCGCTCGCTCTCTCTCTCCCCCTCGCATGCACGCTCTCTCTCTCCCACTCTCTCTCTCTCTCTCACGCTCCCTCGCGCGCGTGCTCTCTCTCTCCCTCTCTCTCCCTTGCGCGCTCTCTCTCTCTCACTCTCCCTCACGCGCGCTCTCTCTCTGTCTCCCTCACGCGCCCTCTCTATCTGTCTCCCTCACGCGCGCTCTCTCTCTGTCTCCCTCGCGTGTGCCGTCTCTCTCTGTCTCCCTCACGCGCATGCGCCAGCTCTTTCTCCGTCGCACGCGTTCTCTCTCTCCCTCCTTTGCGCGCGCGCTCTTCCCTCCTTCGCGCGCGCTCTCTCTCCCCCGCGTGCGCTCTCTCTCCCTCGCGTGTGCTCTCTCTCCCTCGCGTGTGCTCTCTCTCCCTCGCGTGTGCTCTCTCTCCCTCGCGCGCGCTCTCTCTCCCTCGCGCACGCGCGCTCTCTCTCCCTCGCGCTTGCTCTCTCTCCCTCGCGCTTGCTCTCTCTCCCTCGCTCTTGCTCTCTCTCACTCTCCCTCACAAGCGCTCTCTCTCACTCTCCCTTGCGCGTGCGCTCTGTCTCTCCCCCTCCCTCACGCGCTCTCTCTCTCCCTCCCTCGCGCACGCTCTCTCCTTCCCTCGCATGCGCTGTCTCTCCCTCCCTTGCATGCGCTGTCTCTCTCCCACTCCCTCGCACGCGCTGTCTCTCTCCCTCGCGCGCGCTCTCTCTCTCCCCCTCCCTCGCGCGCGCTCTCTCTCCCCCTCCCTCGCGCGCGCTCTCTCTCTCCCCCTCCCTCGCGCGCGCTCTCTCTCTCCCTCTCGCGCGCGCTGTCTCTCTCCCTCCCTCGTGCGCGCTCTCTCCCTCCGTCGCGCGCGCGCTCTCCTCCCTCGCGCGTGCTCTCTCTCTCCCTCTCCCTCGCCCGCGCTCTCTCTCTCTCCCCGTCGCGCGCGTGCTCTCGCTCTCTCTCTCTCTCTCTCTCTCTCTCTCCACCTCACGTGCCCGCTCTCTCTCTCTCTCTCCCTCCCTCGCTCTCTCTCTCTCTCTCCCTCCCTCGCTCGCTCTCTCTCTCTCCCTCGCATGCACGCTCTCTCTCTCTCTCACGCTCCCTCGCGCGCGTGCTCTCTCTCTCCCTCTCTCTCCCTCGCGCGCTCTCTCTCTCTCACTCTCCCTCACGCGCGCTCTCTCTCTGTCTCCCTCACGCGCGCTCTCTCTCTGTCTCCCTCACGCGCACTCTCTCTCTGTCTCCCTCGCGCGCGCTCTCTCTCTGTCTCCCTCGCGTGTGCTGTCTCTCTCTGTCTCCCTCGCGCGTGCTCTCTCTCTGTCTCCCTCGCGCGTGCTCTCTCTCTGTCTCTCTCGCGCGTGCTCTCTCTCTGTCTCCCTCGCGCGTGCTCTCTCTGTCTCCCTCGCGCGCGCTCTGTCTCTCACTCCCTCGCGCACGCGCGCGCGCGCTCTCTCTCCCTCCTGCGTGCTCTCTCACTCTCCGTCCTTTGTGCGCTCTTTCTCTCTCCCTCACACGCTCTCTCTCTCCCCCTCGCGCTCTCTCTCTCTCCCTTGCGCGCGCGCGCTCTCTCTCTTCCTCGCGCGCGCGCTCTCTCTCTTCCTCGCGCGCGCGCGCTCTCTTTTCCTCGCGCACGCGCGCTCTCTCTCTCCCTCGCTGGCGCGCTCTCTCTCTTCCTCGCGCGCGCGCTCTGTCTCTCTCACTCGCACGCTCTATCTCCCTCGCGCGCGTGCAAGCTCTCTCTCGCACGCTTTCTCTCCCTCGCGCGCGCTCTCTCTCCCTCTCGCGCGCGCTCTCTCTCAATCTCCCTCGCGCGCGCTCTCTCTTCCCTCGCTGGCGCGCTCTCTCTCTCCCTCGCTGGCGCGCTCTCTCTCTTCCTCGCGCGCGCGCTCTGTCTCTCTCACTCGCACGCTCTATCTCCCTCGCGCGCGTGCAAGCTCTCTCTCGCACGCTTTCTCTCCCTCGCGCGCGCTCTCTCTCCCTCTCGCGCGCGCTCTCTCTCAATCTCCCTCGCGCGCGCTCTCTCTTCCCTCGCGCGTGCGCTCTCTCTCTCCCTCGCGCGCGCTCAGTCTCTCCCTCGCGCACTCTCTGTCTCTCCCTCGCGCGCGCTCTGTCTCTCTCTCCCTCGCGTGCGCTCTGTCTCTCCCTCGTGTGCGCTCTGTCTCTCTCTCGCGTGCGCTCTGTCTCTCCCTCGCGCACGCATGCGCTCTCCCTCGCGCGCGCTCTCTCTCCGTCACGCACGTTCTGTGTCTCTCTCCCTCGCGCGCGCGCCAGTATTCTCTCTCTCCCTCACGTGCATGGGCCAGCTCATTCTCCCTCACACGCGCTCTCTCTCTCCCTCCTTCGCGCTCTCTCTCTCCCTCCTTCGCGCGCTCTCTCTCCCTCGCACGCGCTCTCTGTCCCTCGCGCGCGCTCTCTGTCCCTCGCGCGCGCTCTCTGTCCCTCGCGCGCGCTCTCTGTCCCTCGCGCGCGCTCTCTGTCCCTCGCGCGCGCTCTCTCCCTCCCTCGCGTGCGCTCTCTCTCTCCCCTGGTTGCGCGTGCTCGCTCTCTCTCACTCTCCCTCACAAGCGCTCTCTCTCTCACTCTCCCTCGCATGTGCGCTCTCTCTCCCCCACCCTCGCGTGCGCTCTCTCTCCCCCACTCTCGCGTGCTCTCTCTCTCTCCCTCCCTCGCGCTCTCTCTCTCCCTCGTGCACGCGCGCGCGCTGTCTTTCTCTCCCTCGTGCACGCGCACGCGCTCTTCCTCTCCCTCATGCATGCTCTCTCACTCTCCCACCTTTGTGCGCTCTCTCTCACTCTCCCTCACGCTCTCTCTCTCTCCCTCACACGCGCACACTCTCTCCCTCGCGCGCGCTCTCTCCGTCACGCACGTTCTTTCTCTCTCTCCCTCGCTCGCGCGCTAGTATTCTCTCTCTCCCTCACGCGCATGCGCCAGCTCTTTCTCCCTCACACGCGCTCTCTCTCTCCCTCCTTCGCGCGCTCTCTCTCGCTCGCACGCGTTCTCTCTCCCTCACGCTCTCTCTCTCTCTCCCTCGCGCGCGCTCTCTCTCTCCCCTGCTTGCGCGCGCTCGCTCTCTCTCAGTCTCCCTCGCATGTGCGCTCTCTCTCTCCCCCACCCTCGCATGCGCTCTCTCTCCCCCACTCTCGCGCGCTCTCTCTCTCCCTCGTGCACGCGCGTGCGCTCTCTGTCTCCTGCGTGCTCTCTCACTCTCCCTCACGCTCTCTCTCTCTCTCCCTCTCGCTATCTCTCTCTCCCTCGCGCTCTCTCTCTCCCTCGCGCACGCGCTCTCTCCCTCGCGCTTGCTCTCTCTCTCTCACTCACACGCTCTCTTTCTCCCTTTCGCGTGCTCTTTCTCCCTCGTGTGTGCTCTTTCTCCCTTGCGCGCGCTCTCTCTCTCTCCCTCGCACGCTCTCTCTCCCTCGCACGCTCTCTCCCTCGCACGCGCTCGCTCTCTCCCCCTCACGTGCGCTCTCTCTCTCACTCACACGCTCTCTTTCTCCCTCGCGCGCGTGCTGTTTCTCCCTCGCGCGCGTGCTGTTTCTCCCTCGCGCGCGTGCTGTTTCTCCCTCGCGCGCGTGCTGTTTCTCCCTCGCGCGCGTGCTCTTTCTCCCTCGCGCGCGTGCTCTTTCTCCCTCGCGCACGCGCTCTTTCTCCCTCGCGCACGCGCTCTCTCACTCTCCCTCGCGCGCGCTCTCTCTCTTACACTCCCTCCTTTGTGTGCTCTCTCTCACTCTCCCTCACGCGGTCTCTTTCTCTCTCTCTCTCCCTAGCGCGCGCGCTCTCTCTTCCTCGCGCGCGCGCTCTCTCTCACTCTCCCTCACACGCGCTCTCTCTCTCACTCTCCCTCACACGCGCTCTCTCTCTCACTCTCCCTCCTTTGTGCGCTCTCTCTCACTGTACCTCACGCGCTCTCTCCCTCTCCCTCGCGCGCTCTCTCTCCCTCTCCCTCGCGCGCCCTCTCTCTCCCTCGCTCGCGTGCTCTCTCCCTCGCTCACGTGCTCTCTCTCTCCCTCGCGCGCGCTCTCTCTCCCTCGCGCGCTCTCTCTCCCTCACGCGCTCTCTCTCCCTCGCGCTTGCTCTCTCTCACTCTCCCTCACAAGCGCTCTCCCTCACTCTCCCTTGCGCGTGCGCTCTGTCTCTCCCCCTCCCTCACGCGCTCTCTCTCTCCCTCCCTCGCGCACGCTCTCTCCCTCCCTCGCATGCGCTGTCTCTCCCTCCCTTGCATGCGCTCTCTCTCCCACGCGCGCGCGCTGTCTCTCTCCCACTCCTTCGCACGCGCTGTCTCTCTCCCTCGCGCGCGCTCTCTCTCTCCCCCTCCCTCGCGCGCGCTCTCTCTCTCCCCCTCCCTCGCGCGCGCTCTCTCTCTCCCCCTCCCTCGCGCGCGCTCTCTCTCTCCCCCTCCCTCGCGCGCGCTCTCTCTCTCCCCCCCCCTCGCGCGCGCTCTCTCTCTCCCTCTCGCGCGCGCTCTCTCTCTCCCTCCCTCGTGCGCGCTCTCTCCCTCCGTCGCGCGCGCACTCTCCTCCCTCGCACGTGCTCTCTCTCTCCCTCTCCCTCGCCCGCGCTCTCTCTCTCTCCCCGTCGCGCGCGTGCTCTCTCTCTCTCTCTCTCTCTCTCCACCTCGCGTGCCCGCTCTCTCTCTCTCTCTCTCTCTCCCTCCCTCGCTCGCTCTCTCTCTCCCCCTCGCATGCACGCTCTCTCTCTCCCACTCTCTCTCTCTCTCTCACGCTCCCTCGCGCGCGTGCTCTCTCTCTCCCTCTCTCTCCCTTGCGCGCTCTCTCTCTCTCACTCTCCCTCACGCGCGCTCTCTCTCTGTCTCCCTCACGCGCCCTCTCTATCTGTCTCCCTCACGCGCGCTCTCTCTCTGTCTCCCTCGCGTGTGCCGTCTCTCTCTGTCTCCCTCACGCGCATGCGCCAGCTCTTTCTCCGTCGCACGCGTTCTCTCTCTCCCTCCTTTGCGCGCGCGCTCTTCCCTCCTTCGCGCGCGCTCTCTCTCCCCCGCGTGCGCTCTCTCTCCCTCGCGTGTGCTCTCTCTCCCTCGCGCGCGCTCTCTCTCCCTCGCGCACGCGCGCTCTCTCTCCCTCGCGCTTGCTCTCTCTCCCTCGCGCTTGCTCTCTCTCCCTCGCTCTTGCTCTCTCTCACTCTCCCTCACAAGCGCTCTCTCTCACTCTCCCTTGCGCGTGCGCTCTGTCTCTCCCCCTCCCTCACGCGCTCTCTCTCTCCCTCCCTCGCGCACGCTCTCTCCTTCCCTCGCATGCGCTGTCTCTCCCTCCCTTGCATGCGCTGTCTCTCCCACGCGCGCGCGCTGTCTCTCTCCCACTCCCTCGCACGCGCTGTCTCTCTCCCTCGCGCGCGCTCTCTCTCTCCCCCTCCCTCGCGCGCGCTCTCTCTCTCCCCCTCCCTCGCGCGCGCTCTCTCTCTCCCCCTCCCTCGCGCGCGCTCTCTCTCTCCCTCTCGCGCGCGCTGTCTCTCTCCCTCCCTCGTGCGCGCTCTCTCCCTCCGTCGCGCGCGCGCTCTCCTCCCTCGCGCGTGCTCTCTCTCTCCCTCTCCCTCGCCCGCGCTCTCTCTCTCTCCCCGTCGCGCGCGTGCTCTCGCTCTCTCTCTCTCTCTCTCTCTCTCTCCACCTCACGTGCCCGCTCTCTCTCTCTCTCTCCCTCCCTCGCTCTCTCTCTCTCTCTCCCTCCCTCGCTCGCTCTCTCTCTCTCCCTCGCATGCACGCTCTCTCTCTCTCTCACGCTCCCTCGCGCGCGTGCTCTCTCTCTCCCTCTCTCTCCCTCGCGCGCTCTCTCTCTCTCACTCTCCCTCACGCGCGCTCTCTCTCTGTCTCCCTCACGCGCGCTCTCTCTCTGTCTCCCTCACGCGCACTCTCTCTCTGTCTCCCTCGCGCGCGCTCTCTCTCTGTCTCCCTCGCGTGTGCTGTCTCTCTCTGTCTCCCTCGCGCGTGCTCTCTCTCTGTCTCCCTCGCGCGTGCTCTCTCTCTGTCTCCCTCGCGCGTGCTCTCTCTCTGTCTCCCTCGCGCGTGCTCTCTCTCTGTCTCTCTCGCGCGTGCTCTCTCTCTGTCTCCCTCGCGCGCGCTCTGTCTCTCACTCCCTCGCGCACGCGCGCGCGCGCTCTCTCTCCCTCCTGCGTGCTCTCTCACTCTCCGTCCTTTGTGCGCTCTTTCTCTCTCCCTCACACGCTCTCTCTCTCCCCCTCGCGCTCTCTCTCTCTCCCTTGCGCGCGCGCGCTCTCTCTCTTCCTCGCGCGCGCGCTCTCTCTCTTCCTCGCGCGCGCGCGCTCTCTTTTCCTCGCGCACGCGCGCTCTCTCTCTCCCTCGCTGGCGCGCTCTCTCTCTTCCTCGCGCACGCGCTCTGTCTCTCTCACTCGCACGCTCTATCTCCCTCGCGCGCGTGCAAGCTCTCTCTCGCACGCTTTCTCTCCCTCGCGCGCGCTCTCTCTCCCTCTCGCGCGCGCTCTCTCTCAATCTCCCTCGCGCGCGCTCTCTCTTGCCTCGCGCGTGCGCTCTCTCTCTCCCTCGCTGGCGCGCTCTCTCTCTTCCTCGCGCGCGCGCTCTGTCTCTCTCACTCGCACGCTCTATCTCCCTCGCGCGCGTGCAAGCTCTCTCTCGCACGCTTTCTCTCCCTCGCGCGCGCTCTCTCTCCCTCTCGCGCGCGCTCTCTCTCAATCTCCCTCGCGCGCGCTCTCTCTTCCCTCGCGCGTGCGCTCTCTCTCTCCCTCGCGCGCGCTCAGTCTCTCTCTCCCTCGCGCACTCTCTGTCTCTCCCTCGCGCGCGCTCTGTCTCTCTCTCCCTCGCGTGCGCTCTGTCTCTCCCTCGTGTGCGCTCTGTCTCTCTCTCGCGTGCGCTCTGTCTCTCCCTCGCGCACGCATGCGCTCTCCCTCGCGCGCGCTCTCTCTCCGTCACGCACGTTCTGTGTCTCTCTCCCTCGCGCGCGCGCCAGTATTCTCTCTCTCCCTCACGTGCATGGGCCAGCTCATTCTCCCTCACACGCGCTCTCTCTCTCCCTCCTTCGCGCTCTCTCTCTCCCTCCTTCGCGCGCTCTCTGTCCCTCGCGCGCGCTCTCTGTCCCTCGCGCGCGCTCTCTGTCCCTCGCGCGCGCTCTCTGTCCCTCGCGCGCGCTCTCTGTCCCTCGCGCGCGCTCTCTGTCCCTCGCGCGCGCTCTCTGTCCCTCGCGCGCGCTCTCTCCCTCCCTCGCGTGCGCTCTCTCTCTCCCCTGGTTGCGCGTGCTCGCTCTCTCTCACTCTCCCTCACAAGCGCTCTCTCTCTCACTCTCCCTCGCATGTGCGCTCTCTCTCCCCCACCCTCGCGTGCGCTCTCTCTCCCCCACTCTCGCGTGCTCTCTCTCTCTCCCTCCCTCGCGCTCTCTCTCTCCCTCGTGCACGCGCGCGCGCTGTCTTTCTCTCCCTCGTGCACGCGCACGCGCTCTTCCTCTCCCTCATGCATGCTCTCTCACTCTCCCACCTTTGTGCGCTCTCTCTCACTCTCCCTCACGCTCTCTCTCTCTCCCTCACGCGCGCACACTCTCTCCCTCGCGCGCGCTCTCTCCGTCACGCACGTTCTTTCTCTCTCTCCCTCGCTCGCGCGCTAGTATTCTCTCTCTCCCTCACGCGCATGCGCCAGCTCTTTCTCCCTCACACGCGCTCTCTCTCTCCCTCCTTCGCGCGCTCTCTCTCGCTCGCACGCGTTCTCTCTCCCTCACGCTCTCTCTCTCTCTCCCTCGCGCGCGCTCTCTCTCTCCCCTGCTTGCGCGCGCTCGCTCTCTCTCAGTCTCCCTCGCATGTGCGCTCTCTCTCTCCCCCACCCTCGCATGCGCTCTCTCTCCCCCACTCTCGCGCGCTCTCTCTCTCCCTCGTGCACGCGCGTGCGCTCTCTGTCTCCTGCGTGCTCTCTCACTCTCCCTCACGCTCTCTCTCTCTCTCTCCCTCTCGCTATCTCTCTCTCCCTCGCGCTCTCTCTCTCCCTCGCGCACGCGCTCTCTCCCTCGCGCTTGCTCTCTCTCTCTCACTCACACGCTCTCTTTCTCCCTTTCGCGTGCTCTTTCTCCCTCGTGTGTGCTCTTTCTCCCTTGCGCGCGCTCTCTCTCTCTCCCTCGCACGCTCTCTCTCCCTCGCACGCTCTCTCCCTCGCACGCGCTCGCTCTCTCCCCCTCACGTGCGCTCTCTCTCTCACTCACACGCTCTCTTTCTCCCTCGCGCGCGTGCTGTTTCTCCCTCGCGCGCGTGCTGTTTCTCCCTCGCGCGCGTGCTGTTTCTCCCTCGCGCGCGTGCTGTTTCTCCCTCGCGCGCGTGCTCTTTCTCCCTCGCGCACGCGCTCTTTCTCCCTCGCGCACGCGCTCTCTCACTCTCCCTCGCGCGCGCTCTCTCTCTTACACTCCCTCCTTTGTGTGCTCTCTCTCACTCTCCCTCACGCGGTCTCTTTCTCTCTCTCTCTCCCTAGCGCGCGCGCTCTCTCTTCCTCGCGCGCGCGCTCTCTCTCACTCTCCCTCACACGCGCTCTCTCTCTCACTCTCCCTCACACGCGCTCTCTCTCTCACTCTCCCTCCTTTGTGCGCTCTCTCTCACTGTACCTCACGCGCTCTCTCCCTCTCCCTCGCGCGCTCTCTCTCCCTCTCCCTCGCGCGCCCTCTCTCTCCCTCGCTCGCGTGCTCTCTCCCTCGCTCACGTGCTCTCTCTCTCCCTCGCGCGCGCTCTCTCTCCCTCGCGCGCTCTCTCTCCCTCACGCGCTCTCTCTCCCTCGCGCTTGCTCTCTCTCACTCTCCCTCACAAGCGCTCTCTCTCACTCTCCCTTGCGCGTGCGCTCTGTCTCTCCCCCTCCCTCACGCGCTCTCTCTCTCCCTCCCTCGCGCACGCTCTCTCCCTCCCTCGCATGCGCTGTCTCTCCCTCCCTTGCATGCGCTCTCTCTCACACGCGCGCGCGCGCTGTCTCTCTCCCACTCCCTCGCACGCGCTGTCTCTCTCCCTCGCGCGCGCTGTCTCTCTCCCCCTCCCTCGGCGCGCTCTCTCTCTCCCTCCCTCGCGCGCGCTCTCTCTCTCCCCCTCCCTCGCGCGCGCTCTCTCTCTCCCCCTCCCTCGCGCGCGCTCTCTCTCTCCCCCTCCCTCGCGCGCGCTCTCTCTCTTCCCCTCCCTCGCGCGCGCTCTCTCTCTCCCTCCCTCGTGCGCGCTCTCTCCCTCCGTCGCGCGCGCGCTCTCCTCCCTCGCGCTTGCTCTCTCTCTCCCTCTCCCTCGCCCGCGCTCTCTCTCACTCCCCGTCGCGCGCGTGCTCTCTCTCTCTCTCTCTCTCCACCTCGCGTGCCCGCTCTCTCTCTCTCTCTCTCTCTCTCCCTCCCTCGCTCGCTCTCTCTCTCCCCCTCGCATGCACGCTCTCTCTCTCCCACTCTCTCTCTCTCTCTCTCTCTCACGCTCCCTCGCGCGCGTGCTCTCTCTCTCCCTCTCTCTCTCTCTCTCACTCTCCCTCACGCGCGCTCTCTCTCTGTCTCCCTCACGCGCGCTCTCTCTCTGTCTCCCTCACGCGCGCTCTCTCTCTGTCTCCCTCGCGCGCGCTCTCTCTCTGTCTCCCTCGCGCGTGCTCTCTCTCTGTCTCCCTCGCGTGTGCTCTCTCTCTCTGTCTCCCTCGCGCGTGCTCTCTCTCTGTCTCCCTCGCGCGCGCTCTGTCTCTCACTCCCTCGCGCACGCACGCGCGCTCTCTCTCCCTCCTGCGTGCTCTCTCACTCTCCGTCCTTTGTGTGCTCTCTCTCTCCCTCACACGCTCTCTCTCTCCCCCTCGCGCTCTCTCTCTCTCCCTTGCGCGCGCGCTCTCTCTCTCCCTCGCGCGCGTGCTCTCTCTCTTCCTCGCGCGCGCGCGCTCTCTTTTCCTCGCGCACGCGCGCTCTCTCTCTCCCTCGCTGGCGCGCTCTCTCTCTTGCTCGCGCGCGCGCTCTGTCTCTCTCACTCGCACGCTCTATCTCCCTCGCGCGCGTGCAAGCTCTCTCTCGCACGCTTTCTCTCCCTCGCGCGCGCTCTCTCTCCCTCGCGCGCGCTCTCTCTCCCTCGCGCGCGCTCTCTCTCCCTCGCGCGCGCTCTCTCTCAATCTCCCTCGCGCGCGCTCTCTCTCTCTTCCCTCGCGCGCGCTCTCTCTCTCTTCCCTCGCGCGCGCTCTCTCTCTCTTCCCTCGCGCGCGCTCTCTCTCTCTTCCCTCGCGCGCGCTCTCTCTCTCTTCCCTCGCGCGCGCGCTCTCTCTCTTCCCTCGCGCGCGCTCTGTCTCTCTCTCCCTCGCGCACGCTTTGTCTCTCCCTCGCGCGCGCTGTCTCTCCCTCGCGCGCGCTCTGTCTCTCTCTCCCTCGCGCGCGCTCTGTCTCTCCCTCACGTGCGCTCTGTCTCTCTCTCGCGTGCGCTCTGTCTCTCCCTCGCGCACGCACGCGCTCTCACTCGCGCGCGCTGTCTCTCTCTCCGTCACGCACGTTCTGTGTCTCTCTCCCTCGCGCGCGCGCCAGTATTCTCTCTCTCCCTCACGCGCATGGGCCAGCTCATTCTCCCTCACACGCGCTCTCTCTCCCTCCTTCGCGCTCTCTCTCTCCCTCCTTCGCGCGCTCTCTCTCCCTCGCACGCGCTCTCTGTCCCTCGCGCGCGCTCTCTCCCTCCCTCGCGTGCGCTCTCTCTCTCCCCTGGTTGCGCGTGCTCGCTCTCTCTCACTCTCCCTCACAAGCGCTCTCTCTCTCACTCTCCCTCGCATGTGCGCTCTCTCTCCCCCACTCTCGTGTGCGCTCTCTCTCCCCCACTCTCGCGTGCTCTCTCTCTCTCCCTCCCTCGCGCTCTCTCTCTCTCCCTCGTGCACGCGCGCGCGCTGTCTTTCTCTCCCTCGTGCACGCGCACGCGCTCTTCCTCTCCCTCATGCATGCTCTCTCACTCTCCCACCTTTGTGCGCTCTCTCTCACTCTCCCTCACGCTCTCTCTCTCTCTCCCTCGCGCTCTCTCTCTCTCTCCCTCACGCGCGCACGCTCTCTCCCTCGCGCGCGCTCTCTCCGTCACGCACGTTCTTTCTCTCTCTCCCTCGCTCGCGCGCTAGTATTCTCTCTCTCCCTCACGCGCATGCGCCAGCTCTTTCTCCCTCACACGCGCTCTCTCTCTCCCTCCTTCGCGCGCTCTCTCTCGCTCGCACGCGTTCTCTCTCCCTCGCGCGCTCTCTCCCTCCCTCGCGCGCGCTCTCTCTCTCCCCTGCTTGCGCGCGCTCGCTCTCTCTCACTCTCCCTCGCATGTGCGCTCTCTCTCTCCCCCACCCTCGCATGCGCTCTCTCTCCCTCGTGCACGCGTGTGCGCTCTCTCTCTCCTGCGTGCTCTCTCACTCTCCCTCACGCTCTCTCTCTCTCTCCCTCGCGCTCTCTCTCTCTCTCCCTCGCGCTCTCTCTCTCCCTCGCGCACGCGCTCTCTCCCTCGCGCTTGCTCTCTCTCTCTCACTCACACGCTCTCTTTCTCCCTTTCGCGTGCTCTTTCTCCCTCGCGTGTGCTCTTTCTCCCTTGCGCGCGCTCTCTCTCTCTCCCTCGCACGCTCTCTCTCCCTCGCACGCTCTCTCCCTCGCACGCGCTCGCTCTCTCCCCCTCACGTGCGCTCTCTCTCTCACTCGCACGCTCTCTTTCTCCCTCGCGCGTGCTCTTTCTCCCTCGTGCGTGCTCTCTCTCTCACTCTCCCTCGCGCGCGCTCTCTCTCTCACTCTCCCTCGCGCGCGCTCTCTCTCTCACTCTCCCTCGCGCGCGCTCTCTCACCCTCCCTCCTTTGTGCGCTCTCTATCACTGTCCCGCGCGCTGTCTCTCTCTCCCTCGCGCGCTCTCTCTCCCTCTCCCTCGCGCGCACTCTCTCGCTCCCTCTCCCTCGCGCGGGCGCGCTCACTCCCTCTCCCTCGCGCGCGTTCTCTTACTCCCTCTCTCGCGCGCCCTCTCTCACTCCCTCTCTCGCACGCGCTCTCTCTCTGTCTCCCTCGCGCGTGCTCTCTCTCTGTCTCCCTCATGCGCACTCTCTCTCCCTCGCGCGCGTGCTGTTTCTCCCTCGCGCGCGCTCGCTCTCTCCCCCTCACGTGCGCTCTCTCTCTCACTCGCACGCTCTCTTTCTCCCTCGCGCGTGCTCTTTCTTCCTCGTGCGTGCTCTCTCTCTCACTCTCCCTCGCGCGCGCGCTCTCTCTCACTCTCCCTCGCGCGCGCTCTGTCACCCTCCCTCCTTTGTGCGCTCTCTATCACTGTCCCGCGCGCTTTCTCTCTCTCCCTCGCGCGCTCTCTCTCCCTCTCTCTCGCGCGCACTCTCTCGCTCCCTCTCCCTTGCGCGGGCGCGCTCACCCCCTCTCCCTCGCGCGCGCTCTCTCACTCCCTCTCTCGCGCGCCCTCTCTCACTCCCTCTCTCGCACGCGCTCTCTCTCTGTCTCCCTCGCGCGTGCTCTCTCTCTGTCTCCCTCGCGCGCACTCTCTCTCTCCCTCGCGCGTGTGCTGTTTCTCCCTCGCACGCGTGCTCTTTCTCCCTCGCGCACGTGCTCTTTCTCCCTCGCGCACGCGCTCTCTCACTCTCCCTCGCGCGCGCTCTCTCTCTTACACTCCCTCCTTTGTGTGCTCTCTTTCACTCTCCCTCACGCGGTCTCTTTCTCTCTCTCTCTCCCTAGCGCGCGCGCTCTCTCTTCCTCGCGCGCGCGCGCTCTCTCACTCTCCCTCACACGCGCTCTCTCTCTCACTCTCCCTCACACGCGCTCTCTCTCTCACTCTCCCTCCTTTGTGCGCTCTCTCTCACTGTACCTCACGCGCTCTCCCTCTCCCTCGCGTGCTCTCTCTCCCTCTCCCTCGCGCGCGCTCTCTCTCCCTCGCGCGCGCTCTCACTCTCTCTCCCTCGTGCGCACGCTCTCTCTCTCCCTTGCGCGCTCTATCTCTCCCTCGCGCGCTCTCTCTCCCTCGCGCGCTCTCTCTCCCTCGCGCGCGCTCTCTCTCCCTCGCGCGCGCTCTCTCTCCCTCGCGCGCGCACTCTCTCCCTCGCGCGCGCACTCTCTCCCTCGCGCGCGTGCTTTCTCTCCCTCGCGCGCGTGCTTTCTCTCCCTCGCGCGCGTGCTTTCTCTCCCTCGCGCGCGTGCTCTCTCTCCTTCGTGCGCGTGCTGTTTCTCCCTCGCGCGCGCGCTCTCTCTCTCCCTTGCGCGCTCTCTCTCTCCCTCGCGCGCTCTCTCTCCCTCGCGCGTGCTCTCTCTCCCTCGCTCGCGCGCTCTCTCTCTCCCTCGCGCGCTCTCTCTCTCCCTCGCACGCTCTCTCTCCCTTGCGCGTGCTCTTTCTCCCTTGCGCGTGCTCTCTCTCCCTCGCGCGCGTGCTTTCTATCCCTCGCGCGCGCGCTGTCTCTCTCCCTTGCGCGCTCTCTCTCACCCTTGCGCGCTCTCTCTCTCCCTCGCGCGCTCTCTCTCCCTCGCGCGTGCTCTCTCTCCCTCGTGCGTGCTCTCTCTCCCTCGCTCGCGCGCTCTCTCTCTCCCTCGCGCGCTCTCTCTCTCCCTCGCGCGCTCTCTCTCTCCCTCGCGCGCTCTCTCTCTCCCTCGCGCGCTCTCTCTCCCTTGCGCGTGCTCTTTCTCCCTTGCGCGTGCTCTTTCTCCCTCGCGCGTGCTCTCTCTCTGTCTCCCTCACGCGTGCTCTCTCTCTGTCTCCCTCACGCGTGCTCTCTCTCCCTCCCTCGCGCGCGCGCGTGCTCTTTCTCCCTTGCGCGTGCTCTTTCTCCCTCGCGCGTGCTCTCTCTCTGTCTCCCTCACGCGTGCTCTCTCTCTGTCTCCCTCACGCGTGCTCTCTCTCTGTCTCCCTCGCGCGCGCTCTCTCTCCCTCCCTCGCGCGCGCGCGTGCTCTCTCTCCCTCGTGCGCGTGCTCTTTCTCCCTCGCGCGCGTGCTCTTTCTCCCTCGCACACGCGCTCTCTCTCACTCGCACGCTCTCTTTCTCCCTCGCGCGTGCTCTTTCTCCCTCGCGCGTGCTCTCTCTCTGTCTCCCTCACGTGCGCTCTCTCTCTCCCTCACGCGCTCTCTCTCTCACTCGCACGTTCTCTCTCTCCCTCTCACGCTCTCTCTCCCTCGCGCGTGCTCTTTCTCCCTCGCGCGTGCTCTTTCTCCCTCGCGCGTGCTCTTTCTCTGTCTCCCTCGCGCGTGCTCTCTCTCTGTCTCCCTCGTGCGCGTGCTCTTTCTCCCTCGCGCGTGCTCTTTCTCCCTCGCGCGTGCTCTTTCTCCCTCGCGCGTGCTCTCTCTCTGTCTCCCTCGCGCGTGCTCTCTCTCTCTCGCGCGTGCGCGCTCTGTCTCCCTCGCGCGTGCGCGCTCTGTCTCCCTCGCGCGTGCGCGCTCTCTCTCCGTCGCGCGTGCGCGCTCTCTCTCCGTCGCGCGAGTGCGCTCTCTCTCCCTCGCGCGCGCGCTCTCTCTCCCTCGCGCGCGCGCTGTTTCTCCCTCGCGCGCGCGCTGTTTCTCCCTCGCGCGCGCGCTGTTTCTCCCTCGCGCGCGCGCTCTGTCTCCCTCGCGCGTGCGCGCTCTCTCTCCGTCGCGCGAGTGCGCTCTCTCTCGCTCGCGCGCGCGCTCTCTCTCCCTCGCGCGCGCGCGCGCTCTCCCTCGCGCGCGCGCTCTCTCTCCCTCGCGCGCGCGCTGTTTCTCCCTCGCGCGCGCGCTGTTGCTCCCTCGCGCGCGCGCTGTTGCTCCCTCGCGCGCGCGCTGTTGCTCCCTCGCGCGCGCGCTGTTGCTCCCTCGCGCGCGCGCTGTTTCTCCCTCGCGCGCGCGCTATTTCTCCCTCGCACGCGTGCTCTTTCTCCCTCGCGCGTGCTCTTTCTCTGTCTCCCTCGCGCGTGCTCTCTCTCTGTCTCCCTCGCGCGCGCGCTGTTTCTCCCTCGCGCGCGCGCGCTCTGTCTCCCTCGCGCGTGCGCGCTCTCTCTCCGTCGCGCGCGCGCTGTTTCTCCCTCGCGCGCGCGCTCTTTCTCCCTCGCGCGTGCTCTTTCTCTGTCTCCCTCGCGCGTGCTCTCTCTCTTTCTCCCTCGCGCGCGTGCTCTTTCTCCCTCGCGCGCATGCTCTCTCTCCCTCACTCGCACGCTCTCATTCTCCCTCGTGTGCGTGCTCTTTCTCCCTCGCGCGTGCTCTTTCTCCCTCGCGCGTGCTCTCTCTCTGTCTCCCTCGCGCGTGCTCTCTCTCTCTCCCTCGCGCGTGCGCGCTCTCTCTCCGTCGCGCGAGTGCGCTCTCTCTCCCTCGCGTGCGCGCTCTCTCTCCCTCGCGTGCGCGCTCTCTCTCCCTCGCGCGCGCGCTCTCTCTCCCTCGCGCTCGCGCTCTCTCTCCCTCGCGCGCGCGCTCTCTCTCCCTCGCGCGCGCGCTCTCTTCCTCACGCGCGCGCTGTTTCTCCCTCGCGTGCGCGCTGTTTCTCCCTCGTGTGCGTGCTATTTCTCCCTCGCGCGCTTGCTCTTTCTCCCTCGCGCACGCGCTCTCTCTCACTCTCCCTCGCGCGGTGTCTCTCTCTCTCCCTCGCGCGTGCTCTCTCTCCTTCGCGCGCGTGCTGTTTCTCCCTCGCGCGCGCGCTCTCTCTCCCTTGCGCGCGCGCTCTCTCTCCCTTGCGCGCGCTCTCTCTCTCCCTTGCGCGCTCTCTCTCTCCCTCACGCTCTCTCTCTCAACCTCGCGCGCGCTCTCTCTCTCCCTCGCGCGTGCTCTTTCTCCCTCGCGCGCGCTGTCTCTCTGTCTCCCTCACGCGTGCTCTCTCTCTCTCTCGCGCGCGTGCTGTTTCTCCCTTGCGCGCGTGCTCTTTCTCCCTCGCGCACGCGCTCTCTCTCACTCTCCCTCACACGGTGTCACTTTCTCTCCCTCGCGCGCGTGCTCTCTCTCCCTCGCGCGCGTGCTCTCTCTCCCTCGCGCGCGTGCTCTCTCTCCCTCGCGCGCGTGGTCTCTCTCCCTCGCGCGCGTGCTCTCTTTCCTTCGCACGCGTGCTGTTTCTCCCTCGCACGTGCTCTTTCTCCCTTGCGTGTCTGCTCTTTCTCCCTCGCGCGCGCGCTCTATCTCCCTCGCGCGCGCGCTCTATCTCCCTTGCGCGCGCGCTCTATCTCCCTCTCGCGCGCGCACTCTCTCTCTCGCACGCTCTCTGTCTTCCTCGCGCGCGTGCTCTTTCTCTGTCTCCCTCGCGCGTGCTCTTTCTCTGTCTCCCTCGCGCGTGCTCTCTCTGTCTTCCTCGCGCGCGCTCTCTCTCTGTCTTCCTCGCGCGCGCTCTCTCTCTGTCTTCCTCGCGCGCGTGCTCTTTCTCCCTCGCGCGCGTGCTCTTTCTCCCTCGCGCGCGTGCTCTTTCTCCCTCGCGCACGCGCTCTCTCTCCCTCGCGCGCACACACGCGCACTCTCTCACTCGCACGCTCTCTTTCTCCCTCGCGCGTGCTCTTTCTCCCTCGCGCGTGCTCTCTCTCTGTCTCCCTCACCTGCGCTCTCTCTCTCACTCGCACGTTCTCTCTCTCCCTCTCACGCTCTCTCTCTCCGTCGCACGCTCTCTCTCCCTCGCGCGTTCTCTTTCTCCCTCTCACGCTCTCTCTCTCCCTCGCACGCTCTCTCTCCCTCGCGCATTCTCTTTCTCCCTCGCGCGTGCTCTTTCTCTGTCTCCCTCGCGCGTGCTCTTTCTCTGTCTCCCTCGCGCATGCTCTTTCTCTGTCTCCCTCGCGCGTGCGCTCTCTCTGTCTTCCTCGCGCGCGTGCTCTTTCTCCCTCGCGCGCGTGCTCTTTCTCCCTCGCGTGCACGCTCTCTCTCCCTCGCGCGCACACACGCGCTCTCTCTCACTCGCACGCTCTCTTTCTCCCTCGCGCGTGCTCTTTCTCCCTCGCGCGTGCTCTCTGTCTCCCTCACGTGCGCTCTCTCTCTCCCTCGCGCGCTCTCTCTCTCACTCGCACGTTCTCTCTCTCCCTCTCACGCTCTCTCTCCCTCTCACGCTCACTCTCCCTCTCACGCTCTCTCTCCCTCGCGCGTGCTCTTTCTCCCTCGCGCGTGCTCTTTCTCTGTCTCCCTCGCGCGTGCTCTCTCTCTGTCTCCCTCGTGCGCGTGCTCTTTCTCCCTCGCGCGCACGCTCTCTCTCCCTCACTCGCACGCTCTCATTCTCCCTCGCGCGTGCTCTTTCTCCCTCGCGCGTGCTCTTTCTCCCTCGCGCGTGCTCTCTCTCTGTCTCCCTCACGTGCGCTCTCTCTCTCACTCGCACGTTCTCTCTCTCCCTCTCACGCTCTCTCTCTCCCTCGCACGCTCTCTCTCCCTCGCGCGTGCTCTTTCTCCCTCGCGCGTGCTCTCTCTCTGTCTCCCTCGCGCGTGCTCTCTCTCTCTCTCTCTCTCACTCGCGCGTGCGCGCTCTCTCTCCGTTGCGCGAGCGCGCTCTCTCCCTCGCGTGCGCGCTGTCTCTCCCTCGCGTGCGCGCTGCCTCTCCCTCGCGTGCGCGCTGTCTCTCCCTCGCGTGCGCGCTCTCTCCCTCGCGCGCGCGCGCTCTCTCCCTCGCGCGCGCGCGCGCTCTCTCCCTCACGCGCGTGCTGTTTCTCCCTCGTGTGCGTGCTGTTTCTCCCTCACGCGCGTGCTCTTTCTCCCTCACGCACGCGCTCTCTCTCACTCTCCCTCACACGGTGTCTCTCTCTCTCCCTCACGCACGTGCTCTCTCTCCTTCGCGCGCGTGCTGTTTCTCCCTCGCGCGCGCGCTCTCTCTCCCTTGCGCGCGCTCTCTCTCCCTTGCGCGCGCTCTCTCTCTCCCTTGCGCGCTCTCTCTCTCGATTGCGCGCTCTCTCTCTCGATTGCGCGCTCTCTCTCTCCCTTGCGCGCTCTCTCTCCCTCACGCTCTCTCTCTCAACCTCGCGCGCGCTCTCTCTCTCCCTCGCGCGTGCTCTTTCTCCCTCGCGCGTGCTCTCTCTGTGTCTCCCTCGCGCGTGCTCTCTCTCTGTCTCCCTCGCGCGTGCTCTCTCTCTGTCTCCCTCGCGCGCGCTGTCTCTCTGTCTCCCTCACGCGCGCTCTCTTTCACTCTCCCTCGTGCGCGCTCTCTCTCCCTCGCGCTCGCTGTCTCTCCCTCGCGTGTGCGCTCTCTCTCACTCTCTCACTGTCCCTCACGCGCTCTCTGTCTCTCCCTCACGCGCTCTCTCACTCCCTCTCCCTCGCGCGCGCTCTCTCACTCCCTCTCCCTCGCGCGCGCTCTCTCACTCCTTCTCCCTCGCGCGCGCTCTCTCACTCCCTCTCCCTCGCGCGCGCTCTCACTCCCTCTCCCTCGTGCGCGCTCTCTCCCTCGCGTGCATGCTCTCTCTCCCCCTCGCGCGAGTTCTCTCACTTCCTCTCCCTCGCGCGTGCTCTCTCTGTCTCCCTCGCGCGCGCTCTCTCTCTCCCTCACGCGCGCGCTCACTCTCTCCCTCGCGCACGCGCGCGCGTTCTCTCTCTCACTCTCCCTCCCTTGTGCGCTCTCTCTCACTCTCTCTCACACGCTGTCTCTCTCTCTCTCTCCCCCTTGCGCGCGCGCTCTGTCTCTCTCACTCGCACGCTCTCTCTTTCTCTCGCGCATGCTGTCTCTCCCTCGCGCGCATGCTCTCTCTCCCTCGCGCGCGGGCACTCTCTCCCTCGCGCGTGCATTCTCTCCCTCGCGCGCGTGCTCTCTCCCTCGCGCGCGTGCTCTCTCCCTCGCGCGCGTGCTCTCTCCCTCGCGCGCGTGCTCTCTCTCCCTCGCGCGCGTGCTCTTTCTCTGTCTCACTCGCGCGTGTGCTCTTTCTCTCTCGCGCGCGCGCACTTTGTCTCACTCGCACGCTCTTTCTCCCTCGCGCGTGCTATTTCTCCCTCGCGCGTGCTATTTCTCCCTTGCGCGTGCTCTCTCTCTGTCTCCCTCACTTGCGCTCTCTCTCTCCCTCGCGTGCTCTCTCTCCCTCGCGAGCTCTCTCTCTCCCTCGCGAGCTCTCTCTCTCTCCCTCGCGCGCGCTCTCTCTCCCTCGCTCGCGTGCTCTCTCTCTCCCTCGCGTGCGCGCTGTCTCTCCCTCGCGTGCGCGCTGTCTCTCCCTCGCGTGCGCGCTCTCTCCCTCGCGCGCGTGCTGTTTCTCCCTCGTGTGCGTGCTGTTTCTCCCTCGTGTGCGTGCTGTTTCTCCCTCGTGTGCGTGCTGTTTCTCCCTCGCGCGCGTGCTGTTTCTCCCTCACGCACGCGCTCTCTCTCACTCTCCCTCACACGGTGTCTCTCTCTCTCCCTCACGCGCGTGCTCTCTCTCCTTCGCGCGCGTGCTGTTTCTCCCTCGCGCGCGCGCTCTCTCTCCCTTGCGCGCGCTCTCTCTCTCCCTTGCGCGCTCTCTCTCTCGATTGCGCGCTCTCTCTCTCCCTCGCGCGCGCTCTCTCTCCCTCGCGCTCGCTGTCTCTCCCTCGCGTGTGCGCTCTCACTCTCTCACTGTCCCTCACGCGCTCTCTGTCTCTCCCTCACGCGCTCTCTCACTCCCTCTCCCTCGCGCGCGCTCTCTCACTCCTTCTCCCTCGCGCGCGCTCTCTCACTCCCTCTCCCTCGCGCGCGCTCTCACTCCCTCTCCCTCGTGCGCGCTGTCTCCCTCGCGTGCACGCTCTCTCTCCCCCTCGCGCGAGTTCTCTCACTTCCTCTCCCTCGCGCGTGCTCTCTCTGTCTCACTCGCGCGCGCTCTCTCTCTCCCTCACGCGCGCGCTCACTCTCTCCGTCGCGCACGCGCGCGCGTTCTCTCTCTCACTCTCCCTCCCTTGTGCGCTCTCTCTCACTCTCTCTCACACGCTCTCTCTCTCTCTCTCTCTCCCCCTTGCGCGCGCGCTCTGTCTCTCTCACTCGCACGCTCTCTCTTTCCCTCGCGCGCGTGCACTCTCTCCCTCGCGCGCGTGCTCTCTCCCTCGCGCGCGTGCTCTTTCTCTGTCTCACTCGCGCGCGTGCTCTTTCTCTCTCGCGCGCGCGCACTCTGTCTCACTCGCACGCTCTTTCTCCCTCGCGCGTGCTATTTCTCCCTCGCGCGTGCTATTTCTCCCTTGCGCGTGCTCTCTCTCTGTCTCCCTCACTTGCGCTCTCTCTCTCCCTCGCGCGCTCTCTCTCTCCCTCGCGTGCTCTCTCTCCCTCGCGAGCTCTCTCTCTCCCTCGCGAGCTCTCTCTCTCTCCCTCGCGCGTGCTCTCTCTCCCTCGCGCGTGCTCTCTCTCCCTCGCTCGCGTGCTCTCTCCCTCGCTCGCGTGCTCTCTCTCTCGCTCGCGTGCTCTCTCTCTCCCTCGCACGCACTCTCTCCCTTGCGCGTTCTCTTTCTCCCTCGCACGTGCTCTTTCTCCCTCACGCGTGCTCTCTCTGTGTCTCCCTCGCGCGTGCTCTCTCTCTGTCTCCCTCGCGCGCGCTCTCTCTCTCCCTCGCGCGCGTGCACTCTCTCCTTCGCGCGCGTGCTGTTTCTCCCTCGCACGTGCTCTTTCTCCCTCGCACGCACTCTCTCCCTTGCGCGTTCTCTTTCTCCCTCGCACGTGCTCTTTCTCCCTCACGCGTGCTCTCTCTGTGTCTCCCTCGCGCATGCTCTTTCTCTGTCTCCCTCGCGCGTGCTCTCTCTCTGTCTTCCTCGCGCGCGTGCTCTTTCTCCCTCGCGCGCGTGCTCTTTCTCCCTCGCGCGCGTGCTCTTTCTCCCTCGCGCGCACGCTCTCTCTCCCTCGCGCGCACACACGCGCTCTCACTCGCACGCTCTCTTTCTCCCTCGCGCGTGCTCCTTCTCCCTCGCGCGTGCTCTCTCTCTGTCTCCCTCACGTGTGCTCTCTCTCTCCCTCGCGCGCTCTCTCTCTCACTCACACGTTCTCTCTCTCCCTCTCACGCTCTCTCTCCCTCTCACGCTCTCTCTCTCCCTCGCACGCTCTCTCTCCCTCGCGCGTGCTCTTTCTCTGTCTCCCTCGCGCGTGCTCTCTCTCTGTCTCCCTCGTGCGCGTGCTCTTTCTCCCGCGCGCGCACGCTCTCTCTCCCTCACTCGCACGCTCTCATTCTCCCTCGCGCGTGCTCTTTCTCCCTCGCGCGTGCTCTTTCTCCCTCGCGCGTGCTCTTTCTCCCTCGCACGTGCTCTTTCTCCCTCGCGCGTGCTCTCTCTCTGTCTCCCTCACGTGCGCTCTCTCTCTCACTCGCACGTTCTCTCTCTCCCTCTCACGCTCTCTCTCTCCCTCGCACGCTCTCTCTCCCTCGCGCGTGCTCTTTCTCCCTCGCGCGTGCTCTCTCTCTGTCTCCCTCGCGCGTGCTCTCTCTCTCTCTCTCCCTCGCGCCTGCGCGCTCTGTCTCCCTCGCGCGTGCGCGCTCTCTCTCCGTTGCGCGAGCGCGCTCTCTCTCCCTCGCGTACGCGCTCTCTCTCCCTCGCGTGCGCGCTGTCTCTCCCTCGCGTGCGCGCTGTTTCTCCCTCGCGCGCGTGCTCTTTCTCCCTCACGCACGCGCTCTCTCTCACTCTCCCTCACACGGTCTCTCTCTCTCCCTCACGCGCGTGCTCTCTCTCCTTCGCGCGCGTGCTGTTTCTCCCTCGCGCGTGCGCTCTCTCTCCCTTGCGCGCGCTCTCTCTCTCCCTTGCGCGCTCTCTCTCTCGCTTGCGTGCTCTCTCTCTCCCTTGCGCGCTCTCTCTCTCCCTCACGCTCTCTCTCTCAACCTCGCGCGCGCTCTCTCTCTCCCTCGCGCTTGCTCTTTCTCCCTCGCGCGTGCTCTTTCTCCCTCGCGCGTGCTCTCTGTGTCTCCCTCGCGCGTGCTCTCTCTCTGTCTCCCTCGCGCGTGCTCTCTCTCTGTCTCCCTCGCGCGCGCTGTCTCTCTGTCTCCCTCACGCGCGCTCTCTCTCTCTCTCCCTCGCGCGCGCTCTCTCACTCCTTCTCCCTCGCGCGTGCGCACTCTCTCACTGTCCCTCATTCGCTCTCTGTCTCTCCCTCACGCGCTCTCTCACTCCCTCTCCCTCGCGCGCGCTCTCTCACTCCTTCTCCCTCGCGCGCGCGCTCTCACTCCCTCTCCCTCGTGCGCGCTCTGTCCCTCGCGTGCACGCTCTCTCTCCCCCTCGCGCGAGTTCTCTCACTTCCTCTCCCTCGCACGTGCTCTCTCTCTGTCTCCCTCGCGCGCGCTCTCTCTCTCCCTCACGCGCGCGCTCTCTCTCTCCCTCACGCGCGCGCTCTCTCTCTCCCTCACGCGCGCGCTCACTCTCTCCCTCGCGCACGCGCGCGCGTTCTCTCTCTCACTCTCCCTCCCTTGTGCGCTCTCTCTCACTCTCTCTCACACGCTCTCTCTCTCTCTCCCCCTTGCGCGCGCGCTCTGTCTCTCTCACTCGCACGCTCTCTCTTTCCCTCGCGCATGCTCTCTCTCCCTCGCGCGCATGCTCTCTCTCCCTCGCGCGCGTGCACTCTCTCCCTCGCGCGCGTGCACTCTCTCTCGCGCGCGTGCTCTCTCTCCCTCGCGCGCGTGCTCTTTCTCTGTCTCACTCGCGCGCGTGCTCTTTCTCTCTCGCGCGCACGCACTCTGTCTCACTCGCACGATCTTTCTCCCTCGCGCGTGCTATTTCTCCCTCGCGCGTGCTATTTCTCCCTTGCGCGTGCTCTCTCTCTGTCTCCCTCACGTGCGCTCTCTCTCTCCCTCGCGCGCTCTCTCTCTCCCTCGCGTGCTCTCTCTCCCTCGCGAGCTCTCTTTCTCCCTCGCGAGCTCTCTCTCCCTCACGCTCTCTCTCTCTCTCCCTCGCGCGCGCTCTCTCTCCCTCGCTCGCGCGCGCTCTCTCTCCCTCGCTCGCGTGCTCTCTCTCTCCCTCGCTCGCGCGCGCTCTCTCTCCCTCGCTCGCACGCTCTCTCTCTCCCTCGCACGCACTCTCTCCCTTGCGCGTTCTCTTTCTCCCTCGCACGTGCTCTTTCTCCCTCACGCGTGCTCTCTCTGTGTCTCCCTCGCGCGTGCTCTGTCTCTGTCTCCCTCGCGCGCGCTCTCTCTCCCTCGCGCGCGTGCACTCTCTCCTTCGCGCGCGTGCTGTTTCTCCCTCACACGTGCTCTTTCTCCCTTGCGCGCGTACTCTCTCTCCCTCGCGCGCCTGCTCTTTCTCCCTCGCGCGCGCGCTCTCTCTCCCTCTCGCACGCTCTCTTTCTCCCTCGCGCGTGCTCTTTCTCTGTCTCCCTCACGCGTGCTCTCTCTCAGACTTCCTCGCGCGCGTGCTCTTTCTCCCTCGCGCGCGTGCTCTTTCTCCCTCGCGCGCGTGCTCTTTCTCCCTCGCGCGCGTGCTCTTTCTCCCTCGCGCGCGTGCTCTTTCTCCCTCGCGCGCGTGCTCTTTCTCCCTCGCGCGCGCGCTCTCTCTCCCTCGCGCGCACACACGCGCACTCTCTCACTCGCACGCTCTCTCTCCCTCGCGCGCTCTCTCTCTCACTCGCACGTTCTCTCTCTCCCTCTCACGCTCTCTCTCTCCCTCGCACGCTCTCTCTCCCTCGCGCGTGCACTTTCACCCTCGCGCGTGCTCTTTCTCTGTCTCCCTCGCGTGTGCTCTCTCTCTGTCTCCCTCGCGCGCGTGCTCTTTCTCTCTCGCGCGCGCGCACTCTCTCTCACTCGCACGCTCTCTTTCTCCCTCGCGCGTGCTATTTCTCCCTCGCGCATGCTCTCTCTCTGTCACCCTCGCGCGTGCTCTCTCTCTCCCTCGCGGGCGCGCTCTCTCTCCCTCGCGGGCGCGCTCTCTCTCCCTCACGCGCGTGCTTTTTCTCCCTCGCGCACGCGCTCTGTCTCACTCTCCCCCACACGGTGTCTCTCTCTCTCCCTCACGCGCGTGCTCTCTCTCCCTCGCGCGCGTGCTCTCTCTCCTTCGCGCGCGTGCTGTTTCTCCCTCCCGCGCGCGCTCTCTCTCTCCCTTGCGGGGTCTCTCTCTCTCCCTCGCGCGCGCTCTCTCTCTCCCTCGCGCGTGCTCTCTCTCTGTCTCCCTCGCGCGTGCTCTCTCTCTGTCTCCCTCGCGCGCGCTGTCTCTCTGTCTCCCTCACGCGCGCTCTCTCTCTGTCTCCCTCGCGCGCGCTGTCTCTCTCTCTCCCTCACGCGCGCGCTGTCTCTCTCTCTCCCTCACGCGCGCTCTCTCTCTCTCCCTCGCGTGCGCGCTCTCTCTCTCCCTCGCGCGCTCTCTCTCCCTCGCGCGCGCTCTCTCTCCCTCGCGCGCGCTCTCTCTCCCTCGCTCGCGCGCTCTATCTCTCCCTCGCGCGCTCTCTCTCTCCCTCGCGCATGCTCTTTCTCCCTTGCGCGTGCTCTTTCTCTCTCGCGCGTGCTCTTTCTCCCTCGCGCGTGCTCTTTCTCCCTCGCGCGTGCTCTCTCTCCCTCGCGCACTCTCTCTCTCCCTCGCGCGCGCTCTCTCTCTCCCTCGCGCACGCGCGCGCGTTCTCTCTCTCACTCTCCCTCCCTTGTGCGCTCTCTCTCTCTCCCTCACACGCTCTCTCTCTCTCTCTCCCCCTTGCGCGCGCGCTCTGTCTCTCTCACTCGCACGCTCTCTCTTTCCCTCGCGCATGCTCTCTCTCCCTCGCGCGCGTGCACTCTCTCCCTCGCGCGCGTGCACTCTCTCCCTCGCGCGCGTGCACTCTCTCCCTCGCGCGCATGCTCTCTCCCTCGCGCGCTCTCTCTCTCCCTCGCGCGCGTGCTCTTTCTCCCTCGCGCGTGCTCTTTCTCCTTCGCGCGTGCTCTTTCTCTGTCTCCCTCGCGCATGCTCTATCTCTGTCTCCCTCGCGCGCGTGCTCTTTCTCTCTCGCGCGTGTGCGCACTCTCTCTCACTCGCACGCTCTCTCCCTCGCGCGTGCTATTTCTCCCTCGCGCGTGCTGTCTCTCTGTCTCCCTCGCGCGTGCTCTCTCTGTCTCCCTCGCGCGTGCTCTCTCTCTGTCTCCCTCGCGCGTGCTCTCTCTCTGTCTCCCTCGCGCGTGCTCTCTCTCTGTCTCCCTCGCGCGCGCTGTCTCTCTGTCTCCCTCACGCGCGCTCTCTCTCTCCCTCGCGCGCGCTCTCTCTCCCTCGCGCGCGCTGTCTCTCCCTCGCGCGTGCGCTCTCTCTCACTCTCTCACTGTCCCTCACGCGCTCTCTGTCTCTCCCTCACGCACGCTCTCTCACGCCTTCTCCCTGGCGCGCGCTCTCTCACTCCCTCTCCCTCGCGCGCGCTCTCACTCCCTCTCCCTCGCGCGTGCTCTCTCCCTCGCGTGCACGCTCTCTCCCCCTCGCGCGAGTTCTCTCACTTCCTCTCCCTCGCGCGTGCTCTCTCTCTGTCTCCCTCGCACGTGCTCTCTCTCTCTCTCCCTCACGCGCGCGCTCTCTCTCCCTCGCGCACGCGCGCGCGTTCTGTCTCTCACTCTCCCTCCCTTGTGCACTCTCTCTCACTCTCCCTCACACGCTCTCTCTCTCTCTCCCCCTTGCGCGCGCGCTCTGTCTCTCTCACTCGCACGGTCTCTCTTTCCCTCGCGCATGCTCTCTCTCCCTCGCGCGCGTGCACTCCCTCCCTCGCGCGCGTGCTCTCTCTCTCCCTCGCGCGCTCTCTCTCTCCCTCGTGCGCTCTCTCTCCCTCGCGCGCTGTCTCTCTCCCTCGCGCGCGTGCTCTTTCTCCCTCGCGCGTGCTCTTTCCCTGTCTCCCTCGCGCGTGCTCTTTCCCTGTCTCCCTCGCGCGTGCTCTTTCTCTGTCTCCCTCGCGCGTGCTCTCTCTCTGTCTCCCTCGCGCGCGTGCTCTTTCTCTCTCGCGCGCGCGCACTCTCTCTCACTCGCACGCTCTCTTTCTCCCTCGCGCGTGCTATTTCTCCCTCGCGCGTGCTCTCTCTCTGTCTCCCTCGCGCGTGCTCTCTCTCTGTCTCCCTCGCGCGCGCTGTCTCTCTGTCTCCCTCACGCGCGCTCTCTCTCTCCCTCGCGCGCGCTCTCTCTCCCTCGCGCGCGCTGTCTCTCCCTCGCGCGTGCGCTCTCTCTCACTCTCTCACTGTCCCTCACGCGCTCTCTGTCTCTCCCTCACGCACGCTCTCTCACGCCTTCTCCCTGGCGCGCGCTCTCTCACTCCCTCTCCCTCGCGCGCGCTCTCACTCCCTCTCCCTCGCGCGTGCTCTCTCCCTCGCGTGCACGCTCTCTCCCCCTCGCGCGAGTTCTCTCACTTCCTCTCCCTCGCGCGTGCTCTCTCTCTGTCTCCCTCGCACGTGCTCTCTCTCTCTCTCCCTCACGCGCGCGCTCTCTCTCCCTCGCGCACGCGCGCGCGTTCTGTCTCTCACTCTCCCTCCCTTGTGCACTCTCTCTCACTCTCCCTCACACGCTCTCTCTCTCTCTCCCCCTTGCGCGCGCGCTCTGTCTCTCTCACTCGCACGGTCTCTCTTTCCCTCGCGCATGCTCTCTCTCCCTCGCGCGCGTGCACTCCCTCCCTCGCGCGCGTGCTCTCTCTCCCTCGCGCGCGTGCACTCCCTCCCTCGCGCGCGTGCTCTCTCTCTCCCTCGTGCGCTCTCTCTCCCTCGCGCGCTGTCTCTCTCCCTCGCGCGCGTGCTCTTTCTCCCTCGCGCGTGCTCTTTCCCTGTCTCCCTCGCGCGTGCTCTTTCCCTGTCTCCCTCGCGCGTGCTCTTTCTCTGTCTCCCTCGCGCGTGCTCTCTCTCTGTCTCCCTCGCGCGCGTGCTCTTTCTCTCTCGCGCGCGCGCACTCTCTCTCACTCGCACACTCTCTTTCTCCCTCGCGCGTGCTATTTCTCCCTCGCGCGTGCTCTCTCTCTGTCTCCCTCGCGCGTGCTCTCTCTCTGTCTCCCTCACGTGCGCTCTCTCTCTCCCTCGCGCGCTCTGTCTCTCCCTCGCGAGCTCTCTCTCTCCCTCGCGCTCTCTCTCTCCCGCGCGCGCGCTGTCTCTCTTGCACGCTCTCTCCCTCGCACGCACTCTCTCCCTTGCACGTGCTCTTTCTCCCTCGCACGTGCTCTTTCTCCCTCGCGCGTGCTCTCTCTCTGTCTCCCTCGCGCGTGTTCTCTCTCTCTATCCCTCGCGCGCGCTCTCTCTCTCCCTCGCGCGTGTGCTCTCTCTCCCTCGCGCGTGCTCTTTCTCTGTCTCCCTCGCGCGTGCTCTTTCTCTGTCTCCCTCGCGCGTGCTCTCTCTCTGTCTCCCTCGCGCGTGCTCTCTCTCTGTCTCCCTCGCGCGCGTGCTCTCTCTCTCGCGCGTGCTATTTCTCCCTCACGCGTGCTCTCTCTCTGTCTCCCTCGCGCGTGCTCTCTCTCTGTCTCCCTCACGTGCGCTCTCTCTCTCCCTCGCGCGCTCTCTCTCTCCCTCACGTGCTCTCTCTCCCTCGCGAGCTCTCTCTCTCCCTCGCGCTCTCTCTCTTTCTCCCTCACGCGCGCTCTCTCTCTCCCTCACGCGCGTGCTTTTTCTCCCTCGCGCACGCGCTCTGTCTCACTCTCCCCCACACGGTGTCTCTCTCTCTCCCTCACGCGCGTGCTCTCTCTCCCTCGCGCGCGTGCTCTCTCTCCTTCGCGCGCGTGCTGTTTCTCCCTCCCGCGCGCGCTCTCTCTCTCCCTTGCGGGGTCTCTCTCTCTCCCTCGCGCGCGCTCTCTCTCTCCCTCGCGCGTGCTCTCTCTCTGTCTCCCTCGCGCGTGCTCTCTCTCTGTCTCCCTCGCGCGCGCTGTCTCTCTGTCTCCCTCACGCGCGCTCTCTCTCTGTCTCCCTCGCGCGCGCTGTCTCTCTCTCTCCCTCACGCGCGCGCTGTCTCTCTCTCTCCCTCACGCGCGCTCTCTCTCTCTCCCTCGCGTGCGCGCTCTCTCTCTCCCTCGCGCGCTCTCTCTCCCTCGCGCGCGCTCTCTCTCCCTCGCGCGCGCTCTCTCTCCCTCGCTCGCGCGCTCTATCTCTCCCTCGCGCGCTCTCTCTCTCCCTCGCGCATGCTCTTTCTCCCTTGCGCGTGCTCTTTCTCTCTCGCGCGTGCTCTTTCTCCCTCGCGCGTGCTCTTTCTCCCTCGCGCGTGCTCTCTCTCCCTCGCGCACTCTCTCTCTCCCTCGCGCGCGCTCTCTCTCTCCCTCGCGCACGCGCGCGCGTTCTCTCTCTCACTCTCCCTCCCTTGTGCGCTCTCTCTCTCTCCCTCACACGCTCTCTCTCTCTCTCTCCCCCTTGCGCGCGCGCTCTGTCTCTCTCACTCGCACGCTCTCTCTTTCCCTCGCGCATGCTCTCTCTCCCTCGCGCGCGTGCACTCTCTCCCTCGCGCGCGTGCACTCTCTCCCTCGCGCGCGTGCACTCTCTCCCTCGCGCGCATGCTCTCTCCCTCGCGCGCTCTCTCTCTCCCTCGCGCGCGTGCTCTTTCTCCCTCGCGCGTGCTCTTTCTCCTTCGCGCGTGCTCTTTCTCTGTCTCCCTCGCGCATGCTCTATCTCTGTCTCCCTCGCGCGCGTGCTCTTTCTCTCTCGCGCGTGTGCGCACTCTCTCTCACTCGCACGCTCTCTCCCTCGCGCGTGCTATTTCTCCCTCGCGCGTGCTGTCTCTCTGTCTCCCTCGCGCGTGCTCTCTCTGTCTCCCTCGCGCGTGCTCTCTCTCTGTCTCCCTCGCGCGTGCTCTCTCTCTGTCTCCCTCGCGCGTGCTCTCTCTCTGTCTCCCTCGCGCGCGCTGTCTCTCTGTCTCCCTCACGCGCGCTCTCTCTCTCCCTCGCGCGCGCTCTCTCTCCCTCGCGCGCGCTGTCTCTCCCTCACGCGTGCGCTCTCTCTCACTCTCTCACTGTCCCTCACGCGCTCTCTGTCTCTCCCTCACGCACGCTCTCTCACGCCTTCTCCCTGGCGCGCGCTCTCTCACTCCCTCTCCCTCGCGCGCGCTCTCACTCCCTCTCCCTCGCGCGTGCTCTCTCCCTCGCGTGCACGCTCTCTCCCCCTCGCGCGAGTTCTCTCACTTCCTCTCCCTCGCGCGTGCTCTCTCTCTGTCTCCCTCGCACGTGCTCTCTCTCTCTCTCCCTCACGCGCGCGCTCTCTCTCCCTCGCGCACGCGCGCGCGTTCTGTCTCTCACTCTCCCTCCCTTGTGCACTCTCTCTCACTCTCCCTCACACGCTCTCTCTCTCTCTCCCCCTTGCGCGCGCGCTCTGTCTCTCTCACTCGCACGGTCTCTCTTTCCCTCGCGCATGCTCTCTCTCCCTCGCGCGCGTGCACTCCCTCCCTCGCGCGCGTGCTCTCTCTCTCCCTCGCGCGCTCTCTCTCTCCCTCGTGCGCTCTCTCTCCCTCGCGCGCTGTCTCTCTCCCTCGCGCGCGTGCTCTTTCTCCCTCGCGCGTGCTCTTTCCCTGTCTCCCTCGCGCGTGCTCTTTCCCTGTCTCCCTCGCGCGTGCTCTTTCTCTGTCTCCCTCGCGCGTGCTCTCTCTCTGTCTCCCTCGCGCGCGTGCTCTTTCTCTCTCGCGCGCGCGCACTCTCTCTCACTCGCACGCTCTCTTTCTCCCTCGCGCGTGCTATTTCTCCCTCGCGCGTGCTCTCTCTCTGTCTCCCTCGCGCGTGCTCTCTCTCTGTCTCCCTCGCGCGCGCTGTCTCTCTGTCTCCCTCACGCGCGCTCTCTCTCTCCCTCGCGCGCGCTCTCTCTCCCTCGCGCGCGCTGTCTCTCCCTCGCGCGTGCGCTCTCTCTCACTCTCTCACTGTCCCTCACGCGCTCTCTGTCTCTCCCTCACGCACGCTCTCTCACGCCTTCTCCCTGGCGCGCGCTCTCTCACTCCCTCTCCCTCGCGCGCGCTCTCACTCCCTCTCCCTCGCGCGTGCTCTCTCCCTCGCGTGCACGCTCTCTCCCCCTCGCGCGAGTTCTCTCACTTCCTCTCCCTCGCGCGTGCTCTCTCTCTGTCTCCCTCGCACGTGCTCTCTCTCTCTCTCCCTCACGCGCGCGCTCTCTCTCCCTCGCGCACGCGCGCGCGTTCTGTCTCTCACTCTCCCTCCCTTGTGCACTCTCTCTCACTCTCCCTCACACGCTCTCTCTCTCTCTCCCCCTTGCGCGCGCGCTCTGTCTCTCTCACTCGCACGGTCTCTCTTTCCCTCGCGCATGCTCTCTCTCCCTCGCGCGCGTGCACTCCCTCCCTCGCGCGCGTGCTCTCTCTCCCTCGCGCGCGTGCACTCCCTCCCTCGCGCGCGTGCTCTCTCTCTCCCTCGTGCGCTCTCTCTCCCTCGCGCGCTGTCTCTCTCCCTCGCGCGCGTGCTCTTTCTCCCTCGCGCGTGCTCTTTCCCTGTCTCCCTCGCGCGTGCTCTTTCCCTGTCTCCCTCGCGCGTGCTCTTTCTCTGTCTCCCTCGCGCGTGCTCTCTCTCTGTCTCCCTCGCGCGCGTGCTCTTTCTCTCTCGCGCGCGCGCACTCTCTCTCACTCGCACACTCTCTTTCTCCCTCGCGCGTGCTATTTCTCCCTCGCGCGTGCTCTCTCTCTGTCTCCCTCGCGCGTGCTCTCTCTCTGTCTCCCTCACGTGCGCTCTCTCTCTCCCTCGCGCGCTCTGTCTCTCCCTCGCGAGCTCTCTCTCTCCCTCGCGCTCTCTCTCTCCCGCGCGCGCGCTGTCTCTCTTGCACGCTCTCTCCCTCGCACGCACTCTCTCCCTTGCACGTGCTCTTTCTCCCTCGCACGTGCTCTTTCTCCCTCGCGCGTGCTCTCTCTCTGTCTCCCTCGCGCGTGTTCTCTCTCTCTATCCCTCGCGCGCGCTCTCTCTCTCCCTCGCGCGTGTGCTCTCTCTCCCTCGCGCGTGCTCTTTCTCTGTCTCCCTCGCGCGTGCTCTTTCTCTGTCTCCCTCGCGCGTGCTCTCTCTCTGTCTCCCTCGCGCGTGCTCTCTCTCTGTCTCCCTCGCGCGCGTGCTCTCTCTCTCGCGCGTGCTATTTCTCCCTCACGCGTGCTCTCTCTCTGTCTCCCTCGCGCGTGCTCTCTCTCTGTCTCCCTCACGTGCGCTCTCTCTCTCCCTCGCGCGCTCTCTCTCTCCCTCACGTGCTCTCTCTCCCTCGCGAGCTCTCTCTCTCCCTCGCGCTCTCTCTCTTTCTCCCTCACGCGCGCTCTCTCTCTCCCTCGCGCGCGCTCTCTCTCCCTCGCGCGCGCTCTCTCCCTCGCGCGCGCTCTCTCTCCCTCGCGCGCGCTGTCTCTCCCTCGCGCGTGCGCTCTCTCTCACTCTCTCACTGTCCCTCACGCGCTCTCTGTCTCTCCCTCACGCACGCTCTCTCACGCCTTCTCCCTGGCGCGCGCTCTCTCACTCCCTCTCCCTCGCGCGCGCTCTCACTCCCTCTCCCTCGCGCGTGCTCTCTCCCTCGCGTGCACGCTCTCTCCCCCTCGCGCGAGTTCTCTCACTTCCTCTCCCTCGCGCGTGCTCTCTCTCTGTCTCCCTCGCGCGTGCTCTCTCTCTGTCTCCCTCACGCGCGCTCTCTCTCTCTCCCTCACGCGCGCGCTCTCTCTCTCCCTCGCGCACGCGCGCGCGTTCTGTCTCTCACTCTCCCTCCCTTGTGCACTCTCTCTCACTCTCCCTCACACGCTCTCTCTCTCTCTCCCCCTTGCGCGCGCGCTCTGTCTCTCTCACTCGCACAGTCTCTCTTTCCCTCGCGCATGCTCTCTCTCCCTCGCGTGCGTGCACTCTCTCCCTCGCGCGCTCTCTCTCTCCCTCGCGCGCTCTCTCTCTCCCTCGCGCGCTGTCTCTCTCCCTCGCGCGCTGTCTCCCTCGCGCGCGTGCTCTTTCTCCCTCGCGCGCGTGCTCTTTCTCCCTCGCGCGCGTGCTCTTTCTCCCTCGCGCGCGTGCTCTTTCTCCCTCGCGCGCGTGCTCTTTCTCCCTCGCGCGCGTGCTCTTTCTCCCTCGCGCGTGCTCTTTCCCTGTCTCCCTCGCGCGTGCTCTTTCTCTGTCTCCCTCGCGCGTGCTCTCTCTCTGTGTCCCTCGCGCGTGCTCTCTCTCTGTCTCCCTCGCGCGCGTGCTCTTTCTCTCTCGCGCGCGCGCACTCTCTCTCACTCGCACGCTCTCTTTCTCCCTCGCGCGTGCTATTTCTCCCTCGCGCGTGCTCTCTCTCTGTCTCCCTCGCGCGTGCTCTCTCTCTGTCTCCCTCACGTGCGCTCTCTCTCTCCCTCGCGCGCTCTGTCTCTCCCTCGCGTGCTCTCTCTCCCTCGCGAGCTCTCTCTCTCCCGCGCGCGCGCTGTCTCTCTCGCACGCTCTCTCCCTCGCACGCACTCTCTCCCTTGGACGTGCTCTTTCTCCCTCGCACGTGCTCTTTCTCCCTCGCGCGTGCTCTGTCTCTGTCTCCCTCGCGCGTGTTCTCTCTCTCTATCCCTCGCGCGCGCTCTCTCTCCCTCGCGCGTGTGCTCTCTCTCCCTCGCGCGTGCTCTTTCTCTGTCTCCCTCGCGCGTGCTCTCTCTCTGTCTCCCTCGCGCGCGTGCTCTCTCTCTCGCGCGTGCTATTTCTCCCTCGCGGGTGCTCTCTCTCTGTCTCCCTCGCGTGTGCTCTCTCTGTCTCCCTCAGGTGCGCTCTCTCTCTCCCTCGCGCGCTCTCTCTCTCCCTCACGTGCTCTCTGTCCCTCGCGAGCTCTCTCTCTCCCTCGCGCTCTCTCTCTCTCCCTCGCGCGCGCTCTCTCTCTCTCTCCCTCGCGTGCGCTCTCTCTCTCTCTCTCTCGCATGCTCTCTCTCTCCCTCGCACGCACTCTCTTCCTTGCGCGTGCTCTTTCTCCCTCGCACGTGCTCTTTCTCCCTCGCGCGTGCTCTCTCTCTTTCTCCCTCGCGCGTGCTCTCTCTCTCTCCCTCGCGCGCGCTGTCTCTCTCTCTCTCGCACGCTCTCTCTCTCCCTCGCACGCACTCTCTTCCTTGCGCGTGCTCTTTCTCCCTCGCACGTGCTCTTTCTCCCTCGCGCGTGCTCTCTCTCTGTCTCCCTCGCGCGCGCGCTCTCTCCCTCGCGCGCGCGCGCTCTCTCTCCCTCGCGCGCATGCTCTTTCTCCCTCGCGCGCGTGCTCTTTCTCCCTCGCGCACGCGCTTTCTCTCACTCTCCCTCACACGGTGTCTCTCTCTCTCCCTCGCGTGAGTGCTCTCTCTCCTTCGCGCGCGCTGTCTCTCCCTCGCGCGTGCGCTCTCTCTCACTCTCTCACTGTCCCTCACGCGCTCTCTGTCTCTCCCTCACGCGCTCTCTCACTCCCTCTCCATCGCGCGCGCTCTCACTCCCTCTCCCTCGTGCGCGCTCTCTCCCTCGCGTGCACGCTCTCTGTCCCCCTCGCGCGAGTTCTCTCACTTCCTCTCCCTCGCGCGTGCTCTCTCTCTGTCTCCGTCGCGCGTGCTCTCTCTCCCTCGCGCGCTCTCTCTCTCCCTCGCGCGCGCTCTCTCTCTCCCTCACGCGCGCTCTTTCTCCCTCGTGCGCGCTCTTTCTCCCTCGCGTGCGCGCTCTCTCTCTGTCTCCCTCGCGCGTGCTCTCTCTCTGTCTCCCTCGCGCGTGCTCTCTCTCTGTCTCCCTCGCGCGCGTGCTCTTTCTCTCGCGCGCGCGTGCTCTTTCTCTCGCGCGCGCGTGCTCTTTCTCTCGCGCGCGCGTGCTCTTTCTCTCGCGCGCGCGCGCTCTCTCGCGCGTGCTATTTCTCCCTCGCGCGTGCTCTCTCTCTGTCTCCCTCGCGCGTGCTCTCTCTCTGTCTCCCTCACGCGCGCTCTCTCTCTCCCTCACGTGCTCTCTCTCCCTCGCGAGCTCTCTCTCCCTCGCGCTCTCTCTCTCCCTCGCGCGCGCTCTCTCTCTCTCTCGCACGCTCTCTCTCTCCCTCGCACGCACTCTCTTCCTTGCGCGTGCTCTTTCTCCCTCGCATGTGCTCTTTCTCCCTCGCGCGTGCTCTCTCTCTCTCTCCCTCGTGCGCGCGCTCTCTCTCCCTCGCGCGCGCGGGCTCTCTCTCCCTCGCGCGCGTGCTGTTTCTCCCTCGCGCGCGTGCTGTTTCTCCCTCGCGCGCGTGCTCTCTCTCTCCCTCGCGCGCGTGCTCTCTCTCTCCCTCGCGCGCGCGCGCTCTCTCTCCCTCGCGCGCGTGCTGTTTCTCCCTCGCGCGCGTGCTCTTTCTCCCTCGCGCACGCGCTCTCTCTCACTCTCCCTCACACGGTGTCTCTCTCTCTCCCTCGCGCGAGTGCTCTCTCTCCTTCGCGCGCGCTGTCTCTCCCTCGCGCGTGCGCTCTCTCTCACTCTCTCACTGTCCCTCACGCGCTCTCTGTCTCTCCCTCACGCGCTCTCTCACTCCTTCTCCCTCGCGCGCGCTCTCTCACTCCTTCTCCCTCGCGCGCGCTCTCTCACTCCCTCTCCTTCGCGCACGCTCTCACTCCCTCTCCCTCGTGTGCGCTCTCTCCCTCGCGTGCACGCTCTCTCTCCCCCTCGCGCGAGTTCTCTCACTTCCTCTCCCTCGCGCGTGCTCTCTCTCTGTCTCCGTCGCGCGTGCTCTCTCTCCCTCGCGCGCTCTCTCTCTCCCTCGCGCGCGCGCTCTCTCTCCCTCGTGCGCGCTCTCTCCCCCTCGCGCGCGCTCTCATTCTCCCTCGCGCGCGCTCTCATTCTCCCTCGCGCGTGCTCTTTCTCCCTCGCGTGCGCGCTCTCTCTCTGTCTCCCTCGCGCGTGCTCTCTCTCTGTCTCCCTCGCGCATGCTCTCTCTCTGTCTCCCTCGCGCGCGCTGTCTCTCTGTCTCCCTCACGCGCGCTCTCTCTCTCCCTCGCGCGCGCTCTCTCTCCCTCGCGCGCGCTCTCTCTCCCTCGCGCGCGCTCTCTCTCCCTCGCGCGTGCTGTCTCTCTCGCACGCTCTCTCCCTCGCACGCACTCTCTCCCTTGCACGTGCTCTTTCTCCCTCGCACGTGCTCTTTCTCCCTCGCGCGTGCTCTCTCTCTGTCTCCCTCGCGCGTGTTCTCTCTCTCTATGCCTCGCGCGCGCTCTCTCTCCCTCGCGCGTGTGCTCTCTCTCCCTCGCGCGTGCTCTTTCTCTGTCTCCCTCGCGCGTGCTCTCTCTCTGTCTCCCTCGCGCGCGTGCTCTCTCTCTCGCGCGTGCTATTTCTCCCTCGCGCGTGCTCTCTCTCTGTCTCCCTCGCGCGTGCTCTCTCTCTGTCTCCCTCACGTGCGCTCTCTCTCTCCCTCGCGCGCTCTCTCTCTCCCTCACGTGCTCTCTCCCTCGCGAGCTCTCTCTCTCCCTCGCGCTCTCTCTCTCTCCCTCGCGCGCGCTCTCTCTCTCCCTCGCGCGCGCTCTCTCTCTCTCTCTCGCATGCTCTCTCTCTCCCTCGCACGCACTCTCTTCCTTGCGCGTGCTCTTTCTCCCTCGCACGTGCTCTCTCTGTGTCTCCCTCGCGCGTGCTCTCTCTCTGTCTCCCTCGCGCGTGCTCTCTCTCTGTCTCCCTCACGTGCGCTCTCTCTCTCCCTCGCGCGCTATCTCTCTCCCTCACGTGCTCTCTCTCCCTCGCGAGCTCTCTCTCTCCCTCGCGAGCTCTCTCTCTCCCTCGCGCTCTCTCTCTCTCCCTCGCACGCACTCTCTTCCTTGCGCGTGCTCTTTCTCCCTCGCACGTGCTCTTTCTCCCTCGCGCGTGCTCTCTCTCCCTCGTGCGTGCTCTCTCTCCCTCTCCCTCGCGCGTGCTCTCTCTCTCCCTCGCGCGCGCTGTCTCTCTCTCTCTCGCACGCTCTCTCTCTCCCTCGCACGCACTCTCTTCCTTGCGCGTGCTCTTTCTCCCTCGCACGTGCTCTTTCTCCCTCGCGCGTGCTCTCTCTCTCTCTCCCTCGCGCGCGCGCTCTCTCTCCCTCGCGCGCGCGGGCTCTCTCTCCCTCGCGCGCGCGGGCTCTCTCTCCCTCGCGCGCGCGGGCTCTCTCTCCCTCGCGCGCGTGCTGTTTCTCCCTCGCGCGCGTGCTGTTTCTCCCTCGCGCGCGTGCTCTCTCTCCCTCGCGCGCGCGCGCTCTCTCTCCCTCGCGCGCGTGCTGTTTCTCCCTCGCGCGCGTGCTCTTTCTCCCTCGCGCACGCGCTCTCTCTCACTCTCCCTCACACGGTGTCTCTCTCTCTCCCTCGCGCGAGTGCTCTCTCTCCTTCGCGCGCGCTGTCTCTCCCTCACGCGTGCGCTCTCTCTCACTCTCTCACTGTCCCTCACGCGCTCTCTGTCTCTCCCTCACGCGCTCTCTCACTCCTTCTCCCTCGCACGCGCTCTCTCACTCCTTCTCCCTCGCGCGCGCTCTCTCACTCCCTCTCCTTCGCGCACGCTCTCACTCCCTCTCCCTCGTGCGCGCTCTCTCCCTCGCGTGCACGCTCTCTCTCCCCCTCGCGCGAGTTCTCTCACTTCCTCTCCCTCGCGCGTGCTCTCTCTCTGTCTCCGTCGCGCGTGCTCTCTCTCCCTCGCGCGCTCTCTCTCCCTCGTGCACGCTCTCTCGCCCTCGCGCGCGCTCTCTTTCTCCCTCGCGCGTGCTCTTTCTCCCTCGCGTGCGCGCTCTCTCTCTGTCTCCCTCGCGCGTGCTCTCTCTCTGTCTCCCTCGCGCATGCTCTCTCTCTGTCTCCCTCACGCGCGCTCTCTCTCTCCCTCGCGCGCGCTCTCTCTCTCCCTCGCGCGCGCTCTCTCTCCCTCGCGCGCGCTCTCTCTCCCTCGCGCGCGCTGTCTCTCCCTCACGCGTGCTGTCTCTCTCGCACGCTCTCTCCCTCGCACGCACTCTCTCCCTTGCACGTGCTCTTTCTCCCTCGCACGTGCTCTTTCTCCCTCGCGCGTGCTCTCTCTCTGTCTCCCTCGCGCGAGTTCTCTCTCTCTATCCCTCGCGCGCGCTCTCTCTCCCTCGCGCGTGTGCTCTCTCTCCCTCGCGCGTGCTCTTTCTCTGTCTCCCTCGCGCGTGCTCTCTCTCTGTCTCCCTCGCGCGCGTGCTCTCTCTCTCGCGCGTGCTATTTCTCCCTCGCGCGTGCTCTCTCTCTGTCTCCCTCGCGCGTGCTCTCTCTCTGTCTCCCTCACGTGCGCTCTCTCTCTCCCTCGCGCGCTCTCTCTCTCCCTCACGTGCTCTCTCTCCCTCGCGAGCTCTCTCTCTCCCTCGCGCTCTCTCTCTCTCCCTCGCGCGCGCTCTCTCTCTCTCTCTCGCATGCTCTCTCTCTCCCTCGCACGCACTCTCTTCCTTGCGCGTGCTCTTTCTCCCTCGCACGTGCTCTTTCTCCCTCGCGCGTGCTCTCTCTCCCTCGCGCGTGCTCTCTCTCTTTCTCCCTCGCGCGTGATCTCTCTCTCTCCCTCGCGCGCGCTGTCTCTCTCTCTCTCGCACGCTCTCTCTCTCCCTCGCACGCACTCTCTTCCTTGCGCGTGCTCTTTCTCCCTCGCACGTGCTCTTTCTCCCTCGCGCGTGCTCTCTCTCTCTCTCTCCCTCGCGCGCGCGCTCTCTCCCCCTCGCGTGCGCACTCTCTCTCCCTCGCGCGCGCGCGCTCTCTCTCCCTCGCGCGCGTGCTCTTTCTCCCTCGCGCGCGTGCTCTTTCTCCCTCGCGCACGTGCTTTCTCTCACTCTCCCTCACACGGTGTCTCTCTCTCTCTCCCTCGCGCGAGTGCTCTCTCTCCTTCGCGCGCGCTGTCTCTCCCTCGCGCGTGCGCTCTCTCTCACTCTCTCACTGTCCCTCACGCGCTCTCTGTCTCTCCCTCACGCGCTCTCTCACTCCCTCTCCCTCGCGCGCGCTCTCACTCCCTCTCCCTCGTGCGCGCTCTCTCCCTCGCGTGCACGCTCTCTGTCCCCCTCGCGCGAGTTCTCTCACTTCCTCTCCCTCGCGCGTGCTCTCTCTCTGTCTCCGTCGCGCGTGCTCTCTCCCTCGCGCGCTCTCTCTCTCCCTCGCGCGCGCTCTCTCTCTCCCCCTCGCGCGCGCTCTCTCTCTCCCTCACGCGCGCTCTTTCTCCCTCGCGCGCGCTCTTTCTCCCTCGCGTGCGCGCTCTCTCTGTCTCCCTCGCGCGTGCTCTCTCTTTCTCTCGCGCGCGCGTGCTCTTTCTCTCGCGCGCGCGTGCTCTTTCTCTCGCGCGCGCGTGCTATTTCTCCCTCGCGCGTGCTCTCTCTCTGTCTCCCTCGCGCGTGCTCTCTCTCTGTCTCCCTCACGTGCGCTCTCTCTCCCTCGCGCGCTCTCTCTCTCCCTCACGTGCTCTCTCTCCCTCGCGAGCTCTCTCTCCCTCGCGCTCTCTCTCTCTCTCGCGCGCGCTCTCTCTCGCATGCTCTCTCTCTCCCTCGCACGCACTCTCTTCCTTGCGCGTGCTCTTTCTCCCTCGCACGTGCTCTTTCTCCCTCGCGCGTGCTCACTCTCTTTCTCCCTCGCGCGCGCTCTCTCTCTCCCTCACACGCACTCTCTTCCTTGCGCGTGCTCATTGTCCCTCGCACGTGCTCTTTCTCCCTCGCGCGTGCTCTCTCTCTCTCTCCCTCGCGCGCGTGCTCTTTCTCCCTCGCGCACGCGCTCTCTCTCTCCCTCGCGCGCGCGCTCTCTCTCTCCCTCGCGCGCGCGCGCTCTCTCTTCCTCGCGCGAGCGCGCTCTCTCTCCCTCGCGCGCGTGCTCTTTCTCCCTCGCGCACGCGCTCTCTCTCACTCTCCCTCACACGGTGTCTCTCTCTCTCCCTCGCGCGAGTGCTCTCTCTCCTTCGCGCGCGCTGTCTCTCCCTCGCGCGTGCGCTCTCTCTCACTCTCTCACTGTCCCTCACGCGCTCTCTGTCTCTCCCTCACGCGCTCTCTCACTCCTTCTCCCTCGCGCGCGCTCTCTCACTCCTTCTCCCTCGCGCGCGCTCTCTCACTCCCTCTCCCTCGCGCACGCTCTCACTCCCTCTCCCTCGTGCGCGCTCTCTCCCTCGCGTGCACGCTCTCTCTCCCCCTCGCGCGAGTTCTCTCACTTCCTCTCCCTCGCGCGTGCTCTCTCTCTGTCTCCGTCGCGCGTGCTCTCTCTCCCTCGCGCGCTCTCTCTCTCCCTCGCGCGCGCGCTCTCTCCCCCTTGCGCGCGCTCTCTCCCCCTTGCGCGCGCTCTCTCTCCCTCGCGTGCGCTCTCTCTCTCCCTCGCGCGCGCTCTTTCTCCCTCGCGCGTGCTCTTTCTCCCTCGCGTGCGCGCTCTCTCTCTGCCTCCCTCGCGCGTGCTCTCTCTCACTCTCCCTCCCTTGTGCGCTCTCTCTCACTCTGCCTCACACGCTCTCTCTCTCTCTCTCCCCCTTGCGCGCGCGCTCTGTCTCTCTCACTCGCACGCTCTCTCTTTCCCTCGCGCATGCTCTCTCTCCCTCGCGTGCGTGCACTCTCTCCCTCGCGCGCGTGCACTCTCTCGCGCGCGTGCACTCTCTCTCTCGCGCGCGTGCTCTCTCCCTCGCGCGCTCTCTCTCCCTCGCGCGCACTCTCTCTCCCTCGCGCGCGTGCTCTTTCTCCCTCGCACGTGCTCTTTCCCTGTCTCCCTCGCGCGTGCTCTTTCTCTGTCTCCCTCGTGCGTGCTCTCTCTCTGTCTCCCTCGCGCGCGTGCTCTTTCTCTCTCGCGCGCGCTCTCTCTCTCACTTGCACGCTCTCTTTCTCCCTCGCGCGTGCTATTTCTCCCTCGCGCGTGCTCTCTCTCTGTCTCCCTCGCGCGTGCTGTCTCTCTGTCTCCCTCACGTGCGCTCTCTCTCTCCCTCGCGAGCTCTCTCTCTCCCTCGCGTGCTCTCTCTCCCTCGCGAGCTCTCTCTCCCTCGCGCTCTCTCTCTCTCCCGCGCGCGCGCTGTCTCTCTCGCACGCTCTCTCTCTCCCTCGCACGCACTCTCTCCCTCGCACGTGCTCTTTCTCCCTCGCACGTGCTCTTTCTCCCTCGCGCGTGCTCTCTCTCTCTCTCCCTCGCGCGTGCTCTCTCTCTCTCTCCCTCGCGCGCGTGCTCTCTCTCCCTCGCGCGCGTGCTCTTTCTCCCTCGCGCGTGCTCTCTCTCTCTCTCCCTCGCGCGCGCGCTCTCTCTCCCTCGCGCGCGTGCTCTTTCTCCCTCGCGCACGCGCTTTCTCTCACTCTCCCTCACACGGTGTCTCTCTCTCTCTCTCACACGGTGTCTCTCTCTCTCTCTCCCTCGCGCGCGCTGTCTCTCCCTCGCGCGTGCGCTCTCTCTCACTGTCCCTCACGCGCTCTCTCACTCCCTCTCCCTCGCGCGCGCTCTCACTCCCTCTCCCTCGTGCGCGCTCTCTCCCTCGCGTGCACGCTCTCTGTCCCCCTCGCGCGAGTTCTCTCACTTCCTCTCCCTCGCGCGTGCTCTCTCTCTGTCTCCGTCGCGCGTGCTCTCTCTCCCTCGCGCGCGCTCTCTCTCTCCCTCGCGCGCACTCTCTCTCTCCCTCGCGCGCACTCTCTCTCTCCCTCGCGCGCGCTCTTTCTCCCTCGCGCGCGCTCTTTCTCCCTCGCGTGCGCGCTCTCTCTCTGTCTCCCTCGCGCGTGCTCTCTCTCTGTCTCCCTCGCGCGTGCTCTCTCTCTGTCTCCCTCGCGCGCGTGCTCTTTCTCTCGCGCGCGCGTGCTCTTTCTCTCGCGCGCGCGTGCTCTTTCTCTCGCGCGCGCGCGCTCTCTCTCGCGCGTGCTATTTCTCCCTCGCGCGTGCTCTCTCTCTGTCTCCCTCGCGCGTGCTCTCTCTCTGTCTCCCTCACGTGCGCTCTCTCTCTCCCTCGCGCGCTCTCTCTCTCCCTCACGTGCTTTCTCTCCCTCGCGAGCTCTCTCTCCCTCGCGAGCTCTCTCTCCCTCGCGCTCTCTCTCTCTCCCTCGCGCGCGCTCTCTCTCGCATGCTCTCTCTCTCCCTCGCACGCACTCTCTTCCTTGCGCGTGCTCTTTCTCCCTCGCACGTGCTCTTTCTCCCTCGCGCGTGCTCTCTCTCTTTCTCCCTCGCGCGTGCTCTCTCTCTCTCTCCCTCGCGCGCGCTCTCTCTCTCTCTCTCGCACGCTCTCTCTCTCCCTCGCACGCACTCTCTTCCTTGCGCGTGCTCTTTCTCCCTCGCACGTGCTCTTTCTCCCTCGCGCGTGCTCTCTCTCTCTCTCCCTCGCGCGCGTGCTCTTTCTCCCTCGCGCATGCGCTCTCTCTCTCCCTCGCGCGCGCTCTCTCTCCCTCGCGCGAGCGCGCTCTCTCTCCCTCGCGCGCGTGCTCTTTCTCCCTTGCGCACGCGCTCTCTCTCACTCTCCCTCACACGGTGTCTCTCTCTCTCCCTCGCGCGAGTGCTCTCTCTCCTTCGCGCGCGCTGTCTCTCCCTCGTGCGTGCGCTCTCTCTCACTCTCTCACTGTCCCTCACGCGCTCTCTGTCTCTCCCTCACGCGCTCTCTCACTCCTTCTCCCTCGCGCGCGCTCTCTCACTCCTTCTCCCTCGCGCGTGCTCTCTCACTCCCTCTCCCTCGCGCACGCTCTCACTCCCTCTCCCTCGTGCGCGCTCTCTCCCTCGCGTGCACGCTCTCTCTCCCCCTCGCGCGAGTTCTCTCACTTCCTCTCCCTCGCACGTGCTCTCTCTCCCTCGCGCGCTCTCTCTCTCCCTCGCGCGCGCGCTCTCTCTCCCTCGTGCGCGCTCTCTCCCCCTCGCGCGCGCTCTCTCTCTCCCTCGCGCGCGCTCTCTCTCCCTCGCGCGCGCTCTTTCTCCCTCGCGCGTGCTCTTTCTCCCTCGCGTGCGCGCTCTCTCTCTGTCTCCCTCGCGCGTGCTCTCTCTCTGTCTCCCTCGCGCATGCTCTCTCTCTGTCTCCCTCGCACGCGCTGTCTCTCTGTCTCCCTCATGCGCGCGCTCTCTCTCCCTCGCGCGCGCTCTCTCTCCCTCGCGCGCGCTCTCTCTCCCTCGCGCGCGCTCTCTCCCTCGCGAGCTCTCTCTCCCTCGCGCTCTCTCTCTCTCTCGCGCGCGCTCTCTCTCGCATGCTCTCTCTCTCCCTCGCACGCACTCTCTTCCTTGCGCGTGCTCTTTCTCCCTCGCACGTGCTCTTTCTCCCTCGCGCGTGCTCACTCTCTTTCTCCCTCGCGCGCGCTCTCTCTCTCCCTCACACGCACTCTCTTCCTTGCGCGTGCTCATTGTCCCTCGCACGTGCTCTTTCTCCCTCGCGCGTGCTCTCTCTCTCTCTCCCTCGCGCGCGTGCTCTTTCTCCCTCGCGCACGCGCTCTCTCTCTCCCTCGCGCGCGCGCTCTCTCTCTCCCTCGCGCGCGCGCGCTCTCTCTTCCTCGCGCGAGCGCGCTCTCTCTCCCTCGCGCGCGTGCTCTTTCTCCCTCGCGCACGCGCTCTCTCTCACTCTCCCTCACACGGTGTCTCTCTCTCTCCCTCGCGCGAGTGCTCTCTCTCCTTCGCGCGCGCTGTCTCTCCCTCGCGCGTGCGCTCTCTCTCACTCTCTCACTGTCCCTCACGCGCTCTCTGTCTCTCCCTCACGCGCTCTCTCACTCCTTCTCCCTCGCGCGCGCTCTCTCACTCCTTCTCCCTCGCGCGCGCTCTCTCACTCCCTCTCCCTCGCGCACGCTCTCACTCCCTCTCCCTCGTGCGCGCTCTCTCCCTCGCGTGCACGCTCTCTCTCCCCCTCGCGCGAGTTCTCTCACTTCCTCTCCCTCGCGCGTGCTCTCTCTCTGTCTCCGTCGCGCGTGCTCTCTCTCCCTCGCGCGCTCTCTCTCTCCCTCGCGCGCGCGCTCTCTCCCCCTTGCGCGCGCTCTCTCCCCCTTGCGCGCGCTCTCTCTCCCTCGCGTGCGCTCTCTCTCTCCCTCGCGCGCGCTCTTTCTCCCTCGCGCGTGCTCTTTCTCCCTCGCGTGCGCGCTCTCTCTCTGCCTCCCTCGCGCGTGCTCTCTCTCACTCTCCCTCCCTTGTGCGCTCTCTCTCACTCTGCCTCACACGCTCTCTCTCTCTCTCTCCCCCTTGCGCGCGCGCTCTGTCTCTCTCACTCGCACGCTCTCTCTTTCCCTCGCGCATGCTCTCTCTCCCTCGCGTGCGTGCACTCTCTCCCTCGCGCGCGTGCACTCTCTCGCGCGCGTGCACTCTCTCTCTCGCGCGCGTGCTCTCTCCCTCGCGCGCTCTCTCTCCCTCGCGCGCTCTCTCTCCCTCGCGCGCACTCTCTCTCCCTCGCGCGCGTGCTCTTTCTCCCTCGCACGTGCTCTTTCCCTGTCTCCCTCGCGCGTGCTCTTTCTCTGTCTCCCTCGTGCGTGCTCTCTCTGTCTCCCTCGCGCGCGTGCTCTTTCTCTCTCGCGCGCGCTCTCTCTCTCACTTGCACGCTCTCTTTCTCCCTCGCGCGTGCTATTTCTCCCTCGCGCGTGCTCTCTCTCTGTCTCCCTCGCGCGTGCTGTCTCTCTGTCTCCCTCACGTGCGCTCTCTCTCTCCCTCGCGAGCTCTCTCTCTCCCTCGCGTGCTCTCTCTCCCTCGCGAGCTCTCTCTCCCTCGCGCTCTCTCTCTCTCCCGCGCGCGCGCTGTCTCTCTCGCACGCTCTCTCTCTCCCTCGCACGCACTCTCTCCCTCGCACGTGCTCTTTCTCCCTCGCACGTGCTCTTTCTCCCTCGCGCGTGCTCTCTCTCTCTCTCCCTCGCGCGTGCTCTCTCTCTCTCTCCCTCGCGCGCGTGCTCTCTCTCCCTCGCGCGCGTGCTCTTTCTCCCTCGCGCGTGCTCTCTCTCTCTCTCCCTCGCGCGCGCGCTCTCTCTCCCTCGCGCGCGTGCTCTTTCTCCCTCGCGCACGCGCTTTCTCTCACTCTCCCTCACACGGTGTCTCTCTCTCTCTCTCACACGGTGTCTCTCTCTCTCTCTCCCTCGCGCGCGCTGTCTCTCCCTCGCGCGTGCGCTCTCTCTCACTCTCTCACTGTCCCTCACGCGCTCTCTCACTCCCTCTCCCTCGCGCGCGCTCTCACTCCCTCTCCCTCGTGCGCGCTCTCTCCCTCGCGTGCACGCTCTCTGTCCCCCTCGCGCGAGTTCTCTCACTTCCTCTCCCTCGCGCGTGCTCTCTCTCTGTCTCCGTCGCGCGTGCTCTCTCTCCCTCGCGCGCGCTCTCTCTCTCCCTCGCGCGCACTCTCTCTCTCCCTCGCGCGCACTCTCTCTCTCCCTCGCGCGCGCTCTTTCTCCCTCGCGCGCGCTCTTTCTCCCTCGCGTGCGCGCTCTCTCTCTGTCTCCCTCGCGCGTGCTCTCTCTCTGTCTCCCTCGCGCGTGCTCTCTCTCTGTCTCCCTCGCGCGCGTGCTCTTTCTCTCGCGCGCGCGTGCTCTTTCTCTCGCGCGCGCGCGCTCTCTCTCGCGCGTGCTATTTCTCCCTCGCGCGTGCTCTCTCTCTGTCTCCCTCGCGCGTGCTCTCTCTCTGTCTCCCTCACGTGCGCTCTCTCTCTCCCTCGCGCGCTCTCTCTCTCCCTCACGTGCTTTCTCTCCCTCGCGAGCTCTCTCTCCCTCGCGAGCTCTCTCTCCCTCGCGCTCTCTCTCTCTCCCTCGCGCGCGCTCTCTCTCGCATGCTCTCTCTCTCCCTCGCACGCACTCTCTTCCTTGCGCGTGCTCTTTCTCCCTCGCACGTGCTCTTTCTCCCTCGCGCGTGCTCTCTCTCTTTCTCCCTCGCGCGTGCTCTCTCTCTCTCTCCCTCGCGCGCGCTCTCTCTCTCTCTCTCGCACGCTCTCTCTCTCCCTCGCACGCACTCTCTTCCTTGCGCGTGCTCTTTCTCCCTCGCACGTGCTCTTTCTCCCTCGCGCGTGCTCTCTCTCTCTCTCCCTCGCGCGCGTGCTCTTTCTCCCTCGCGCATGCGCTCTCTCTCTCCCTCGCGCGCGCTCTCTCTCCCTCGCGCGAGCGCGCTCTCTCTCCCTCGCGCGCGTGCTCTTTCTCCCTTGCGCACGCGCTCTCTCTCACTCTCCCTCACACGGTGTCTCTCTCTCTCCCTCGCGCGAGTGCTCTCTCTCCTTCGCGCGCGCTGTCTCTCCCTCGTGCGTGCGCTCTCTCTCACTCTCTCACTGTCCCTCACGCGCTCTCTGTCTCTCCCTCACGCGCTCTCTCACTCCTTCTCCCTCGCGCGCGCTCTCTCACTCCTTCTCCCTCGCGCGTGCTCTCTCACTCCCTCTCCCTCGCGCACGCTCTCACTCCCTCTCCCTCGTGCGCGCTCTCTCCCTCGCGTGCACGCTCTCTCTCCCCCTCGCGCGAGTTCTCTCACTTCCTCTCCCTCGCACGTGCTCTCTCTCCCTCGCGCGCTCTCTCTCTCCCTCGCGCGCGCGCTCTCTCTCCCTCGTGCGCGCTCTCTCCCCCTCGCGCGCGCTCTCTCTCTCCCTCGCGCGCGCTCTCTCTCCCTCGCGCGCGCTCTTTCTCCCTCGCGCGTGCTCTTTCTCCCTCGCGTGCGCGCTCTCTCTCTGTCTCCCTCGCGCGTGCTCTCTCTCTGTCTCCCTCGCGCATGCTCTCTCTCTGTCTCCCTCGCACGCGCTGTCTCTCTGTCTCCCTCATGCGCGCGCTCTCTCTCCCTCGCGCGCGCTCTCTCTCCCTCGCGCGCGCTCTCTCTCCCTCGCGCGCGCTCTCTCTCCCTCGCGCGCGCTCTCTCCCTCGCGCGTGCGCTCTCTCTCACTCTCTCACTGTCCCTCACGCGCTCTCTGTCTCTCCCTCACGCACGCTCTCTCACGCCTTCTCCCTCGCGCGCGCTCTCTCACTCCTCCCTCGCGCGCGCTCTCTCACTCCTCCCTCGCGCGCGCTCTCTCACTCCCTCTCCCTTGCGCGCGTTCTCACTCCCTCTCCCTCGCGCGCGCTCTCACTCCCTCTCCCTCGCGCGTGCTCTCTCCCTCGCGTGCACGCTCTCTCACCCCTCGCGCGAGTTCTCTCACTTCCTCTCCCTCGCGCGTGCTCTCTGCCTCCCTCGCGCGTGCTCTCTCTCACTCTCCCTCCCTTGTGCGCTCTCTCTCACTCTCCCTCACACGCTCTCTCTCTCTCTCTCCCCCTTGCGCGCGCGCTCTGTCTCTCTCACTCGCACGCTCTCTCTTTCCCTCGCGCATGCTCTCTCTCCCTCGCGTGCGTGCACTCTCTCCCTCGCGCGCGTGCACTCTCTCGCGCGCGTGCACTGTCTCTCTCGCGCGCGTGCTCTCTCCCTCGCGCGCTCTCTCTCTCCCTCGCGCGCTCTCTCTCTCCCTCGCGCGCTCTCTCTCCCTCGCGCGCACTCTCTCTCCCTCGCGCGCGTGCTCTTTCCCCCTCGCGCGTGCTCTTTCCCTGTCTCCCTCGCGCGTGCTCTTTCTCTGTCTCCCTCGTGCGTGCTCTCTCTCTGTCTCCCTCGCGCGCGTGCTCTTTCTCTCTCGCGCGCGCTCACTCTCTCTCACTTGCACGCTCGCTTTCTCCCTCGCGCGTGCTATTTCTCCCTCGCGCGTGCTCTCTCTCTGTCTCCCTCGCGCGTGCTGTCTCTCTGTCTCCCTCACGTGCGCTCTCTCTCTCCCTCGCGAGCTCTCTCTCTCCCTCGCGTGCTCTCTCTCCCTCGCGAGCTCTCTCTCCCTCGCGCTCTCTCTCTCTCCCGCGCGCGCGCTGTCTCTCTCGCACGCTCTCTCTCTCCCTCGCACGCTCTCTCTCTCCCTCGCACGCACTCTCTCCCTTGCACGTGCTCTTTCTCCCTCGCACGTGCTCTTTCTCCCTCGCGCGTGCTCTCTCTCTCTCTCCCTCGCGCGTGCTCTCTCTCTGTCTCCCTCGCGTGCTCTCTCTCTCCCTTGCGCGCTCTCTCTCTCCCTCGCGCATGTGCTCTCTCTCCCTCGCGCATGTGCTCTCTCTCCCTCGCGCGTGCTCTTTCTCTGTCTCCCTCGCGCGTGCTCTCTCTCTGTCTCCCTCGCGCGCGTGCTCTTTCTCTCGCGCGCGTGCTCTTTCTCTCGCGCGTGCTATTTCTCCCTCGCGCGTGCTCTCTCTCTGTCTCCCTCGCGCGTGCTCTCTCTCTGTCTCCCTCACGTGCGCTCTCTCTCTCCCTCGCGCGCTCTCTCTCTCCCTCACGTGCTCTCTCTCCCTCGCGAGCTCTCTCTCTCCCTCGCGCTCTCTCTCTCTCCCTCGCGCGCGCTCTCTCTCTCTCTCTCTCGCACGCTCTCTCTCTCCCTCGCACGCACTCTCTTCCTTGCGCGTGCTGTTTCTCCCTTGCACGTGCTCTTTCTCCCTCGCGCGTGCTCTCTCTGTGTCTCCCTCGCGCGTGCTCTCTCTCTGTCTCCCTCGCGCGCGCTCTCCCTTGCGCGCGTGCTGTTTCTCCCTCGCGCGCGTGCTCTTTCTCCCTCGCGCACGCGCTCTCTCTCACTCTCCGTCACACGGTGTCTCTCTCTCTCCCTCGCGCGAGTGTTCTCTCTACCTCGCGCGCGCTGTCTCTCCCTCGCGCGCGCTGTCTCTCCCTCGCGCGCGCTGTCTCTCCCTCGCGCGCGCTCTCTCTCTCCTTCGCGCGCGCTGTCTCTCCCTCGCGCGTGCGCTCTCTCTCACTATCCCTCACGCGCTCTCTGTCTCTCCCTCACGCGCTCTCTCACTCCTTCTCCCTCGCGCGCGCTCTCTCACTCCTTCTCCCTCGCGCGCGCTCTCTCACTCCTTCTCCCTCGCGCGCGCTCTCTCACTCCCTCTCCCTCGCGCGCGCTCTCTCACTCCCTCTCCCTCGCGCGCGCTCTCACTCCCTCTCCCTCGTGCGCGCTCTCTCCCTCGTGTGCGCGCTCTCTCTCCCCCTCGCGCGAGTTCTCTCACTTCCTCTCCCTCGCGCGTGCTCTCTCTGTCTCCCTCGCGCATGCTCTCTCTGTCTCCCTCGCGCGCCCTCTCTCTCCCTCACGCGCGCGCTCTCTCTCTCCCTCGTGCACGTGCGCGCGTTCTCTCTCTCACTCTCCCTCCCTTGTGCGCTCTCTCTCACTCTCCCTCACACGCTCTCTCTCTCTCTCTCCCCCTTGCGCGCGCGCTCTGACTCTCTCACTCGCACGCTCTCTCTTTCCCTCGCGCATGCTCTCTCTCCCTCGCGCGCTCTCTCTCTCCCTCGCACGCTCTCTCTCCCTCGCACGCTCTCTCTCCCCCTCGCACGCACTCTCTCCCTTGCGCGTGCTCTTTCTCCCTCGCACGTGCTCTGTCTCCCTCGCGCGTGCTCTCTCTCTGTCTCCCTCGCGCGTGAGCTCTCTCTCCCTCGCGCGCAAGCTCTCTCTCCCTCGCGCGCGTGCTCTCTCTCCCTCGCGTGCGTGCTCTCTCTCCCTCGCGTGCGTGCTCTCTCCTTCGCACGCGTGCTGTTTCTCCCTCGCACGTGCTCTTTCTCCCTTGCGCGCGTGCTCTCTCTCCCTCGCGCGCGTGCTCTCTCTCCCTCGCGCGCCTGCTCTTTCTCCCTCGCGCGCCTGTTCTTTCTCCCTCGCGCGCGCGCTCTCTCTCGCATGCTCTCTCTCCCTCGCGCGCGTGCTCTTTCTCCCTCGCGCGTGCTCTTTCTCTGCCTCCCTCGCGCGTGCTCCCTCTCTGTCTCCCTCGCGCGCGTGCTCTTTCTCTCGCGCGTGCTATTTCTCCCTCGCGCGTGCTCTCTCTCTGTCTCCCTCGCGCGTGCTCTCTCTCTGTCTCCCTCACGTGCGCTCTCTCTCTCCCTCGCGCGCTCTCTCTCTCCCTCGCGCGCTCTCTCTCTCCCTCACGTGCTCTCTCTCCCTCGCGAGCTCTTTCTCTCTCCCTCGCGCGCGCTCTCTCTCTCTCGCACGCTCTCTCTCTCCCTCGCATGCTCTCTCTTCCTTGCGCGTGCTCTTTCTCCCTCGCACGTGCTCTTTCTCCTTCGCGCGTGCTCTCTCTCTGTCTCCCTCGCGCGTGCTCTCTCTCTGTCTCCCTCGCGCGCGCTCTCTCTCCCTCACGCGCGTGCTTTCTCTCCCTCGCGCGCGCGTTCTCACTCCCTCGCGCGCGCGCTCTTTCTCCCTCGCGCGCGCGCTCTCTCTCCCTCACGCGCGCGCTGTCTCTCCCTCGTGCACGTGCTGTTTATCCCTCGCGCGCGTGCTCTTTCTCCCTCGCGCACGCGCTCTCTCTCACTCTCCCTCACACGGTGTTTCTCTCTCTCCCTCGCGCGAGTGCTCTCTCTCCCTCGCGCGAGTGCTCTCTCTCCCTCGCGCGCGTGCTCTCTCTCCCTCGCGCGCGTGCTCTCTCACCCTCGCGCGCGTGCTCTCTCTCCTTCGCGCGCGTGCTGTTTCTCCCTCGCACGTGCTTTCTCCCTTGCGCGCGTGCTGTCTCTCCCTCGCGCGCCTGCTCTTTCTCCCTCGCGCGCGCGCTCTCTCTCCCTCTCGCGCGCGCGCGCGTGCACTCTCTCTCTCACACGCTCTCTTTCTCCCTCGCGCGCGTGCTCTTTCTCCCTCGTGCGCGCGCTCTCTCTCCCTCGCGCGCGCGCTCTTTCTCCCTCGTGCGCGCGCTCTCTCTCACTCGCACGCTCTCTTTCTCCCTCACGCGTGCTCTTTCTCCCTCGCGCGTGCTCTCTCTCTCACTCGCACGTTCTCTCTCTCCCTCGCACGCTCTCTCTCCCTTGCGCGTGCTCTTTCTCCCTCGCGCGTGCTCTCTCTCTGTCTCCCTCGCGCGTGCTCTCTCTCTGTCTCCCTCGCGCGCGTGCTTTTTCTCCCTCGCGCGCGCTCTCTCTCTCCCTCACTCGCACGCTGTCTTTCTCCCTCGCGCGTGCTCTTTCTCCCTCGCGCGCGCTCTTTCTCCCTCGCGCGCGCTCTCTCTCCCTCGCGCGCGCTCTCTCTCTCCCTCGCGCGCGCTCTCTCTCCCTCGCGCGCGCTCTCTCTCTCCCTCGCGCATGCTCTCTCTCCCTCGCGCGCGTGCACTCTCTCCCTCGCGCGCGTGCACTCTCTCCCTCGCGCGCGTGCTCTCTCCCTCGCGCGCGTGCTCTCTCTCCCTCGCGCGCGTGCTCTCTCTCCCTCGCGCGCGTGCTCTCTCTCCCTCGCGCGTGCTCTTTCTCTGTCTCCCTCGCGCGTGCTCTCTCTCACTCGCACGTTCTCTCTCTCCCTCGCACGCTCTCTCTCCCTCGCACGCTCTCTCTCCCTCGCGCGTGCTCTTTCTCCCTCGCGCGTGCTCTTTCTCTGTCTCGCTCGCGCGTGCTCTCTCTCTGTCTCCCTCGCGCGCGTGCTTTTTCTCCCTCGCGCGCGCTCTCTCTCTCCCTCACTCGCACGCTTTCTCCCTCGCGCGTGCTCTTTCTCCCTCGCGCGCGCTCTCTCTCCCTCGCGCGCGCTCTCTCTCTCCCTCGCGCGCGCTCTCTCTCCCTCGCGCGCGCTCTCTCTCTCCCTCGCGCATGCTCTCTCTCCCTCGCGCGCGTGCACTCTCTCCCTCGCGCACGTGCTCTCTCTCCCTCGCGCGCGTGCTCTTTCTCCCTCGCGCGTGCTCTTTGTCTCCCTCGCGCGTGCTCTCTCTCTGTCTCACTCGCACGCGTGCTCTCTCTCTGTCTCACTCGCGCGCGTGCTCTCTCTCTGTCTCACTCGCGCGCGTGCTCTTTCTCTCTCGCATGCGCGCACTCTGTCTCACTCGCACGCTCTGTTTCTCCCTCGCGCGTGCTATTTCTCCCTCGCGCGTGCTCTCTCTCTGTCTCCCTCGCGCGTGCTCTCTCTCTGTCTCCCTCACGTGCGTTCTCTCTCTCCCTCGCGCTCTCTCTCTCTCCCTCGCGTGCTCTCTCTCCCTCGCGAGCTCTCTCTCTCCCTCGCGCTCTCTCTCTCCTTCGCGCGCGCTCTCTCTCCCTCGCTCGCGTGCTCTCTCTCTCCCTCGCGCGCTCTCTCTCTCCCTCGCACGCTCTCTCTCCCCCTCGCACGCACTCTCTCCCTTGCGCGTGCTCTTTCTCCCTCGCACGTGCTCTGTCTCCCTCGCGCGTGCTCTCTCTCTGTCTCCCTCGCGCGTGAGCTCTCTCTCCCTCGCGCGCAAGCTCTCTCTCCCTCGCGCGCGTGCTCTCTCTCCCTCGCGCGCGTGCTCTCTCTCCTTCGCACGCGTGCTGTTTCTCCCTCGCACGTGCTCTTTCTCCCTTGCGCGCGTGCTCTTTCTCCCTCGCGCGCCTGTTCTTTCTCCCTCGCGCGCGCGCTCTCTCTCGCATGCTCTCTCTCTCCCTCGCGCGCGTGCTCTCTCTCCCTCGCGCGCGCGCTCTCTCTCGCATGCTCTCTCTCTCCCTCGCGCGCGTGCTCTCTCTCCCTCGCGTGCGTGCTCTCTCTCCTTCGCACGCGTGCTGTTTCTCCCTCGCACGTGCTCTTTCTCCCTCGCGCGCCTGTTCTTTCTCCCTCGCGCGCGCGCTCTCTCTCGCATGCTCTCTCTCTCCCTCGCGCACGTGCTCTCTCTCCCTCTCGCGCGTGCTATTTCCCCCTCGCGCGTGCTCTCTCTCTGTCTCCCTCGCGCGTGCTCTCTCTCTGTCTCCCTCACGTGCGCTCTCTCTCTCCCTCGCGCGCTCTCTCTCTCCCTCACGTGCTCTCTCTCCCTCGCGAGCTCTCTCTCTCTCCCTCGCGCGCGCTCTCTCTCTCTCGCACGCTCTCTCTCTCCCTCGCATGCTCTCTCTTCCTTGCGCGTGCTCTTTCTCCCTCGCACGTGCTCTTTCTCCCTCGCGCGTGCTCTCTCTCTGTCTCCCTCGCGCGTGCTCTCTCTGTCTCCCTCGCGCGCGCTCTCTCTCTCCCTCGCGCGCGCGCTCTCTCTCCCTCGCGCGCGCGCTCTCTCTCCCTCGCGCGTGCGCGCTCTCTCTCCCTCGTGCGCGCGCTGTCTCTCCCTCGCGCGCGTGCTGTTTATCCTTCGCGCGCGTGCTCTTTCTCCCTCGCGCACGCGCTCTCTCTCACTCTTCCTCACACGGTGTTTCTCTCTCTCCCTCGCGCGAGTGCTCTCTCTCCCTCGCGGGCGTGCTCTCTCTCCCTCGCGCGCGTGCTCTCTCACCCTCGCGCGCGTGCTCTCTCTCCTTCGCGCGCGTGCTGTTTCTCCCTCGCACGTGCTTTCTCCCTTGCGCGCGTGCTGTCTCTCCCTCGCGCGCCTGCTCTTTCTCCCTCGCGCGCGCGCTCTCTCTCCCTCTCGCGCGCGCGCGCGTGCACTCTCTCTCCCTCTCGCGCGCGTGCGCGTGCACTCTCTCTCTCACACGCTCTCTCTCCCTCGCGCGCGCATGCACACTCTCTCACTCGCACGCTCTCTTTCTCCCTCACGCGTGCTCTTTCTCCCTCGCGCGTGCTCTCTCTCTGTCTCCCTCACATGCGCTCTCGCTCTCCCTCGCGCGCTCTCTCTCTCACTCGCACGTTCTCTCTCTCCCTCGCACGCTCTCTCTCCCTCGCACGCTCTCTCTCCCTCTCGCGTGCTCTTTCTCCCTCGCGCGTGCTCTTTCTCTGTCTCCCTCGCGCGTGCTCTCTCTCTGTCTCCCTCGCGCGCGTGCTTTTTCTCCCTCGCGCGCGCTCTCTCTCTCTCCCTCACTCGCACGCTGTCTTTCTCCCTCGCGCGTGCTCTTTCTCCCTCGCGCGCGCTCTCTCTCCCTCGCGCGCTCTCTCTCTCCCTCGCGCGCGCTCTCTCTCCCTCGCGCGCGCTCTCTCTCCCTCGCGCGCGCTCTCTCTCTCCCTCGCGCGTGCTCTTTCTCCCTCGCGTGCGCGCTCTCTCTCTGTCTCCCTCGCGCGTGCTCTCTCTCTGTCTCCCTCGCGCATGCTCTCTCTCTGTCTCCCTCGCGCGCGCTGTCTCTCTGTCTCCCTCACGCGCGCTCTCTCTCTCCCTCGCGCGCGCTCTCTCTCTCCCTCGCGCGCGCTCTCTCTCCCTCGCGCGCGCTCTCTCTCCCTCGCGCGCGCTCTCTCTCCCTCGCGCGTGCGCTCTCTCTCCCTCGCGCGTGCGCTCTCTCTCACTCTCTCACTGTCCCTCACGCGCTCTCTGTCTCTCCCTCACGCACGCTCTCTCACGCCTTCTCCCTCGCGCGCGCTCTCTCACTCCTCCCTCGCGCGCGCACTCTCACTCCCTCTCCCTCGCGCGCGCTCTCACTCCCTCTCCCTCGCGCGTGCTCTCTCCCTCGCGTGCACGCTCTCTCTCCCCCTCGCGCGTGCTCTCTCTCTGTCTCCCTCGCGCGTGCTCTCTCTCTGTCTCCCTCGCGCGTGCTCTCTCTCTGTCTCCCTCGCGCGTGCTCTCTCTCACTCTCCCTCCCTTGTGCGCTCTCTCTCACTCTCCCTCACACGCTGTCTCTCTCTCTCTCTCCCCCTTGCGCGCGCGCTCTGTCTCTCTCACTCGCACGCTCTCTCTTTCCCTCGCGCATGCTCTCTCTCCCTCGCGTGCGTGCACTCTCTCCCTCGCGCGCGTGCACTCTCTCCCTCGCGCGCGTGCACTCTCTCTCTCGCGCGCGTGCTCTCTCCCTCGCGCGCGTGCTCTCTCCCTCGCGCACGTGCTCACTCCCTCGCGCGCTCTCTCTCTCCCTCACTCGCACGCTGTCTTTCTCCCTCGCGCGTGCTCTTTCTCCCTCGCGCGCGCTCTCTCTCTCTCCCTCGCGCGCGCGCTCTCTCTCCCTCGCGCGCGCTCTCTCTCTCCCTCACGCGCGTGCTCTTTCTCCCTCGCGCATGCTCTTTCCCTGTCTCCCTCGCGCGTGCTCTTTCTCTGTCTCCCTCGCGAGCGCTCTCTCTGTCTCCCTCGCGCGCGTGCTCTTTCTCTCTCGCACGCGCTCACTCTCACTCGCACGCTCTCTTTCTCCCTCACGCGTGCTATTTCTCCCTCGCGCGTGCTCTCTCTCTGTCTCCCTCTCGCGTGCTCTGTCTCCCTCACGTGCGCTCTCTCTCTCCCTCGCGTGCTGTCTCTCCCTCGCGTGCTCTCTCTCCCTCGCGAGCTCTCTCGCTCCCTCGCGCTCTCTCTCTCTCCCGCGCGCGCGCTCTCTCGCACGCTCTCTCTCTCCCTCGCACGCTCTCTCTCTCCCTCGCACGCACTCTCTCCCTTGCACGTGCTCTTTCTCCCTCGCACGTGCTCTTTCTCCCTCGCGCGTGCTCTCTCTCTGTCTCCCTCGCGCGCTCTCTCTCTCCCTCGCGCGCTCTCTCTCTCCCTCGCGCGTGTGCTCTCTCTCCCTCGCGCGTGCTCTTTCTCTGTCTCCCTCGCGCGTGCTCTCTCTCTGTCTCCCTCGCGCGCATGCTCTTTCTCTCGCGCGCGCTCTCTCTCTCGCACGTGCTATTTCTCCCTCGCGCGTGCTCTCTCTCTGTCTCCCACGCGCGTGTTCTCTCTCTGTCTCCCACGCGCGTGTTCTCTCTCTGTCTCCCTCACGTGCGCTCTCTCTCTCCCTCACGTGCTCTCTCTCCCTCGCGAGCTCTCTCTTTCCCTCGCGCATGCTCTCTCTCCCTCGCGTGCGTGCACTCTCTCCCTCGCGCGCGTGCTCTCTCTCCCTCGCGCGCGTGCTGTTTCTCCCTCGTGCGTGCTCTTTCTCCCTTGCGCGCGTGCTCTTTCTCACTTGCGCGCGTGCTCTTTCTCACTTGCGCGCGTGCTCTTTCTCCCTTGCGCGCGTGCTCTCTCTCCCTCGCGCGCGTGCACTCTCCCTCGCGCGCGTGCACTCTCTCCCTCGCGCGCGTGCTCTCTCCCTCGCGCGCGTGCTCTCTCTCCCTCGCGCGCGTGCTCTCTCTCTCTCGCGCGCGTGCTCTCTCTCCCTCGCGCGTGCTCTTTCTCTGTCTCCCTCGCGCGTGCTCTCTCTCACTCGCACGTTCTCTCTCTCCCTCGCACGCTCTCTCTCCCTCGCACGCTCTCTCTCCCTCGCGCGTGCTCTTTCTCCCTCGCGCGTGCTCTTTCTCTGTCTCCCTCGCGCGTGCTCTCTCTCTGTCTCCCTCGCGCGTGCTCTCTCTCTGTCTCCCTCACGTGCGCTCTCTCTCTCCCTCGCGCGCTCTCTCTCTCCCTCACGTGCTCTCTCTCCCTCGCGAGCTCTTTCTCTCTCCCTCGCGCGCGCTCTCTCTCTCTCGCACGCTCTCTCTCTCCCTCGCATGCTCTCTCTTCCTTGCGCGTGCTCTTTCTCCCTCGCACGTGCTCTTTCTCCTTCGCGCGTGCTCTCTCTCTGTCTCCCTCGCGCGTGCTCTCTCTCTTTCTCCCTCGCGCGCGCGCTCTCTCTCCCTCACGCGCGCGCTGTCTCTCCCTCGCGCACGTGCTGTTTATCCCTCGCGCGCGTGCTCTTTCTCCCTCGCGCACGCGCTCTCTCTCACTCTCCCTCACACAGTGTTTCTCTCTCTCCCTCGCGCGAGTGCTCTCTCTCCCTCGCGCGAGTGCTCTCTCTCCCTCGCGCGCGTGCTCTCTCTCCCTCGCGCGCGTGCTCTCTCTCCCTCGCGCGCGTGCTCTCTCACCCTCGCGCGCGTGCTCTCTCACCCTCGCGCGCGTGCTCTCTCTCCTTCGCGCGCGTGCTGTTTCTCCCTCGCACGTGCTTTCTCCCTTGCGCGCGTGCTGTCTCTCCCTCGCGCGCCTGCTCTTTCTCCCTCGCGCGCGCGCGCGTGCACTCTCTCTCTCACACGCTCTCTTTCTCCCTCGCGCGCGTGCTCTTTCTCCCTCGTGCGCGCGCTCTCTCTCACTCGCACGCTCTCTTTCTCCCTCACGCGTGCTCTTTCTCCCTCGCGCGTGCTCTCTCTCTCACTCGCACGTTCTCTCTCTCCCACGCACGCTCTCTCTCCCTCGCGCATGCTCTTTCTCCCTCACGCGTGCTCTCTCTCTGTCTCCCTCGCGCGTGCTCTCTCTCTGTCTCCCTCGCGCGCGTGCTTTTTCTCCCTCGCGCGCGCTCTCTCTCTCCCTCACTTGCACGCTGTCTTTCTCCCTCGCGCGTGCTCTTTCTCCCTCGCGCGTGCTGTCTCCCTCGCGCGCGTGCTCTCTCTCCCTCGCGCGCGTGCTCTCTCTCCCTCGCGCGCGTGCTCTCTCTCCCTCGCGCGCGTGCTCTCTCTCCCTCGCGCGTGCTCTTTCTCTGTCTCCCTCGCGCGTGCTCTCTCTCACTCGCACGTTCTCTCTCCCTCGCACGCTCTCTCTTCCTCGCACGCTCTCTCTCCCTCGCGCGTGCTCTTTCTCCCTCGCGCGTGCTCTTTCTCTGTCTCCCTCGCGCGTGCTCTCTCTCTGTATCCCTCGCGCGCGTGCTTTTTCTCCCTCGCGCGCGCTCTCTCTCTCCCTCACTCGCACGCTTTCTCCCTCGCGCGTGCTCTTTCTCCCTCGCGCGCGCTCTCTCTCCCTCGCGCGCGCTGTCTCTCTCCCTCGCGCGCGCTCTCTCTCCCTCGCGCGCGCTCTCTCTCTCCCTCGCGCATGCTCTCTCTCCCTCGCGCGCGTGCACTCTCTCCATCGCGCGCGTGCACTCTCTCCCTCGCGCGCATGCTCTCTCCCTCGCGCGCGTGCTCTCTCTCCCTCGCGCGCGTGCTCTCTCTCCCTCGCGCGCGTGCTCTTTCTCCCTCGCGCGTGCTCTTTGTCTCCCTCGCGCGTGCTCTCTCTCTGTCTCACTCGCACGCGTGCTCTCTCTCTGTCTCACTCGCGCGCGTGCTCTTTCTCTCTCGCATGCGCGCACTCTGTCTCACTCGCACGCTCTGTTTCTCCCTCGCGCGTGCTATTTCTCCCTCGCGCGTGCTCTCTCTCTGTCTCCCTCGCGCGTGCTCTCTCTCTGTCTCCCTCACGTGCGTTCTCTCTCTCCCTCGCGCTCTCTCTCTCTCCCTCGCGTGCTCTCTCTCCCTCGCGAGCTCTCTCTCTCCCTCGCGCGCTCTCTCTCCCTCGCGCGCGCTCTCTCTCTCCCTCGCGCATGCTCTCTCTCCCTCGCGCGCGTGCACTCTCTCCCTCGCGCGCGTGCACTCTCCCTCGCGCACGTGCACTCTCTCCCTCGCGCGCATGCTCTCTCCCTCGCGCACGTGCTCTCTCTCCCTCGCGCGCGTGCTCTTTCTCCCTCGCGCGTGCTCTTTCTCTGTCTCCCTCGCGCGTGCTCTCTCTCACTCGCACGTTCTCTCTCTCCCTCGCACGCTCTCTCTCCCTCGCACGCTCTCTCTCCCTCGCGCGTGCTCTTTCTCCCTCGCGCGTGCTCTTTCTCTTCTCCCTCGCGCGTGCTCTCTCTCTGTCTCCCTCGCGCGCGTGCTTTTTCTCCCTCGCGCGCGCTCTCTCTCTCCCTCACTCGCACGCTTTCTCCCTCGCGCGTGCTCTTTCTCCCTCGCGCGCGCTCTCTCTCCCTCGCGCGCGCTCTCTCTCTCCCTCGCGCGCGCTCTCTCTCCCTCGCGCGCGCTCTCTCTCTCCCTCGCGCGCGTGCACTCTCTCCCTCGCGCGCGTGCACTCTCTCCTTCGCGCGCATGCTCTCTCCCTCGCGCGCGTGCTCTCTCTCCCTCGCGCGCGTGCTCTCTCTCCCTCGCGCGCGTGCTCTCTCTCCCTCGCGCGTGCTCTTTGTCTCCCTCGCGCGTGCTCTCTCTCTGTCTCACTCGCACGCGTGCTCTCTCTCTGTCTCACTCGCGCGCGTACTCTCTCTCTGTCTCACTCGCGCGCGTGCTCTTTCTCTCTCGCATGCGCGCACTCTGTCTCACTCGCACGCTCTGTTTCTCCCTCGCGCGTGCTATTTCTCCCTCGCGCGTGCTCTCTCTCTGTCTCCCTCGCGCGTGCTCTCTCTCTGTCTCCCTCACGTGCGTTCTCTCTCTCCCTCGCGCTCTCTCTCTCTCCCTCGCGTGCTCTCTCTCCCTCGCGAGCTCTCTCTCTCCCTCGCGCTCTCTCTCTCCTTCGCGCGCGCTCTCTCTCCCTCGCTCGCGTGCTCTCTCTCTCCCTCGCGCGCTCTCTCTCTCCCTCGCACGCTCTCTCTCCCCCTCGCACGCACTCTCTCCCTTGCGCGTGCTCTTTCTCCCTCGCACGTGCTCTGTCTCCCTCGCGCGTGCTCTCTCTCTGTCTCCCTCGCGCGTGAGCTCTCTCTCCCTCGCGCGCAAGCTCTCTCTCCCTCGCGCGCGTGCTCTCTCTCCCTCGCGCGCGTGCTCTCTCTCCTTCGCACGCGTGCTGTTTCTCCCTCGCACGTGCTCTTTCTCCCTTGCGCGCGTGCTCTTTCTCCCTCGCGCGCCTGTTCTTTCTCCCTCGCGCGCGCGCTCTCTCTCGCATGCTCTCTCTCTCCCTCGCGCGCGTGCTCTCTCTCCCTCGCGCGCGCGCTCTCTCTCGCATGCTCTCTCTCTCCCTCGCGCGCGTGCTCTCTCTCCCTCGCGTGCGTGCTCTCTCTCCTTCGCACGCGTGCTGTTCCTCCCTCGCACGTGCTCTTTCTCCCTCGCGCGCCTGTTCTTTCTCCCTCGCGCGCGCGCTCTCTCTCGCATGCTCTCTCTCTCCCTCGCGCACGTGCTCTCTCTCCCTCTCGCGCGTGCTATTTCCCCCTCGCGCGTGCTCTCTCTCTGTCTCCCTCGCGCGTGCTCTCTCTCTGTCTCCCTCACGTGCGCTCTCTCTCTCCCTCGCGCGCTCTCTCTCTCCCTCACGTGCTCTCTCTCCCTCGCGAGCTCTCTCTCTCTCCCTCGCGCGCGCTCTCTCTCTCTCGCACGCTCTCTCTCTCCCTCGCATGCTCTCTCTTCCTTGCGCGTGCTCTTTCTCCCTCGCACGTGCTCTTTCTCCCTCGCGCGTGCTCTCTCTCTGTCTCCCTCGCGCGTGCTCTCTCTCTGTCTCCCTCGCGCGCGCGCTCTCTCTCCCTCGCGCGCGCGCTCTCTCTCCCTCGCGCGCGCGCTCTCTCTCCCTCGCGCGCGCGCTCTCTCTCCCTCGCGCGTGCGCGCTCTCTCTCCCTCGTGCGCGCGCTGTCTCTCCCTCGCGCGCGTGCTGTTTATCCTTCGCGCGCGTGCTCTTTCTCCCTCGCGCACGCGCTCTCTCTCACTCTTCCTCACACGGTGTTTCTCTCTCTCCCTCGCGCGAGTGCTCTCTCTCCCTCGCGGGCGTGCTCTCTCTCCCTCGCGGGCGTGCTCTCTCTCCCTCGCGCGCGTGCTCTCTCACCCTCGCGCGCGTGCTCTCTCTCCTTCGCGCGCGTGCTGTTTCTCCCTCGCACGTGCTTTCTCCCTTGCGCGCGTGCTGTCTCTCCCTCGCGCGCCTGCTCTTTCTCCCTCGCGCGCGCGCTCTCTCTCCCTCTCGCGCGCGCGCGCGTGCACTCTCTCTCTCACACGCTCTCTTTCTCCCTCGCGCGCGTGCTCTTTCTCCCTCGCGCGCGCGCTCTCTCTCCCTCGCGCGCGCATGCACACTCTCTCACTCGCACGCTCTCTTTCTCCCTCACGCGTGCTCTTTCTCCCTCGCGCGTGCTCTCTCTCTGTCTCCCTCACATGCGCTCTCGCTCTCCCTCGCGCGCTCTCTCTCTCACTCGCACGTTCTCTCTCTCCCTCGCACGCTCTCTCTCCCTCGCACGCTCTCTCTCCCTCTCGCGTGCTCTTTCTCCCTCGCGCGTGCTCTTTCTCTGTCTCCCTCGCGCGTGCTCTCTCTCTGTCTCCCTCGCGCGCGTGCTTTTTCTCCCTCGCGCGCGCTCTCTCTCTCCCTCACTCGCACGCTGTCTTTCTCCCGCGCGCGTGCTCTTTCTCCCTCGCGCGCGCTCTCTCTCCCTCGCGCGCGCTCTCTCTCTCCCTCGCGCGCGCTCTCTCTCCCTCGCGCGCGCTCTCTCTCTCCCTCGCGCGTGCTCTTTCTCCCTCGCGTGCGCGCTCTCTCTCTGTCTCCCTCGCGCGTGCTCTCTCTCTGTCTCCCTCGCGCATGCTCTCTCTCTGTCTCCCTCGCGCGCGCTGTCTCTCTGTCTCCCTCACGCGCGCTCTCTCTCTCCCTCGCGCGCGCTCTCTCTCCCTCGCGCGCGCTCTCTCTCCCTCGCGCGCGCTCTCTCTCCCTCGCGCGCGCTCTCTCTCCCTCGCGCGTGCGCTCTCTCTCCCTCGCGCGTGCGCTCTCTCTCACTCTCTCACTGTCCCTCACGCGCTCTCTGTCTCTCCCTCACGCACGCTCTCTCACGCCTTCTCCCTCGCGCGCGCTCTCTCACTCCTCCCTCGCGCGCGCTCTCTCACTCCCTCTCCCTCGCGCGCGCTCTCACTCCCTCTCCCTCGCGCGTGCTCTCTCCCTCGCGTGCACGCTCTCTCTCCCCCTCGCGCGTGCTCTCTCTCTGTCTCCCTCGCGCGTGCTCTCTCTCTGTCTCCCTCGCGCGTGCTCTCTCTCTGTCTCCCTCGCGCGTGCTCTCTCTCACTCTCCCTCCCTTGTGCGCTCTCTCTCACTCTCCCTCACACGCTGTCTCTCTCTCTCTCTCCCCCTTGCGCGCGCGCTCTGTCTCTCTCACTCGCACGCTCTCTCTTTCCCTCGCGCATGCTCTCTCTCCCTCGCGTGCGTGCACTCTCTCCCTCGCGCGCGTGCACTCTCTCCCTCGCGCGCGTGCACTCTCTCCCTCGCGCGCGTGCACTCTCTCCCTCGCGCGCGTGCACTCTCTCTCTCGCGCGCGTGCTCTCTCCCTCGCGCACGTGCTCACTCCCTCGCGCGCTCTCTCTCTCCCTCACTCGCACGCTGTCTTTCTCCCTCGCGCGTGCTCTTTCTCCCTCGCGCGCGCTCTCTCTCTCCCTCGCGCGCGTGCTCTTTCTCCCTCGCGCGTGCTCTTTCCCTGTCTCCCTCGCGCGTGCTCTTTCTCTGTCTCCCTCGCGAGCGCTCTCTCTGTCTCCCTCGCGCGCGTGCTCTTTCTCTCTCGCACGCGCTCACTCTCACTCGCACGCTCTCTTTCTCCCTCACGCGTGCTATTTCTCCCTCGCGCGTGCTCTCTCTCTGTCTCCCTCTCGCGTGCTCTGTCTCCCTCACGTGCGCTCTCTCTCTCCCTCGCGTGCTGTCTCTCCCTCGCGTGCTCTCTCTCCCTCGCGAGCTCTCTCGCTCCCTCGCGCTCTCTCTCTCTCCCGCTCGCGCGCTCTCTCGCACGCTCTCTCTCTCCCTCGCACGCTCTCTCTCTCCCTCGCACGCACTCTCTCCCTTGCACGTGCTCTTTCTCCCTCGCACGTGCTCTTTCTCCCTCGCGCGTGCTCTCTCTCTGTCTCCCTCGCGCGCTCTCTCTCTCCCTCGCGCGCTCTCTCTCTCCCTCGCGCGTGTGCTCTCTCTCCCTCGCGCGTGCTCTTTCTCTGTCTCCCTCGCGCGTGCTCTCTCTCTGTCTCCCTCGCGCGCATGCTCTTTCTCTCGCGCGCGCTCTCTCTCTCGCACGTGCTATTTCTCCCTCGCGCGTGCTCTCTCTCTGTCTCCCACGCGCGTGTTCTCTCTCTGTCTCCCACGCGCGTGTTCTCTCTCTGTCTCCCTCACGTGCGCTCTCTCTCTCCCTCACGTGCTCTCTCTCCCTCGCGAGCTCTCTCTTTCCCTCGCGCATGCTCTCTCTCCCTCGCGTGCGTGCACTCTCTCCCTCGCGCGCGTGCTCTCTCTCCCTCGCGCGCGTGCTGTTTCTCCCTCGTGCGTGCTCTTTCTCCCTTGCGCGCGTGCTCTTTCTCACTTGCGCGCGTGCTCTTTCTCACTTGCGCGCGTGCTCTTTCTCCCTTGCGCGCGTGCTCTCTCTCCCTCGCGCGCGTGCACTCTCCCTCGCGCGCGTGCACTCTCTCCCTCGCGCGCGTGCTCTCTCCCTCGCGCGCGTGCTCTCTCTCCCTCGCGCGCGTGCTCTCTCTCCCTCGCGCGCGTGCTCTCTCTCCCTCGCGCGTGCTCTTTCTCTGTCTCCCTCGCGCGTGCTCTCTCTCACTCGCACGTTCTCTCTCTCCCTCGCACGCTCTCTCTCCCTCGCACGCTCTCTCTCCCTCGCGCGTGCTCTTTCTCCCTCGCGCGTGCTCTTTCTCTGTCTCCCTCGCGCGTGCTCTCTCTCTGTCTCCCTCGCGCGTGCTCTCTCTCTGTCTCCCTCACGTGCGCTCTCTCTCTCCCTCGCGCGCTCTCTCTCTCCCTCACGTGCTCTCTCTCCCTCGCGAGCTCTTTCTCTCTCCCTCGCGCGCGCTCTCTCTCTCTCGCACGCTCTCTCTCTCCCTCGCATGCTCTCTCTTCCTTGCGCGTGCTCTTTCTCCCTCGCACGTGCTCTTTCTCCTTCGCGCGTGCTCTCTCTCTGTCTCCCTCGCGCGTGCTCTCTCTCTTTCTCCCTCGCGCGCGCGCTCTCTCTCCCTCACGCGCGCGCTGTCTCTCCCTCGCGCACGTGCTGTTTATCCCTCGCGCGCGTGCTCTTTCTCCCTCGCGCACGCGCTCTCTCTCACTCTCCCTCACACGGTGTTTCTCTCTCTCCCTCGCGCGAGTGCTCTCTCCCTCGCGCGAGTGCTCTCTCTCCCTCGCGCGAGTGCTCTCTCTCCCTCGCGCGCGTGCTCTCTCTCCCTCGCGCGCGTGCTCTCTCACCCTCGCGCGCGTGCTCTCTCACCCTCGCGCGCGTGCTCTCTCTCCTTCGCGCGCGTGCTGTTTCTCCCTCGCACGTGCTTTCTCCCTTGCGCGCGTGCTGTCTCTCCCTCGCGCGCCTGCTCTTTCTCCCTCGCGCGCGCGCTCTCTCTCCCTCTCGCGCGCGCGCGCGTGCACTCTCTCTCTCACACGCTCTCTTTCTCCCTCGCGCGCGTGCTCTTTCTCCCTCGTGCGCGCGCTCTCTCTCCCTCGCGCGCGCGCTCTCACTCCCTCGCGCGCGCGCTCTTTCTCCCTCGTGCGCGCGCTCTCTCTCACTCGCACGCTCTCTTTCTCCCTCACGCGTGCTCTTTCTCCCTCGCGCGTGCTCTCTCTCTCACTCGCACGTTCTCTCTCTCCCACGCACGCTCTCTCTCCCTCGCGCGTGCTCTTTCTCCCTCACGCGTGCTCTTTCTCTGTCTCCCTCGCGCGTGCTCTCTCTCTGTCTCCCTCGCGCGCGTGCTTTTTCTCCCTCGCGCGCGCTCTCTCTCTCCCTCACTCGCACGCTGTCTTTCTCCCTCGCGCGTGCTCTTTCTCCCTCGCGCGTGCTCTCTCCCTCGCGCGCGTGCTCTCTCTCCCTCGCGCGCGTGCTCTCTCTCCCTCGCGCGCGTGCTCTCTCTCCCTCGCGCGTGCTCTTTCTCTGTCTCCCTCGCGCGTGCTCTCTCTCACTCGCACGTTCTCTCTCCCTCGCACGCTCTCTCTCCCTCGCACGCTCTCTCTCCCTCGCGCGTGCTCTTTCTCCCTCGCGCGTGCTCTTTCTCTGTCTCCCTCGCGCGTGCTCTCTCTCTGTCTCCCTCGCGCGCGTGCTTTTTCTCCCTCGCGCGCGCTCTCTCTCTCCCTCACTCGCACGCTTTCTCCCTCGCGCGTGCTCTTTCTCCCTCGCGCGCGCTCTCTCTCCCTCGCGCGCGCTGTCTCTCTCCCTCGCGCGCGCTCTCTCTCCCTCGCGCGCGCTCTCTCTCTCCCTCGCGCATGCTCTCTCTCCCTCGCGCGCGTGCACTCTCTCCATCGCGCGCGTGCACTCTCTCCCTCGCGCGCATGCTCTCTCCCTCGCGCGCGTGCTCTCTCTCCCTCGCGCGCGTGCTCTTTCTCCCTCGCGCGTGCTCTTTGTCTCCCTCGCGCGTGCTCTCTCTCTGTCTCACTCGCACGCGTGCTCTCTCTCTGTCTCACTCGCGCGCGTGCTCTTTCTCTCTCGCATGCGCGCACTCTGTCTCACTCGCACGCTCTGTTTCTCCCTCGCGCGTGCTATTTCTCCCTCGCGCGTGCTCTCTCTCTGTCTCCCTCGCGCGTGCTCTCTCTCTGTCTCCGTCACGTGCGTTCTCTCTCTCCCTCGCGCTCTCTCTCTCTCCCTCGCGTGCTCTCTCTCCCTCGCGAGCTCTCTCTCTCCCTCGCGCGCTCTCTCTCCCTCGCGCGCGCTCTCTCTCTCCCTCGCGCATGCTCTCTCTCCCTCGCGCGCGTGCACTCTCTCCCTCGCGCGCGTGCACTCTCCCTCGCGCGCGTGCACTCTCTCCCTCGCGCGCATGCTCTCTCCCTCGCGCGCGTGCTCTCTCTCCCTCGCGCGCGTGCTCTTTCTCCCTCGCGCGTGCTCTTTCTCTGTCTCCCTCGCGCGTGCTCTCTCTCACTCGCACGTTCTCTCTCTCCCTCGCACGCTCTCTCTCCCTCGCACGCTCTCTCTCCCTCGCGCGTGCTCTTTCTCCCTCGCGCGTGCTCTTTCTCTTCTCCCTCGCGCGTGCTCTCTCTCTGTCTCCCTCGCGCGCGTGCTTTTTCTCCCTCGCGCGCGCTCTCTCTCTCCCTCACTCGCACGCTTTCTCCCTCGCGCGTGCTCTTTCTCCCTCGCGCGCGCTCTCTCTCCCTCGCGCGCGCTCTCTCTCTCCCTCGCGCGCGCTCTCTCTCCCTCGCGCGCGCTCTCTCTCTCCCTCGCGCGCGTGCACTCTCTCCCTCGCGCGCGTGCACTCTCTCCCTCGCGCGCATGCTCTCTCCCTCGCGCGCTTGCTCTCTCTCCCTCGCGCGCGTGCTCTCTCTCCCTCGCGCGCGTGCTCTCTCTCCCTCGCGCGTGCTCTTTGTCTCCCTCGCGCGTGCTCTCTCTCTGTCTCACTCGCACGCGTGCTCTCTCTCTGTCTCACTCGCGCGCGTGCTCTCTCTCTGTCTCACTCGCGCGCGTGCTCTTTCTCTCTCGCATGCGCGCACTCTGTCTCACTCGCACGCTCTGTTTCTCCCTCGCGCGTGCTATTTCTCCCTCGCGCGTGCTCTCTCTCTGTCTCCCTCGCGCGTGCTCTCTCTCTGTCTCCCTCACGTGCGTTCTCTCTCTCCCTCGCGCTCTCTCTCTCTCCCTCGCGTGCTCTCTCTCCCTCGCGAGCTCTCTCTCTCCCTCGCGCTCTCTCTCTCCTTCGCGCGCGCTCTCTCTCCCTCGCTCGCGTGCTCTCTCTCTCCCTCGCGCGCTCTCTCTCTCCCTCGCACGCTCTCTCTCCCCCTCGCACGCACTCTCTCCCTTGCGCGTGCTCTTTCTCCCTCGCACGTGCTCTGTCTCCCTCGCGCGTGCTCTCTCTCTGTCTCCCTCGCGCGTGAGCTCTCTCTCCCTCGCGCGCAAGCTCTCTCTCCCTCGCGCGCGTGCTCTCTCTCCCTCGCGCGCGTGCTCTCTCTCCTTCGCACGCGTGCTGTTTCTCCCTCGCACGTGCTCTTTCTCCCTTGCGCGCGTGCTCTTTCTCCCTCGCGCGCCTGTTCTTTCTCCCTCGCGCGCGCGCTCTCTCTCGCATGCTCTCTCTCTCCCTCGCGCGCGTGCTCTCTCTCCCTCGCGTGCGTGCTCTCTCTCCTTCGCACGCGTGCTGTTTCTCCCTCGCACGTGCTCTTTCTCCCTCGCGCGCCTGTTCTTTCTCCCTCGCGCGCGCGCTCTCTCTCGCATGCTCTCTCTCTCCCTCGCGCACGTGCTCTCTCTCCCTCTCGCGCGTGCTATTTCCCCCTCGCGCGTGCTCTCTCTCTGTCTCCCTCGCGCGTGCTCTCTCTCTGTCTCCCTCACGTGCGCTCTCTCTCTCCCTCGCGCACTCTCTCTCTCCCTCACGTGCTCTCTCTCCCTCGCGAGCTCTCTCTCTCTCCCTCGCGCGCGCTCTCTCTCTCTCGCACGCTCTCTCTCTCCCTCGCATGCTCTCTCTTCCTTGCGCGTGCTCTATCTCCCTCGCACGTGCTCTTTCTCCCTCGCGCGTGCTCTCTCTCTGTCTCCCTCGCGCGTGCTCTCTCTCTGTCTCCCTCGCGCGCGCTCTCTCTCTCCCTCGCGCGCGCGCTCTCTCTCCCTCGCGCGTGCGCGCTCTCTCTCCCTCGTGCGCGCGCTGTCTCTCCCTCGCGCGCGTGCTGTTTATCCTTCGCGCGCGTGCTCTTTCTCCCTCGCGCACGCGCTCTCTCTCACTCTTCCTCACACGGTGTTTCTCTCTCTCCCTCGCGCGAGTGCTCTCTCTCCCTCGCGGGCGTGCTCTCTCTCCCTCGCGCGCGCGCTCTCTCTCCCTCGCGCGCGCGCTCTCTCTCTCTCGCGCGCGCGCTCTCTCTCCCTCGCGCGCGCGCTCTCTCTCCCTCGCGCGCGCGCTCTCTCTCCCTCGCGCGTGCGCGCTCTCTCTCCCTCGTGCGCGCGCTGTCTCTCCCTCGCGCGCGTGCTGTTTATCCTTCGCGCGCGTGCTCTTTCTCCCTCGCGCACGCGCTCTCTCTCACTCTCCCTCACACGGTGTTTCTCTCTCTCCCTCGCGCGCGTGCTCTCTCACCCTCGCGCGCGTGCTCTCTCTCCTTCGCGCGCGTGCTGTTTCTCCCTCGCACGTGCTTTCTCCCTTGCGCGCGTGCTGTCTCTCCCTCGCGCGCCTGCTCTTTCTCCCTCGCGCGCGCGCTCTCTCTCCCTCTCGCGCGCGCGCGCGTGCACTCTCTCTCTCACACGCTCTCTTTCTCCCTCGCGCGCGTGCTCTTTCTCCCTCGCGCGCGCGCTCTCTCTCCCTCGCGCGCGCATGCACACTCTCTCACTCGCACGCTCTCTTTCTCCCTCACGCGTGCTCTTTCTCCCTCGCGCGTGCTCTCTCTCTGTCTCCCTCACATGCGCTCTCGCTCTCCCTCGCGCGCTCTCTCTCTCACTCGCACGTTCTCTCTCTCCCTCGCACGCTCTCTCTCCCTCGCACGCTCTCTCTCCCTCGCGCGTGCTCTTTCTCCCTCGCGCGTGCTCTTTCTCTGTCTCCCTCGCGCGTGCTCTCTCTCTGTCTCCCTCGCGCGCGTGCTTTTTCTCCCTCGCGCGCGCTCTCTCTCTCCCTCACTCGCACGCTGTCTTTCTCCCTCGCGCGTGCTCTTTCTCCCTCGCGCGCGCTCTCTCTCCCTCGCGCGCGCTCTCTCTCTCCCTCGCGCGTGCTCTCTCTCTCCCTCGCGCGTGCTCTTTCTCCCTCGCGTGCGCGCTCTCTCTCTGTCTCCCTCGCGCGTGCTCTCTCTCTGTCTCCCTCGCGCAAGCTCTCTCTCTGTCTCCCTCGCGCGCGCTGTCTCTCTGTCTCCCTCACGCGCGCTCTCTCTCTCCCTCGCGCGCGCTCTCTCTCTCCCTCGCGCGCGCTCTCTCTCCCTCGCGCGCGCTCTCTCTCCCTCGCGCGTGCGCTCTCTCTCACTCTCTCACTGTCCCTCACGCGCTCTCTGTCTCTCCCTCACGCGCTCTCTCACTCCTTCTCCCTCACGCACGCTCTCTCACGCCTTCTCCCTCGCGCGCGCTCTCTCACTCCTCCCTCGCGCGCGCTCTCTCACTCCCTCTCCCTCGCGCGCGCTCTCACTCCCTCTCCCTCGCGCGTGCTCTCTCCCTCGCGTGCACGCTCTCTCTCCCCCTCGCGCGTGCTCTCTCTCTGTCTCCCTCGCGCGTGCTCTCTCTCTGTCTCCCTCGCGCGTGCTCTCTCTCACTCTCCCTCCCTTGTGCGCTCTCTCTCACTCTCCCTCACACGCTGTCTCTCTCTCTCTCTCCCCCTTGCGCGCGCGCTCTGTCTCTCTCACTCGCACACTCTCTCTTTCCCTCGCGCATGCTCTCTCTCCCTCGCGTGCGTGCACTCTCTCCCTCGCGCGCGTGCACTCTCTCTCGCGCGCGTGCTCTCTCCCTCGCGCACGTGCTCACTCCCTCGCGCGCTCTCTCTCTCCCTCACTCGCACGCTGTCTTTCTCCCTCGCGCGTGCTCTTTCTCCCTCGCGCGCGCGCTCTCTCTCCCTCGCGCGCGCGCTCTCTCTCCCTCGCGCGCGCTCTCTCTCTCCCTCACGCGCGTGCTCTTTCTCCCTCGCGCGTGCTCTTTCCCTGTCTCCCTCGCGCGTGCTCTTTCTCTGTCTCCCTCGCGAGCGCTCTCTCTCTGTCTCCCTCGCGCGCGTGCTCTTTCTCTCTCGCACGCGCTCACTCTCTCTCACTCGCACGCTCTCTTTCTCCCTCACGCGTGCTATTTCTCCCTCGCGCGTGCTCTCTCTCTGTCTCCCTCTCGCGTGCTCTGTCTCCCTCACGTGCGCTCTCTCTCTCCCTCGCGTGCTGTCTCTCCCTCGCGTGCTCTCTCTCCCTCGCGAGCTCTCTCGCTCCCTCGCGCTCTCTCTCTCTCCCGCTCGCGCGCTCTCTCGCACGCTCTCTCTCTCCCTCGCACGCTCTCTCTCTCCCTCGCACGCACTCTCTCCCTTGCACGTGCTCTTTCTCCCTCGCACGTGCTCTTTCTCCCTCGCGCGTGCTCTCTCTCTGTCTCCCTCGCGCGCTCTCTCTCTCCCTCGCGCGCTCTCTCTCTCCCTCGCGCGTGTGCTCTCTCTCCCTCGCGCGTGCTCTTTCTCTGTCTCCCTCGCGCGTGCTCTCTCTCTGTCTCCCTCGCGCGCATGCTCTTTCTCTCGCGCGCGCTCTCTCTCTCGCACGTGCTATTTCTCCCTCGCGCGTGCTCTCTCTCTGTCTCCCACGCGCGTGTTCTCTCTCTGTCTCCCACGCGCGTGTTCTCTCTCTGTCTCCCTCACGTGCGCTCTCTCTCTCCCTCACGTGCTCTCCCTCGCGAGCTCTCTCTTTCCCTCGCGCATGCTCTCTCTCCCTCGCGTGCGTGCACTCTCTCCCTCGCGCGCGTGCTCTCTCTCCCTCGCGCGCGTGCTGTTTCTCCCTCGTGCGTGCTCTTTCTCCCTTGCGCGCGTGCTCTTTCTCACTTGCGCGCGTGCTCTTTCTCACTTGCGCGCGTGCTCTCTCTCCTTCGTGCGCGCGCACTCTCTCTCTCGCACGCTCTCTTTCTCCCTCGCGCGTGCTCTCTCTCTGTCTTCCTCGCGCGCGTGCTCTTTCTCCCTCGCGCACGCGCGCGCGCACTCTCTCACTTGCACGCTCTCTTTCTCCCTCGCGCGTGCTCTTTCTTCCTCGCGCGAGCTCTCTGTCTCCCTCACGTGCGCTCTCTCTCTCCCTCGCGTGCTCTCTCTCTCCCTCGCGAGCTCTCTCTCTCCCTCGTGCGCTCTCTCTCCCTCGCGCGCGCTCTCTCTCTCTCGCGGGCGCGCTGACTCTCTCACTCGCACGTTCTCTCTCTCCCTCGCACGCTCTCTCTCTCCCTCGCGCGTGCTCTTTCTCCCTCGCGCGTGCTCTTTCTCTGTCTCCCTCGCACATGCTCTCTCTCTGTCTCCCTCGCGCGCGTGCTCTTTCTCCCTCGCGCGCGCGCTTTCTCTCCCTCACTCGCACGCTGTCTTTCTCCCTCGCGCGTGCGCTTTCTCCCTCGCGCATGCGCTTTCTCCCTCGCGCGTGCTATTTCTCCCTCGCGCGTGCTTTCTCTCTGTCTTCCTCGCGCGTGCTCTCTCTCTGTCTCCCTCACGTGCGCTGTCTCTCTCCCTCGCGTGCTCTCTCTCCCTCGCAAGCTGTCTCTCTCCCTCGCGCGCTCTCTCTCCCTTGCGCGCCCTCTCTCTCTCTCGTGCGCACGCTCTCTCTCTCGCGCGCACGCTCTCTCTCTCCCTCGCACGCTCTCTCTCCCTCGCGCGTGCTCTTTCTCCCTCGCGCGTGCTCTCTCTCTTTCTCCCTCGCGCGTGCTCTCACTCCGTCTCCCTCGCGCGTGCTCTCTCTCTGTCTCCCTCGCGCGCGCTCTCTCTCCCTCGCGCGAGCTCTCTCCCTCGCGCGCGTGCTCTTTCTCCCTCGCGCACGCGCTCTCTCTCTCACTCTCCCTCACACGGTGTCTCTCTCTCTCCCTCGCGCACGTGCTCTCTCTCCCTCTCGCGCATGCTCTCTCTCCCTCGCGCGCCTGCTGTTTCTCCCTCGCGCGTGCTCTTTCTCCCTCGCGGGCACGCTCTCTCACTCTCCCTCGCACGCGCTCTCTCTCTCACTCTCCCTCCTTCGTGCGCTCTCTCTCACTGTCCCTCACGTGCTCTCTTTCCCTCTCCCTCGCTTGCGCTCTCTCACTCCCTCTCCCTCGTGCGCGCTCTCTCACTCCCTCTCCCTCACGCACGCGCTCTCCCTCACGCGCGCGCTCTCTCCCTCGCACGCGTGTGCTCTCTCCCTCGCACGCGCGCGCTCTCTCTCGCGCGCACGATCTCTCACTCCCTCCCGCGCGCGCGCACTCTCTCCCTCGCGCGCGTTCTCTCACTTCCTCTCCCTCGCGCGTGCTCTCTCTCTGTCTCCCTCGCGCGTGCTCTCTCTCTGTCTCCCTTGTGCGCGCTCGCTCTCTCTCTCCCTCGCGAACGTGCGTGCGCTCTCTCTCTCCCTCCTGCGTGCTCTCTTACTCTCCCTCTGTGCACTCTGTCTCACTCTCCCTCACACGCTGTCTCTCTCTCTTCCTCGCGCGCTCTCTCTCTCTCTCCCTCGTGCTCTCTCTCTCCCTCGCGCTCTCTCTCCCTCCCTCGCGCTCCCTCTCTCTCCCTCGCGCGCGCTCTCTCTCTCCCTCGCGCGCGCTCTCTCTCTCCCTCGCGCGCACTCTCTTTCTCCCTCGCGCGTGCTCTTTCTCCCTCGCGCGTGCTCTTTCTCCCTCGCGCGTGCGCTTTCTCTCCCTCCTTGGCGCGCGCTGTCTCTCCCTTGCGCGCGCTCTCTCTCCCTCGCGCGCGCTCTCTCCCCTGCTTGCGTGCGCTCGCTCTCTCTCACTCTTCCTCACAAGCGCTGTCTCTCTCTCACTCTCCCTCGCGCGTGCGCTCTCTTTCCCCCTCCCTCGCACGCACTCTCTCTCTCTCCCTCTCTCTCGCGCGCTCTCTCTCCCTCCCTCGCGCGCTCTCTCTGCCTCCCTCGCGCACGCGCTCTCCCCTCCTCGCGCGCGTTCTCTCTCTCTCCCTCTCCCTTGCGCGCGCTCTCTCTCTCTCCCTTCCTCCCTCGCGCCCTTTCTCTCTCTCCCTCGCGCGCGTGCTCACTCACTCTCCCTCGCGCCCTCTCTCTCCCTTGTGCGCACTCTCTCTTTCTCCCTAGCGCATGCTCTCTCTCTCCCTCGCGCGGTCTCTGTCTCTCACTCCCTCGCGCACGCTCTTTCTCTCCCTTGTGCGCGTGTTCTCTATCTCTCTCCCTTGCGCGCGCTCTCTGTCTCTCACCCTCGTACGCGCTCTCTCTCTTTCTCTCTCTCTCTCTCTCTCCCTCGCACGCGCGCTCTCTGTCTCTCTCCCTCGCGCGCGCGCGCTCTTATTCTCTCTCCCTCGCGCTCTCTCTCTTTCCCTTGTGCGCACTCTCTCTCTCCCTCGCGCGCGCTCTCTCACTCCCTCGCGCGCGCTCTCTCACTCCCTCGCGCGCGCTCTCTCTCACTCCCTCGCGCACGCTCTCTCTCTCGCTCGCGCGCTCTCTCTCTCCCCCTTGCGCGTGTGCTCTCTCTCTCCCCCTTGCGCGCGTGCACGTTCTCTCTCTCTCTCTCCCCCCCTCGCGCACTCTCTCTCCCTCGCGCGCGCTCTCTCTTTCTCTCCCTCGCGCGCATTCTCTCTCTCTTCCTCGCGCGCGCACTCCCATTCTCTCTCTCCCTCGCACGCGCTCTCTCTCGCTCTCCATCGCACGCGCTCTCTCTCGCTCTCCCTCGCGCGCTCTCTCTCTCTCTCCCTTGTGCGCACTCTCTCTCTCCCTAGCACGTGCTCTCTCTCTCTCTCCCTCGCGCGCACGCTCTCACTCTCCCCCTCGCGCGCGCTCTCTCTCTCTCCTCCTTGCGCGCATGCGCGTTCTCTCTCTCTCCCCCTCGCACGCTCTCTCTCTCCCTCGCGCGCGCTCTCTTTCTCTCCCTCGCGCGCATTCTCTCTCTCTTCCTCGCGCGCGCACTCCCATTCTCTCGCTCGCACGCGCTCTGTCTCTCCCCCTCGTCCGCGCGCTGTCTGTCTCTCTCCCTCGCGTGTGCTCTGTCTCTCTCCCTCGCGTGTGCTCTGTCTCTCTCTCTCCCTCGCGCGCGCTCTCTCTCTCTCGCCCCTCGCGCGCTCTCTCTCTCCCCCCTCGCGCGCACTCTCTCTCTCCCCCCACGCGTGCTCTCTCTCTCTCCCCCTCGCGCGTGCTCTCTCTCTCTCCCCCTCGCGCGCGCGCTCTCACTCTCCCCCTCGCGCGCGCGCTCTCTCTCTCCCCCTCGCGTGCGCTGTCACTCTCTTCCCCTAGCGCGCGCTCTCTGTCTCCACCTCGCGCATGCTCTCTGTCTCTCCCCATTGCGCGCGTGTGTGTTCTCTCTCTCTCCCCCTCGCGCGCGTTCTCTTTCTCTCCCTTGCGCGCGTTCTCTCTCTCTTCCTCGCGTGCGCACTCCCATTCTCTGTCCCTCGCACGCACTCTCTCTCGCTCTCCCTCGCACGCACTCTCTCTCGCTCTCCCTCGCACGCGCTCTCTCTCGCTCTCCGTCGCGCGCTCTCTCTCTCTCCCTTGTGCGCACTCTCTCTCTCCCTAGCGCGCTCTCTCTCTCTCCCTCGCGCGCTCTCTCTCTCGTGCACGCTCTCTCTCTCCCTCGCGCGCGCTCTCTCTCTCTCCCCCCTCACGCGCGTGCTCTCTCTCCCCCTCACGCGCGCTCTCTCTCTCTCTCCCCCTCGCGCGCGCTCTCTCTCTCTCCCCCTCGCGCGCGCTCTCTCTCTCTCCCCCTCGCGCGCGTGCGCGTTCTCTCTCTCTCTCTCTCTCTCTCTCCCCCTCGCGCGCTCTCTCTCACCCTCGCGCGCGCTCTCTCTTTCTCTGCCTCGCATGCGTTCTCGCTCTCTTCCTCGCGCGCGGACTCCTATTCTCTCTCTCCCTCGCACGCGCTCTCTCTCTCCCCCTCATCCGCGCGCTGTCTGTCTCTCTCCCTTGCGTGCGCTCTGTCTCTCTCTCTCCCTCGCGTGCGTGCTCTCTCTCTCTCCCTCGCGCTTGCGCTCTCTCTCTCCCTCGCGCTTGCGCTCTCTCTCTCCCTCGCGCGCGCGCTCTCTCTCTCCCTCGTGCTCTCTATTTCTCTCCCTCGCATGCGCTCTCTCTCTCCCCCTCGTGCACGCTTTCTCAGTCTCTCTCCCTCGCGCGCACCCTGTCTCTCTTTCTCTCTCTCTCTCTCTCTCGCCCGCGCTCTCTCTCTCGCTCCCTCGCACGTGCGTTCTCTCTCTCCCTCGTGCACGCCCTCTCTCTCTCCCTTGTGCGCTCTCTCTCTCTCCCTTGCGCGCTTTCTCACACTCCCTCGTGTGCGCTCTCCCTCTATCTCCCTCGCGCCCGATCTCTCTCCCTCGCGCCCGATCTCTCTCCCTCGCGCGCGCTCTCTCTCTCGCTCCCTCGCGTGCGCTCCCTTTCTCTCCCTCACGTGCGCTCCCTTTCTCTCCCTCGCGCGTGCTCTCTCTCTCTTCCTCATGCGCGCGCTCTCTCTCTCTTCCTCATGCGCGCGTTCTCTCTCTCTCCCTCGCGCGGGCTCCCTCGCACGTGCTCCTCTCTCTCCCTCGCGCGTGCTCCTCCCTCTCCCTCGCGCGTGCTCCTCTCTCTCCCTCACGCGCGCTCCCTCGCTCTCCCGCGCGCGCGCTATCTCTCTCCCTCGAGCATGCTCTCTCTCTGTCCCTCGTGCGCGATTTCGCTCTCTCCCCCACGTGCGCGCACCCGCTCTCTCTCTTTCTCCTTCGAGCGCGCACTCTTTTTCTCTCCCTCGCGCACGCTCTCTCTCCCTCACGCGCGCGCTCTCTGTCTCTCACCCTCGCGCGCGCGCGCTCTCTCACTCTCCCTTGTGCGCACTCTCTCTTTCTCCCTAGCGCGTGCTCTCTCTCTCTCCCTCGCGCGGTCTCTCTCTCTCACTCCCTCGCGCACGCTCTTTCTCTCCCTCGTGCACGTGTTCTCTCTCTCTCTCCCTTGCGCGCACTCTCTGTCTCTCTCCCTCGCGCGCGCTCTCTCTCTTTCCCTCACGCGCGCGCTCTGTCTTTCTCCTCGCGCACGCGCGCTCTTACTCTCTCTCCCTCGCACGCGCGCTCTCTCACTCTCTCTCCCTCGCACGCGCGCTCTCTCTCTCCCTCGCACTCTCTCTCTTTCCCTTGTGCGCACTCTCTCTCTCCCTAGCACGTGCTCGCTCTCTCTCACTCCCTCGCGCACGCTGTCTCTCTCTCCCCCCTCACGCGCGCGCTCTGTCTCTCCCAATCGCGCATGCTCTCTCTCTCTCCACCTTGCGCGCGTGCGCGTTCTCTCTCTCTCCCCTTCGCGCGCGCTCTCTCTCCCCTGCGCGCGCTCTCTCTTTCTCTCCCTCGCGTGCGTTCTCTCTCTCTCCCACGCGCGTGTTCTCTCTCTCTCCCTCGCGCGAGTTCTCTCTCTCTCACTCGCGCGCGCTCTCTCTCTCTCTCTCTCCCTCGCGCGCGCTCTCTCTCACTCCCTAACGCACGCTCTCTCTCACTCCCTCACGCACACTCTCTCTCTCCCTCGTGCACGCGTTCTCTCTCTCTCTCCCTTGCGCGCGCTCTCTCTCTCTCCTTTGCGCGCGCTCTCTCTCTCCCTCGCGTTCTCTCTCTCTCTCCCTTGCGCACGCTCTCTCTCTCCCCCCCTCGCGCGTGCTGTATCTGTCTCTCTCCCTCATGTGCGCTCTGTCTCTCTCTTACTCTCTCTCTCTCCCTTTCCCTCGTGCGCGCGCTTTCTCTCTCTCTCTCTTTCTCTCTCTCTCTCTTTCTCTCTCCGTCGAGCGTGCGCTCTGTCTCTCTCCCTTGTGTGCGCGCGCTCTCTCTCCTTCGTGCGCGCTCTCTCTCTCTCCTTCGCGTGCGCTCTCTCTCCTTCGCGCGCTCTCTCTCTCTCCTTCGCGCGCTCTCTCTCTCCTTCGCGCGCGCACTCTCTCTCCTTCGTGCGCGCACTCTCACTCCCTTGCGCGCACCCTCTCTCTCTCTCTCCCTCGCGTGCGCGCTCTCTCCCTCGCTTGCGCTCTCTCCCTCGCGTGCGCTCTCTCCCTCGCGTGCGCTCTCTCCCTCGCGTGCGCGCTCTCCCTCGCGCGCGCTCTCTCTGTCTCTCTTCCTCGCGCGCGCGCTTTCTGTCTCTCATCCTCGCGCGCGCGCTCTCTCTCTCTCTCTCTTCCTCACGTGCGCTCTCTCTCTCTCCCTCGCACATGTTCTCTCTCTCCCTCGCGCGTGTTCTCTCTCTCTCCCTCGCGCGTGTTCTCTCTCTCTCCCTCGCGCGTGTTCTCTCTCTCCCTCGCGCGTGTTCTCTCTCTCTCCCTAGCGCGTGCGCTCTCTCTCTCTCCCTCGCGCGTGCTCTCTCTCTCTCTTCCTCATGCGCGCATTCTCTCTCTCCCTCGTGCTCTCTATTTCTCTTCCTCGCATGCGCTCTCTCTTTCTCTCCCTCGCATGCGCTCTCTCTCTCCCCCTCGTGCACGCTTTCTCAGTCTCTCTCCCTCGCGCGCGCACCCTGTCTCTCTTTCTCTCTCTCTCTCTCTCTCGCCCGCGCTCTCTCTCTCGCTCCCTCGCACGTGCGTTCTCTCTCTCCCTCGTGCACGCCCTCTTTCTCACTCCCTTGCGCGCTCTCTCTCTCTCCCTTGCGCGCTCTCTCACACTCCCTAACGCACGCTCTCTCTCACTCCCTCACGCACACTCTCTCTCTCCCTCGTGCGCACGTTCTCTCTCTCTCTCCCTTGCGCGCGCTCTCTCTCTCTCTCCCTTGCGCGCGCTCTCTCTCTCTCCTTTGCGCGCGCTCTCTCTCTCTTTCTCTCTCTCCCTTGCGCACGCTCTCTCTCTCCCCCCCTCGCACGTGCTGTATCTGTCTCTCTCCCTCATGTGCGCTCTGTCTCTCTCTTACTCTCTCTCTCTCCCTCTCCCTCGTGCGCGCGCTTTCTCTCTCACTCTCTTTCTCTCTCCGTCCAGCGTGCGCTCTGTCTCTCTCCCTTGTGCGCGCGCGCTCTCTCTCCTTCGCGCGTGCTCTCTCTCTCTCTCTCTCTCCTTCGCGTGCGCTCTCTCTCTCTCCTTCGCGCGCGCTCTCTCCTTCGCACGCGCACTCTCTCTCCTTCGTGCGCGCACTCTCACTCCCTTGCGCGCACTCTCACTCCCTTGCGCGCACCCTCTCTCTCTCTCTCCCTCGCATGCGCGCGCTCTCCCTCACGCGCGCGCTCTCTGTCTCTCTTCCTCGCGCGCGCGCTCTCTCTCTCTGTCCCTTGCGCGCGCGCTGTCTCTCCCTCGCGCTCGCGCTCTCTCCACCCTAGGAAGCGAGAGAGAGAGCGCGCGCGAGGGAGAGATAGAGACCGCACGCGAGGGAGGGAGAGCGGGCGCGAGGGAGAGAGATCGGGCGCGAGGGAGAGAGATCAGGCGTGAGGGAGAGAGAGGGAGAGCGCACATGAGGGAGTGTGAGAGAGCGCGCAAGGGAGAGAGAGAGAGCGCGCAAGGGAGTGAGAAAGAGGGCGTGCACGAGGGAGAGAGAGAACGCACGTGCGAGGGAGCGAGAGAGAGAGCGCGGGCGAGAGAGAGAGAGAGAGAGACAGGGTGCGCGCGAGGGAGAGAGACTGAGAAAGCGTGCACGAGGGGGAGAGAGAGAGCGCATGCGAGGGAGAGAAAGAGAGAGCGCACGCGAGGAAGAGAAATAGAGAGCATGAGGGAGAGAGAATGCGCGCATGAGGAAGAGAGAGAGAGCGCGCGCGAGGGAGAGAAAGAGCGTGCGCGCGAGGGAGAGAGAGGGAGCGTGCGCGAGGGTGAGAGAGAGAGCGCGAGCGCGAGGGAGAGAGAGCGCGCGCGCAAGGGACAGAGAGAGAGCGCGCGCGCTCTCTGTCTCTCTTCCTCGCGCGCGCGCTCTCTCTCTGTCCCTTGCGCGCGCGCTCTCTCTCCCTCGCGCTCGCGCTCTCTCTCTCACCCTCGCGCACGCTCCCTCTCTCTCCCTCGCGCGCACGCTCTTTCTCTCCCTCGCGCGCGCTCTCTCTCTCTTCCTCATGCGCGCATTCTCTCTCCCTCATGCTCTCTATTTCTCTTCCTCGCGTGCGCTCTCTCTTTCTCTCCCTCGCATGCGCTCTCTCTCTCCCCCTCGTGCACGCTTTCTCAGTCTCTCTCCCTCGCGCGCACCCTGTCTCTCTCTCTCTCTCTCTCGCCCGCGCTCTCTCTCTCGCTCCCTCGCACGTGCGTTCTCTCTCTCCCTCGTGCACGCCCTCTTTCTCACTCCCTTGCGCGCTCTCTCTCTCTCCCTTGCGCGCTCTCTCACACTCCCTCATGTGCGCTCTCCCTCTCTCTCCCTCACGCCTGATCTCTCTCCCTCGCGCCCGATCTCTCTCCCTCGCGCCCGCTCTCCCTCCCTCGCATGCGGTCTCTATCTCTCCCTCGCGCGCGCTCTCTCTCTCGCTTCCTCGCGTGCGCTCCCTTTCTCTCCCTCGCGTGCGCTCCCTTTCTCTCCCTCGCGTGCGCTCCCTTTCTCTCCCTCGCGTGCGCTCCCTTTCTCTCCCTCGCGCGCGCTCCCTTTCTCTCCCTCGCGCGCGCTCTCTCTCTCTCTTCCTCATGCGCACGTTCTCTCTCTCTCCCTCGTGCGCGCTCCCTCTCTCTCCCTCCCGTGCGCTCTCTCTCTCCCTTGCGCACGCTCTCTCTCCCCCCCTCGCGCGTGTCCTATCTGTCTCTCCCTCGTGCGCGCTCTGTCTCTCTCTTACTCGCCCTCGCGCGCGCTCTCTCTCTCTCCCTCGCGCGCGCTCTCTCTCTCCCTTGCGCATGCTCTCTCTCTCCCCCCCTCGCGCGTGCTGTATCTGTCTCTCTCCCTCATGTGAGCTCTGTCTCTCTCTTACTCTCTCTCTCTCCCTCTCCCTCGTGCGCGTGCTTTCTCTCTCTCTCTCTTTCTCTCTCCGTCGAGCGTGCGCTCTGTCTCTCTCCCTTGTGCGCGTGCGCTCTGTCTCTCTCCCTTGTGCGCGCGCGCTCTCTCTCTCCTTCGCGTGCGCTCTCTCTCTCTCCTTCGCGCGCGCTCTCTCTCTCTCCTTCATGCGTGCACTCTCTCTCCTTCGTGCGCGCACCCTCTCTCTCTCTCCCTCGCGTGCGCGCTCTCCCCCACGCGTGTGCGCTCTCTCCCTCGCATGCGCGCTCTCTCCCTCGCGCGCGCGCTCTCTGTCTCTCTTCCTCGCGCGCGCGCGCTCTCTCTCTTCCTCGCGCGCGCGCTCTCACTCTGTCCCTCGCGCGCGTGCTCTCTCTCTCCCTCGCGCTCGCGCTCTCTCTCTCACCCTCGCGCACGCTCTCTCTCTCTCCCTCGCGCGCACGCTCTTTCTCTCCCTCGCGCGCGCTCTCTCTCTCTCTCTTCCTCATGCGCGCATTCTCTCTCTCCCTCGTGCTCTCTATTTCTCTTCCTCGCATGCGCTCTCTCTTTCTCTCCCTCGCATGCGCTCTCTCTCTCCCCCTTGTGCACGCTTTCTCAGTCTCTCTCCCTCGCGCGCACCCTGTCTCTCTTTCTCTCTCTCTCTCTCTCGCCCGCGCTCTCTCTCTCGCTCCCTAACGCACGCTCTCTCTCTCCCTCGTGCACGCGTTCTCTCTCTCTCTCCCATGCGCGCGCTCTCTCTCTCTTTCTCTCTCCGCGCGCGCTCTCTCTCCCTTGCGCACGCTCTCTCTCTCCCCCCCTCGCGCGTGCTGTATCTGTCTCTCTCCTTCATGTGTGCTTTGTCTCTCCCTCACTCTCTCTCTCTCCCTCTCCCTCGTGCGCACGCTTTCTCTCTCTCTCTCTTTCTCTCTCCGTCGAGCGTGCGCTCTGTCTCTCTCCCTTGTGCGCGTGCGCTCTGTCTCTCTCCCTTGTGCGTGCGCTCTCTATCTCTCCTTCGCGTGCGCTCTCTCTCTCTCCGCGCGCGCTCTCTCTCTCCTTCGCGCGCGCACTCTCTCTCCTTCGTGCGCGCACTCTCACTCCCTTGCGCGCACCCTCTCTTTCTCTCTCTCCCTCGCGTGCGCGCTTTCTCCCTCGCATGCGCGCTCTCTCCCTCACGCGCGTGCTCTCTGTCTCTCTTCCACGCGCGCGCGCGCTCTCTCTCTCTCTCCCTCGCGCGCGCGCTCTCTCTCCCTCGCGCTCTCTCTCTCACCGTCGCGCATGCTCCCTCTCTCTCCCTCGCGCGCACGCTCTTTCTCTCCCTCGCGCGCGCTCTCTCTCTCTTCCTCATGCGCGCATTCTCTCTCCCTCGTGCTCTCTATTTCTCTTCCTCGCGTGCGCTCTCTCTTTCTCTCCCTCGCATGCGCTCTCTCTCTCCCCCTCGTGCACGCTTTCTCAGTCTCTATCCCTCGCGCGCACCCTGTCTCTCTTTCTCTCTCTCTCTCTCTCTCCGCGCGCGCTCTCTCTCTCCTTCGTGCGCGCACTCTCTCTCCCTCGCGCGCGCGCTCTCTCTCCCTTGCGCACACTGTCTCTCTCTCCCCCTCGCGTGCGCTGTATCTGTCTCTACCCCTCGCGCACGCTCTATCTGTCTCTCTCCTTCGTGCGCGCTCTGTCTCTCTCTTAATCTCTCTCTCTCTCTCTCTCCCCCTTGCACGTGCTCTCTCTCTCTCTCCCCCCCTCGCGCGCGCGCTCTCTCTCTCTCCCTCGCGCGCGCTCTCTCTCTCTCCCTCGCGCGCGCTCTCTCTCTCTCCCTAGCGCGTGCGCTCTCTCTCTCCCTCGCGCGTGCTCTCTCTCACTCACTCACGCACTCTCTCTCTCTCCCTCATGCGCGCGTTCTATCTCTCTCTCCCTCGCGCGCTCTCTCTCTCCCTTGCGCGCGCGCTCTCTCTCTCCCTTGCGCGCGCGCTCTCTCTCTCCCTTGCGCGCTGTCTCTCTCTCCCCCTCGCGCGCTGTTCTCTCTCTCTCCCCCTCGCGCGCTGTTCTCTCTCTCTCTCTCTCTCCCCTCGCGCGCTGTCTCTCGCTCTCCCTCGCGCGTGCGCTCGCACTCTCTCTCTCCCTCGCGCGTGCTCGCACTCTCTCTCCCTCGTGCGCACGCTCGCTCGCACTCTCTCTCCCTCACGTGCGCGCTGGCACTCTCTCTCTCTCGCGCGCGCTCGCTTGCACTCTCTCCCTCGCGTGCATGCCTGCTCTCTCTCCCTCTCGCGCGCGCTCTCTCTCTCGCGCGCTGTCTCTCTCTCTCTCTCGCGCGCTGTCTCTCTCTCCCCCTCGCGCGCGCTCTCTCTCTCTCTCTCGCGCGCTGTCTCTCTCTCTCTCGCGCGCTGTCTCTCTCTCTCTCTCGCGCGCTTTCTCTCTCCCCCGCGTGCGCTCTCTCTCCCTCGTGCGCGCTCTCTCGCTCACACGCTCTCTCTCTCTCTCTCTCTCTCTCCCTGGTGCATGTTCTCTCTCTCTCTCCCTCGTGCGTTCTCTCTCTCTCCCTCGCGCGCTCTCTCTCTCTCCCTCACGCGCGCACGTTCTCATATCCATACAGGGACACAGGAGTCAGAGTAGGTCTTTTAACCCCTTGAGGCTGTTCCACTGACCGTGAGATCTTGGCTGATTTGCCAACTAACTCTATCTGCCCGCCTTTGTGCCGTAGCTGTTTGAAATCTTCTTTTGACAGAAATTTATCAGCCACAGATTTAATTGAACTGTATAGTTTGAGGGGGGGAAAAGTTTCACACTTATACCATCATTTTTGATAAGTGTTTCCCAGCTTCAACCCTGAGTGATCAGGTTGTAATTTTCAGACATTGCTTGCCAGTGCGTGATTTCCCAGCCATCTGTAATAGTTTCTTTATCTATCTCCTACTTGCCTCAATACCTCAGCATGTTCAATCCTATTACCTTTCAATCTTTTAAAACCCTATGTAACTTTGTGTAATTTTGTCCTGGAATTTCACCTTTTAGTGCCCTGGTATTATTCTAATAAATCTTTGCCTGGTAAGTCAATGGTTAGCACTGCTACCTCTCAACACCAGGGACCTGGGTTCAATTCCACCCTTGGGTTACTGTTTGTACATTCTCCGTGTGTCAGCGTGGGTTTCCTCAGTGCTCCGGTTTCTTCCCACGGTCCAAAGATGTGCAGGTTAGGTGGATTGCCATGCTAAATTGCCTGTAGTGTCAACAGATGTGAGGGCTAGGTGGATTAGGCATGGGAATAACAGGGGATTTAGTGGAGGGGTGGGCCTGTGTGACTTGATGGGCTGAAAAGCCTGCTTCCAAACTGTGGGGATTACTGCTCTCAAAGGGTTGTGAATTAATGGAATTAACGAACTCAGATTACAATGGATGCTACGACGTTGTGTAAAGGAGCTAGACAGATTTTTAATTAGCAATGGATTGAAGGGTAATGGAGAGTAAGCAGGAAAATGGAACTGACATCAGCGATAATTATATCAAGTGGTGGAGCAAGCTCAAGGGGCTGAATTGCCTACTTCTGCTGCTATTTCTTACATTCCTATATATTGTTCCGAAGTTTTAATGGTCACATTTTGCTGACAGTGTTTAAGGTGTGTCTAACTTTGGCCTTGTATGGCTGAAGCATGACTGCTATCCACTTACGTTTTATTCTACTTGATACAAAGGCCAGGATTCCATTAGTCCTTTCAACTTTATTTTGTGGTTGCTTATGGCATTTTAATGATCTGTACGTGGACACCCAAGTTCCTTCCAAAGAAAAACTGAAAGAAATGCGGATCCTGTAAATCAGCAACCAAAACAAAATTGCTGGAGAGGCTCAGCAGGTCTGGTAGCATCTGTGAAGGAAAAAAGAGTTAACGTTTCGAGTCTGGTGATCCTTCCTCATGCAGCACCACATACACACTCTCAACCTTTCTCTCCAACAGGACTAGTTCAGGGCTGCACCACTCTGCAGTTCCACTTCATCCTCCAGCTCATTCATCATGCTAACAAGAAACTTATTCTTTTCCTTTCAGGTGCCAAGGCCCACAAGATGCAAAAACTCAAAAATACCCATGGCCCTCTGGACCCTTCCAATCCCCACCTTCCCTCTGACTCTATCCCCTCCCCCAAAACCCCCACCTCCTTGGAGGTATTCGCCATCCCTCCTAACCTTGCGCTGTCTGATGCTGAAGCTACCTACTCAGCAAAGGCCTCAGCTTTATTCCTCAGCGCCCTCACTATAATGAATTTTGGGCACAACATGACGCCGATCTCTTCTTCCGCTGTCTTCACCTCGGTGCCCATTTCTTTGGACAAGAGCCCTCTCCCTGTCTCACAGACTGCTTTGCCCAACTCCAACACTCTCCCTCCACCTGGACCCATCCCTTCAGCCTTTTACCTGCTCTCGATCTGTTCATTGAGAACTGTTGATGTGACATTAATCGCCTCAATTTCATTCCCCCCTCACCAAATCTAACCCATCTCCCTCTGAACTGACTGCAGTCCATACACTCAGATCTAACCCTGACTTTGTTATTAAGCCTGCCGATAAGGATAGTGCTGTTGTAGTCTGGCGTATTGACCTCTACATTGCAAAGGCTGAGCGCCAGCCCTCGGATACCTCTCCTGCCTTCCTCTGGACCATGACCCCATCATGGAACATCAGGCCATTGTATCCAGTATGGTTACTGATCTCATTTCATCTGGTGATCTCCCCTCCTCTGCTTCCAAGCTATTAGTCCCCCAACTCAGCACAGCTCCTTTCTACCTCCTGCCAAAAGTACACAAACTGGACTGTCTGGACAGACCCATCGTTTCAACCTGCTCCTGCCCCACAGAGCTCATCTCTTCCTATCTTGACTCAGTCTTCTCCCCTCACCCCGGTCCAATCCCTACCCACATACATCTGTGATTCATCTGATACCTTGCGCCGGTTTCAAAACTACCAGTTTGCTGGCTCCAGCCACCTCCTCTTTATCATGGCCATGCAATCCCATTCCCCACCAGGAAGATTTTAGGGCTCTCCACTTCTTCCTGGAGCAAAGATCTGAACCATGCCCACACACCACCACCCTCCTCTGTTTGGCTGAGCTTGTCCTCCACCCTCAATAACAATTCTGAGGAAGTGTCACCAGACCGGAAATGTTAACTCTGTTTTGTCTTCCACAGGTGGTGCCAGACCTGCTGAGCCTCTCCAGCAATTTTGCTTTTGTTCCCAAGTTCCTTTGACTTGTCCTGCTTTGTACTATTTGGAAAATACTTTGTTTTATTGTCTTGGATACTGATAAATGGATTTCATTAATGTGATTATCAAAGTTTCTCAAGAATGTTATGCTTCTGTCTAAACTGCTTAAATGCTGCCTATCTTTGTGTCATTGTTATATTTGGATATGTGGCTTTCTAACCCATCATCGAAGTCATTGCTGAGTAGTTGAGGCTTCAATGCAGATTCTTGATGGTCGCGCTTGTCAATATCAAACATAAAGGAAGATGTTTGATGTAATCTTGTCTCTCTCCTAAATTTATTAAATCTCTTCCAGTCTGTATGTTTCTTGCTAGCTTCCTATCATTCTAATTTCTCCCTTTATCATCTTACTGATTGCAGCCTGAGTAACACTTGTAACAGCTTTTCTTCCTGGTCCTGCACTGTTACCACTGGTATTCCCAAAGATTTGTCCTTGACCCTTATTCCTATTCAGATGCTGCCTCTCAGGGACATCCAAAAGCACAATGTCAGATTTCAAAGGCATACAGGCAGCATCCAATTCTACCTCGCCATCAATGTGTTTACCTCTGCACTGTTACTAAATTATCGGGCTGTTTATTTGACACAACGAACAGAAATTTAATTTGAGAAGATTGAAGCCATTGTTTAAGGTCTCTACTTCAAATTCTATCTCCACACCTGGCAACAGAGATTAAGCCAGTCTGATCATTGTCTTGGGATCATTTTGTGCCCAGGATGAATTTCTGACCATACCATCACCTACATTGCCTATTTCCACATCTGTAATACTTACCCAACTTTGTCCTTCTCTCAGTGCATCTACTGCTGAAACTCTTATTAGAGTTTTTGTGTCCAGTCTCTACTGTTTGCAAAGCGCATTTAGCTGGTTGTGACATTTTTACTCTGTAAACTTGTCATGTGTCATTACATGCAACATTTTGTCCTCCTATCGTCCTTGTGCTTACTGACCAACATTAGGTCCGGGTCAAGAAAGGTCTTAAATTTAAAATTTGTTTTTGTATGCATCCATGGCCTTTTCCCCCTCTTTATATTTGTAATTTGCTGCAGTCCCACTGTTAGGTTCATTTTTGGAGACCCTCACAGACTTGATGCAATAACAAGACACTGACCTATTTAGAAAAACACATTGTTTATTACAAAGCAAGTACAAGCTGTGAAGGATCGCTGTACTCAACCCGGCAAAGAGTGCAGAGTCTCGTAAGTGATTCTGTCCAAGCAGCGGACAGTCCCGCTTTCTATACCTTATCGAGTGCATAATATCTAAAGCAATTTTATATCTCACAATGGCATGATACATGAAACAATCACTACATCGGACAATAACATGATACAAAAACAATTACTACATCGAAAACGTAGAGAGCAGGATACAGTATTGATCGTTCGCAAAGTGACTGCTAATGGCAGGAGGTGATTTCAAGTTGCTGAAGTGACAGAATGTAATTTCAAGCTTTCGAAGTGTCTGGCTTGAACAAAAGTCAGTGCCCTGGCCCCTTTAGCAAAAACAGAAGTTACATACTTTACAGGATTTCAGAAGTCTCACACCTTTACAAATGCTTCCCACCTAATCTTATTTGAAATAGTTTCCACATACCCCTGTGCAGGAAGATGAAGATTTACCAAGTTTTACACCTAATTTTAGATGGGCATGAAGTTTTAAGGCAGTGTCTGCATACCTTTGTGTAAGCAGATAAACAGCATTAATTTACAGAGAATATAGAAATCAATGGGATGGTATCCCAATAACATCTCACCACAATGCTCTGAGATATAGGCACCCTTCTATTTCTACCTCTTTAATGTTCCCGATTTTAATTGCATCATCTATGATGACCACCCATTTGGTTGTCAAGGTCCCAAATTCGTCTACAAAATCACGAGGGGTATAGACAAGGTGGATAGCAAGAAGCTTTCTCCCCCCCAGAGTGGGGGACTCAATTACTACGGGTCATGAGTTCAAAGTGAGAGGAGGAAAGTTTGTGGGAGATATGCGTGGAAAGTTCTTTACGCAGAGGGTAGTAGGTGCCTGGAACGCGTTGCCAGCTGCGGTGGTAGACGCAGACACGTTAGCGTCTTTTAAGATGTATCTGGACAGGTACACGGATGGGCAGGGAGAAAATGGACACAGACCCTTAGAAAATAGATGACTGGTTAGACAGAGGATCTCGATTGGCGCAGGCTTGGAGGGCCGAAGGATCTGTTCCTGTGCTGCAATTTTCTTTGTTCTTTGTCCCAAGCTCAGGAATACCCTCCCTATATGTCTCTGTTACTCTCTCTTGCTTTCCTCCTTTAAGACACTCCTTCAAGACACTCCTTCAAGGATAAGTCTTTGACTATACCTTTGGTCACTTGACCTAATATTTCCTTAATAGCTTGATGTGTTTTACTTTCAAAATTATCCTTGAAGTAGGTTGGTATGCTTCATCATGTTAAAGGTGCTAAATAAATAAATGCTGCTTTCACTTACTCATGCTTGTCTCTAGCTTACATTCTAACTAGCATCATTTTTGGTCTTTCCTACAAACAAATTTAAGATCATCACCTCACTTCAGATTCTATCATGACTACTTTAAGCCAGTTACCAATAAGTGAATACAGTGAATGTCCCAATTATGGTCTGGTCCAAACTGCCTCGAATGAAACCTGTGTCACATAATGCTGTCTTCTTAACATGGTCTATGTTTGCTTAACAGTTTCACTAATGGCACATCCAGAAGTGTTTTGAAATTTGAGTGCAATACTGTAGGTAAATGTAATTGTGCTTCATTATTCCGAATACTTTTGTATTTATTTTGGGGTCATTATTAAGGGCTCACAACCATCTTGTAGTGTCAGTTTAGTGGATTTACTGCTATCTTCACAGTACAGAAAGCAACACATACATAGTAACCGTTCTTCTCTTTAGTCTGTAGATGTTGACTGGCCACCAAAATTGGATGAATGAAGTGCTGGAGTTTGAACAATTTCTGGCTGAGTCCAGGACTAGCTACAATCAAAAGGATTATCAGATATGTCATAGGAGCTGATGTAAACAAAAACAGTGACAATTTTTTTAAACTTAATTTTGTATTCATTTCCTAATGGCTCAGTTTCAACGTAAACCTTATAAATAGCTTATGAACAGCATATAAAAAAATAAATGTCTGACCTTAAATTATGTATTTTGTTTGTACTAAGTTGACAAATGTACAACTACTAATATTTAAAATAAATTCATTCAGGGGTCATCAGCATTGCTGGCTAGACTAATATTTATTGCCTGTCCCTAATTGTTTTGTGGGCATTTAAGAATCAAACACATCGCTGTGGGTTTCGGGTGATATGTAGGCCAGATGAAGTAAAGATAACAGTTTCCTTCCCTAAAGAACATTAATGAACCAGATAGGTTTTTCAAACAATCAACAATGGATTCATGATCATTATTAGACGCTTAATTCTGGATTTTCTTTTTATTGAATTGAAATTTCACCATCTGCTGTGGCAGGATTTGAATCCAGGTCCCCAGAACATTGCCTGGAACTCTGGATTAATAGTCTAGCAATAATATCACTAGGCCACTGCCTCCCCACAAATGGTTAGCATATGGTTAAATATAGTACTTATTCTGAAATTTGTGAACCTGTGAATATGTTGAAAAACTGCTTGCTGTAATTATGTATCTGTCCAAAAAAGAACTTGCTTTTATGATTAATGTTTCATTCTGATCCAAAGAAATGTAGTTACTAACATTTTAAATATCTCAGTGAGTCAAATTACTTAAATAGTAATCATATGTAAATAGTGTCTTTAAAACTTGAAGCACTACAGCCAGCGGATTTCTTGGAATTTAGTATTAAATGGGAAATCCAAAAGTCATTTTGCATCAACAACATCTCTTGAATATTAACAAAGTCTGTTTTTAGATGGTGCCAGTTGTGACAGAAATGTTGTCCTTCTCCAAATACTGCCATGTCCATCTCAACCAAAAAGATTTGGTTTTTCACATTTTTGTTTTAGGAGCAATGCTTTATAAAACAGAAATGAAACAACTATTTTGTCTCAATGACATGATCTCAGTGTGTCCGCATCTTTTGACTCTGCATGTGAATCATTGGCAGCACTGCGCAAGGCAAAGTACTGCATTTAAAACAACATTCCACAAGAAATAACCACATATCTTACAATTCTAGTTCATTTGTTTCTAACATTTAAGTGACAGACTTTAGAATGAGTTCACAGAACGAGTTGCTAAACTGAAAAAAAAAATGCAATTTGCATAATTGCACAATGTGCCAAAGTGGAAGATAACAATTTCTTAACATCACAGGACAATAACACCTGAAATTTCAACTTCTGCTGTTAAACTATGCTCCAGGTAAAAGCTAACATACACATTCCACAAAGAATGGCAGCAATGCTGATCCTGGAGCTTTGTAGGGTGCTTTATTGGCAGCTACAACTGCTCCCTGTGTTGCTGCAGCTCTCTGAAAATGCAATTTTGGCAACTTCATCTCAGAGAAGGTTCACTGCTGGCTTTTAGGGACCTTGGCAGACTGTCCCCACAAGAGATGGCATAGGACTGTTAGATGTTCTTCACCAGCCATGCAAGACACTGGTCCCCTGGATTAAATTCGAACCAGTGAAATTCACACAAAAAGCTTGATGATTCATACCTTAATGAATACAAGATGTTTGGGCAAATTGATAATGCTTTGTCAGTGGCAAATTAAATTCTTCACCATGGTCACTTGTCCATATTTTCTGCAAGGAGAAGCGGAATTTGTACAGAACCATTCATGATCTTGCAGAGGTCAACAGCATTTTATAGCCATTGCACTATTTTTGAAATGTAGTCTGTTTTGTAATGCATGACATATGACAGTCAGCTTATGCATAGAAAGCTCCTACAATTAGCAAACTAATGACACCTAATTGGCTTGCCTTTGCTTATCTGAAATTTTTGAAAAAACATGAAATATATTTTGACAAACATGCCATTACAATGAATACAGTTTCAAAATTATGATGTTACTATATATTGACACCAGCAAGTACCATCTCCTGGCTTCCATATTGCACTTTCTTGTATTAGTAGTTTATCTTTATCATCTGGGAAAATTGATATTTTACTTACTGAAACAAATTGGATTGTTCTTTGAAAGAGATGACACCGGCTCGATGGACTGAGTGTTCTCCTGTACTCTTGTCTGCTTTTGTATGTACGTTTTTGATAAATCTAAAGTTTGGAGGCAGGTCATACTTGTTTGCTTCCTTGATATAGTCCTTAATAGATTAGGCTATGACAGCGTTGGAGTAAACTGCCTTTCTGTAACGTAGCAAAAGATATCCTCCATTCAACAATAATTTTGATGTCATGAAAATTAAAGAATATATTCTTGCCATGACCATTTAATCACTTACAGGAGCACTAGTACTGCAGACTTGTTTCCTTAAATGCTCACTTGTATTTTAACATATAGGTGTAGTTGGCTACAGAACTGCTGCTTTGGTGTTGGTACGTTATAATGAGTTTTAACTGGCTTTTGTTCAATGTAGCAAACATGATTAGAAATAATATAAATCACAAAATCTAAAGTACTGTTACCTTTTCTTAAAAAAAACTTAAAATCTGTCTCCTCCTTACAAAGTCAGTGGTGTTCAGAGGGCTGTTTTTCAGACTGGAGGCATGTGACCAGCAGTGTGTTGCAAGGATCACTTCTGGATCCGATGTTGTTTGTCATTCATAAGAATGATTTGGATGAGAATATAGGAGGAATGGTTAATAAGTTCATGGATGATTCCAAATTGGTGTAGTAGTAGATAGTGAAGAAGGTTATGTCAGTACAATGAGACCTTGATCAGATGGGCCAATGGGTTGAGGAGTTTAATTTAGGTAAATTCAAGGTGTTGCATTTTAGTACGACAAACCACGACAGGACTTGCACTGTCGTAAAGGATCATAGTTCTTTTGAAAGCGCTGTTGCAGGTGGACAGAGTGGCAAAGATGGGTTTGGCATATTTGCCTTCATTGGTAAAGGATTGAGTATAAGACTTGGGATGTCATGTGGCTGTACAAAACATTAGTGAGGCCACTTTTAGAATATTGCATCCAATTCTGATGGCTCTGTTATGAGAAGGATCTTGTTAAGCTGGAAAGGATGCAGAAACAATTTACTAAGGATGATGCTGGGACTGGAGAGTTTGAGTTATAGGGAGAGGTTGAATAGGCTGGGGACATCCTTCCCTGTGAATTGGAGGCTGAGGGTGACCTTTTAAAGAAGTTTATAAAATCTTGAGTGGCATAGAGAAGGTGAATAGCCAAGGTCTTTTTCCAAGTGTTGTGGAGTCCAAAACTAGAGGACAAAGGAAAGATTTAAACGGGCCGGCGTATGAAAGGAGTTACCACAGAAAGTGGTAGAGACGGGTACCACATTTTAAAAGACATTTGGACAGGTATGTGAATAGGAAAGGTTTAGAGGGATATGGACCAACATAGGCAAATAGGACTAGTTTAGTTTGGGAACATTGTTGATGTAGACTGTTTGGACCAAAAGGTGCTGTATGACTCTACAACATATACCCATCCTCCCGAATGGCACCCAACATCCATTTTCTTTGTTCAAGATGTGATTGAATATATTTTGCATATACTTGCAAATTTAAAAGCATGAAAGTATTGCTATAGTCACATGGATGACTGATCAGATTAAATTTAGAGCACTACATTCTTCCTCTTGCACCTGCAAGTAGAGGAAAGCAAGAACCATATCCATATCTTATGACATATTGCAGTTCTCAGGGGAAACTAGCCCAAATTATATGGGCTATTAATGCTATGTTTCCAAAACTGAACTTAAAGAGCAGATAGTGGTCACAAAATCACCTCCCTGCAAAAATGTGAAAGGAAATGAGACATATTTGGCAACTGTAAACATATAAATTTTACATAGCACCTATTTAGATCAGGAACTGAACAACTACTCCAATGCTAATTATTGTAACCAATCCTTCAGCAAGAATATGTTCAACATAAAATTGTTACAATTTCAAAGCAACAGCTGTATATGAAAGACAATTCTCAGGAATTGGTGACACTACCTCCGGTATATTCCACAGTATGTGGAAAGTCTGCCATAATTTTTTAATTCACATGCAGTTGATCAGATAAAAGTATGCATCTATCAACTGTAGAACAGTAACTATTTAGAAATTTCAAGCACACAATCTGAATTTGCCCCTCACAGCTTACAAATGCCAATCCCAGTAAACATTTTTCAATTAAATTAGAACTGATTTAGTGCAACCTGGATCTTCCCCATCAAAACCAGCACCGAATGCTAATACACTATTGTGAAACTGTTGCAATGTGAAAAGACAGGTCTGGAATGTGTTTTTATAATGATCCTTCTCACTGGTGTGACTTTTGGCTTTAAGAAATGTGGATTTTGGTATAGACATAATAACAGCCAAAGCAGGCAAGGAAAAAGTAGTCATCAGCACTACACAGCATACAGTTCTCTAATTGATTGCAGGATGACCGTTTGAACATTTGTAAGTTCAGTTAGTGCATGCTTCCCTTTTAAGTTAAATTAGCATGTACTGATGTTTAAAATGTTATAATATTTTGTCCCTCAAGAGGAGTTCAGGGTGTATCAGAGGAAGATGTGCATTTTCCTACCTACAATAAAGTCTCACAAAAAAGGGTTAATGACACCATTGCACATACATGTCATTTATCTGTGTCAATACAGTGGCATGACAGACACCTAATACTGTACTCTCTGCCCCACTTTGTAAAGTACATGATGGCCTGAAGGCTCTTCAGTTCTTCCAAGGGTAGAAACCCAATCAGTCCCTATCTATAACCACCCTCCTTTACCTCACTGACATCATATCCTTTAACTCCATCCTCTTGCTCAAAACAAAAAGCTATTGGTACTCAGCTATATCTTTTTTCTCCCCTCTTCTAGTCATATTCGTCTCTTCATCTTTCTTGAGGGCCATCATTGACTGCATAGCAACAGCAGAAAATGGTACCTATAATGTGGAGAATGTTTCAGTGCCAATTTCTACGCTTGCCTCATCTGGTCAATCTTTAATTCTTCCCTGTCCTGACTTAAGCCTCCCCACTTCTGGGGAGAGGCTGTCAGCTAATATCCACCATTGACTATGCTTCCTCACAAAGGTCTCTATTCTATTCACCCAGTTTTTCCATCTTTGCCACATCTTTTTTAACCAATGAAAACTTTCAAACCAGCACTTCCAAAATGGCTTGTTCCTCTATCCAGAATTAACCCCCATAACATTCAATTCCCGCACTTTTCCTCTCACCATCCATCCCAGATTTAAGAGTTCCTCATGTGCCAGACCATCATTAATAGAAATACACAAAGTCAGGGGAATATTGAAACTTTTTTTATTTAAAAGATACAAAATTATAAAATTAAACAACATCAACAGTAATTGTAAACATAAAAAAAATCATAATAGCAAGTGCCATTGAGAAAATATCCTGAAAACTATTTATAAAACCCTTCTGGTGGCAATTACTTTGAAAACCATATAACAAAAAATTCAAATTCCACAAAATGACCATACAATATACATTCAATTTCCCTAATAAATCTGATTTATAAATTGAGAACTTATCTTGCAAAGTTTATATGCTAAGTACAGTTAAATTGACACAGTCATTACAAAAATCAAGGGAAGTCCCTTTCTATATAAAAGTAAATTTATAACTTTACAGTGTAAAATGCACCAAGATGAGCTAATTTCCTAATTTAAGACTTTCTCACTTGGTTTGAGAACTTAAATCAAATAGTAAAAATTAAAAATGCATTACCATTAGATAATTAGGAAAATACAGTATTTGCTGCACAGATTATGTTAAAAATCTGAAGATACAAGGAAACAGAGTGAGGAATATTATTGAACATTTCTTTTGAATACTGCTTCCAATTCATTTCTTTTAATGTGTAACACTATTCTGAGCTTCATTTTTAATGTTTCTAACCAACTTCCATCTAAAAGCAACATCTTCCCAAAGTGATCCATAGCAAATGGGTGAACATCTTCCTAGTTCCACAGACATGGACTTCAAGGTTGACTTGTAGCTTTACTGGGAAGAAATTCAAACGTCAAGTAAAAGGTTGCCATGATCCTACCTCCAGGCAGTCTTGATGGAAAAGGGTCATTGCTGGTAATGCTTATCCACCTCGCCAGAGTAGTATTAGTTACCCAGTTGTGGGTTAACTGGGAATGCTATCAGGATCCTCCTGGCAGTGAATGGACTGGGCGTTTGCCAGAGGCCAAAGCCTGGAAGATGCCTCCTGCTGATGGCCACCACCAGAGTAATATGGCTGCCTCAGGGTGCCTAGTCTCTGTGATCAGAATTTGTATCTTTTGAAGTCAAACATTTTAGTATCATGGGATCAGAGTCTCATGACATATTTATTGCCCTCCAGAGCAAATGATGAGCTGCCCTCTTGAATCACTGTAGTCCATGTGGTGTAGATTCATCAAACTGTGAGTAGGGAGGGAGTAACAGGATTTTAATCTGGTGACAATGAAGGATCAGGGAAATATTTTCAAGTCAGAATGAGATGCGAGTTAGATGGGAGCTGTTCAGAGTGTACTTCAAGGCAATAAATCCTCACAGACACCCATGCTGCAGCTTCAGCACTCACCTTAGCTAGTGAGCTGCCATCTTTCCATGGCTGCAGGCCCAACCATAGGCATTGGCCCAGTCCTTAGTTGGGCAGCTGGTTTGGAGATTGCCTCTGGAATATCACCAGAGTTTAGGGCCCTCTTTTGAATGGGGCAAGACATCAAACATATTCACCATCTTTTTACTAACAAAAAGACTGAAATAATTCACTGAAATCACCAGAATCGGTCTGAAATTCATTCATGAAATCTAGGTCTACATGCTTTGAGGCTATTTGATTCCTATAATCATTAGCTTCAATATCACCAACACTGAACACATCACTTGCCATGCCATCTGCCATCTGCATGCCTCCATTAAAAGGTAAGTCGCTGTTCAGGTGTCCAAGGACACCCTCTACACGAATGTCATTGGGTAATTGTGTATTTGCTTGAGCAGTTTTGACAGCAGCAGTGTTTTGAGGCAATTGGATACCTTGAATAGATGGTGTGTGTTGCTGACTCGTTAGCTCCCATAGATCTGAAATGGGTACAGCTTGTTCATGGTTTGTACCTACCAAATGTACATCATTATTCCTGGCAAGTATATGCATATGAGGGTTGTGATTTACCAAAGTATCAGAAGTGCTTAAAACCGCAGGTTGTTGAACGTGTTGAGCTCCAATGCCATTATTGCTGATGTCATGTCGAAACCCTATTGAATCTACTGGACTGTTCCGCGTAGGAGGTTGCAAACATTTCAGCACATCTTCGTTAAGTACTGGCAGTGAATTATGATTTGCAGGAGTATGTAAATGTAAATTCCCTTTTAGAGTATTAAAAGAAGGATTTGGATTCCAGCTTGGAGGGGTACCTGCTGTTGTGGTTGTAGATAGCAATGTTTGTTGGCCAGAAGTGAAAATCTGGTTTGGATTGCTGATAACTGCATTACTAAAGTTATGATTATTCTGGTTCATTGCCACACTTTTGGTATGCTGCTGACTTGACATTACTTGTGCCTGTTGTAGTCCAGTAAAAGCATCCCGAGGCTCTGTGAAACAAGGAGTGAAAACAGTGACTTCACTGACAATAGCATTTTTTTTTTAAATAAACAAGTTAATGCTTAGAATCAACAAATTACAAGAAATAAAAGTTGCACTAATCTCTGATAGTCTGGAGTTTTGCCATAACTATCCAGGAAACATACACTGGTTTTGTAAAATAAAAAAAAAGCAGATTCATCTAAATTGTATGTTAATCTGTGTACAAATGTCTTTAAGCAATTCAATGTAGATTTGAATTTGGAAGATACAATAATATACTAGTTAAAGTTACATAGTGCAAGGGATATTGCAGTTGCGATTTGCATATGACAACACTGCTGTGATGTTCCTTATCATAGACTCTAGCGAAGAATTTCATATTTAATCAGAGAAAATATATTTAATATCTGCAACTTGTTAATCACCAGAATTTATGAAGTTAGATAAAATTGATTTTGCTACACTACAGAAAAAAAGATTTTTAATGTTTACTCATACTAAAATAGTTCTGAAGCTGTTTTAATGCAATCTATAGCGTAGTCAGATCAGTCTGTGTTTGTGATGCCATTCTTTCTTACCTTGCTTAATGGTTTTTGAAACAGCATAGGGTCTTCTTGCAGTGGGCACACCAACTGTGATCTTATCCGGTTGGTTTTGCATACATTGTATATCTGTGGTATCTGAAACTACACATCAAGATCCAGTTGGATTTTTTGAAAAATCTACAAACAAAAGCACCACTGCCACATGTTTGAAAATATTAATCTAAACAGACGCAATATTCTAATATGCATTCAAACATCTTTTCCACAAAAACACACTCATAGCTCAGGAGGATGACATTAAGTAATATCTAAATTATCAGATTAATATCTCCTGCATCACTACATTTATGGACTTTAAATCACATTAATCTATTTTTATAATGCATGGAGACTCCATAGAGAATTCTGTCAAAGACCGAAGTCTAAAATTTATGTTGCGTTAGCTTTCCAGATTGTTCATGCATGTGTACCTCTTATCCAAGACATAATATTGGGAGGCAAGATGCCAAGAAACCATCATATTCAGTTTCATTGGTATGCAGGTCCCTCAAGACATCTCTATCAGCACAGCAGAGAGCCATAACAAATTAACCACCTCTTCTAGCTGGGGAGATTGAAAATAAAAGTGCTAAATGCAAAATAATAGCTCAATGGTGCTTCAGTAGCAAATCATTCTTAGAAAGAATGGCAAAACAAATTTGAAGCAATATTTATTACATCCAATCCCATTTAAAGAAGGAAATAGTGCTAAGAGAAGGGTACTTCATTAACCGTTTATGTATCAGAATCTATATCAGAAGAATAGTATTCGAGACTGTAAGAACTAATGTCATACTTAAGAACCAAAGTGGCACTGCCAACAGACTGGACTGATCTATGTCTGTGTTAGTCCTGCTGGACAGCAAAATGCACTGATTCATATTTAATAGCAAAGTGCTGTAAATATTCAGCAGACAGGGAAATATCTGTAGAGAAACAACATCTATGCATAGGATAATGACCTTCCCCTAGAACTGGGAACAATCTGAATGTACTAGTTTAAAGCAAGTAAGGGTGACAAAAGGACATACGATTCAGAACAGAAGTGAGCTCCCAGCCTCTGGGCATGCTGTGACATTCAATAGGATCATGGGTGATGGGATTACTGCACATTTCTGCCTACCCTCAAACTTACACACCTTTTCTTATGCATCTATCTCTGCCTTAAATAAAATTCAAAGACTACATCCATTGCCCTTTTGATGGCGAGCATTCCAAAGATTCATGAGCTTTTATGAGAAAGGAATGATCTAATCTCTCTCTTTAAAGGCTGTTCTCCTTATTTTTAAACAATGGCCCCTATTCCCAGACTTTCTCTAAGAGGAATCATCCTTCTAACATGCACTCTGTCAACAGCCCTCAGGATCTTTTATTAGTAATCAAACCACCTGGCACTCCTGTAAATTCCAATGAAAACAAACCTAGCCTGTCCAACCGTTCCTCATTGGACAAGGTGCTCATTTTAGGTATTAACCTAGTAAATGTTCTCTGAACTGCTTCAAACACATTTATATTCCTTCCTTAAATAAATGCCCAATACTACACATAGTACTTAAATTGCTTATTAACTGAAGCATAACCTCCCTAATTTGGTATTCAAATCCCCTAACAATAACACCTCATCTTCACTATGGACATCCAATCCCTGTACACTTGCATTCCCCACGCAGTTGGCCTAAAAGCCTTCGGCTTCTTCCTCTCCCACAGCCCAATGAGTCCCCTTCCACCGACACCCTCTTCCGCTTCATCAAATTCTTCCTTACCCTTAAAAACTTCTCCTTTAACTCCTCCCACTTCAGACAGACTAAGGGGGTGGCCATGGGAACCCACTCGGGCTCAAGCTATGCCTGCCTCTTCGTAGGATATGTGGAACAGTCCCTCTTCCGCTGCTACGCTGGCACTATCCCCCACCTCTTTCGCCGCTACATCTCTAAGTGATAACATTGTTAGTTTTCCTACTTGCTGTACCTACGTATCAGTCTTTTGCAATTCAAGCATGGGGATACCCAGATCTCTCTGCATCTCAAAGCTCTGTAATCTCTCACCATTTGGATAAAATGCCTTTTCATGCTTTCCAGCAAAACGGATAATTTCACATTTCCCAACATTGTACTCCATTTGCCAGATCTTTGGCCACCACTTAACCTTTTCAATCACTTTATAAGCCTCGTTATAATCTTCCTCAGGACATTCTTATTTTACTATTTCACTTTGTGTCATCAGCAAACTGAGCAACCATACCTTCAGTCCCTTTGACCAAATTATCTGAATATATTTTAAAACATTGAGCACCCAGCACTGATTCCTGTGGCACATATACTGCCAAACAGAAAGTGAACCATTCACACCAATGCGGTTTCCTGTTAAATGAGAAAAGGGTTGCCGTACAAGGCCAAAGGGAGTGGTAATGGGACAAATGAAGTGTCCGGAAGAAGTGTGAACGCGAGACTAATGTACAGCTGTCATCCAATGGTGAAGCAAGGAGATGATGAGACTGCTGGTTTTTCTGTTTGGAAGCTTCAGTTTCAAAGTGGGAGTACAAATTTATAGCTGGAGATCACTGAACTGAAGGCAGTAAGGTGCTCAATTGAAAGGCGAGCCGCTATTCTTCAAGCTTATATTGAATTTCATTTGAACATTCCAGAAGGCCAAAGTCAGTCAGATCACCATAAAAGCAGAAAGCATAAGAACAAGAAGCAGGAGTAGGCTGTTTGGCCCTTCGAGCCTGTTCCGCCATTCAATAAGATCATAGCTGATCTTTTTGTGGGCTCAGATCCAGTTACCTGCATTCTCACTGTATCCCTTAATTCCTTTTTTGTTCAAAAATAAATCTATCTTAGCTTTAAAACGTTTACTGGGCAAGGAATTCCATAGATTAACAACCCTCTAAGTGAAGAAGTTTCTTCTCAATTCAGTCCTAAATCTGCTCCCTCTAATCTTGAGCCTATGCCCTCTTGTCCTAGCTTCACCTGCCAGCGGGAACATCCTCTCTACTTCTATCTTATCTATTCCCTTCATAATTTTATACATTACTCTAAGATCCCCCTCAATTTAAATGGAAAATTAAAATGACAGTTGATCAGAAGCTAGGGTCATGAACAGAGATGTCTCATAAAGTGGTCACCCAATTGGTATCTGGACTCCCCAGTATAGAGCTGACAAATTTGTGACGATCAAATAGAGTATACTAAATTGAAAGAAGTACACATAACTCATACACAAACAGAAATTGCTACAAAAGCTCAGGTGTGCTAGCATCTGTGAAGAAACATCAGAGTTAACGTTTCGGGTCTGGTGACTGTTCTGAGGAAGGGTCACCAGACCTGAAACGTTAACTCTGATGTTTCTTCACAGATGCTAGCACACCTGCTGAGCTTTCCTAGCAATTTCAACTTACGTTCCTGACTTACAGCGTCCGCAGTTCTTCTGGTTTTTATTTCACCTAAATCATACCTGAATGGAATCATTCAGGCTTTGAATGTTGAGGAGGGAGGTAAAGGGCAGGCTACTCTTGTGCTTAGATACAAAGCTGCCATAGATGGGGACAGACATATTAGGAATGGCTGAAGAATGGATTGGGAGGGAGTGTTCTCTTCAGAATGCTGGAAGTTAAAGAATCTTGCTCACCACTGAATTCTCAAGAACAATGAGGGCTAGGCAACAAATGCTGGAAATTTGTCTGCAAACCATGCTCACATTGTATGAAGGAACAGGAAAAGAAGGACAAGTGAAAATACAGTTTGTAGTGGCATCACGCTGGACGATGTGGAAATGACAGAGCACGGGCTATTGAATAGCGAGGAGTTGAGAGGCAGAGGTGAGGACAAGGGAAACTCTTATGGTTCTGGACAGGAATGGAAGGTATGAGAACAGAAGTGTGGGAAATAATTTGGGCATGTTTGAGGATCCTGTCAAGCATGACTGGAGTAATCTTCAGTTGAAAAAAAAGACATATCAGAAGTGCTGGTATAGATGTTTGCACTATCATAAGATGCAATATTGCCTGAAAAATCAGGAGAATGGAATGGAATTCTTACAGGAAACAGGATGTAAGGAAGTGTAGTCAAGGTGGCTGTGGGTTTATAGTGAATATTTTTCATTGGCCTATCTACTGTGATGAAGACAGTGAAAGTGAGGAAGAATGAGTTGGAAATGGACCACCAGAAACTAACAGCAGGGTGGAAATTAGAAGTAAAATTGATGAAATTTCTCAGTTGAAGGTGACAGCAGAAAATGGCAGTGCAGAGTAGAGTAGGTCTAGAACAAAAAATGTTCTACACATCTCACAAATATCTAGGTCTCACGCAGATGACCATTGCAACACTTTAATTTGGAGGCAGTAAATACAGTTACAGGAACCATTGTTCAACATGAGAAAATATGCAGGATCAAGGAGGGTTTAATTGGACGAAGTCTGATGGTCTTCTTTCAAGGAAGAAAGGAGCAGAAAACTCTCAGACTATCCTGGTGCAGAATGAAGGTGCACAGAGATCAGACACCTATGGCAAAGAGCAGATATTCAGGGCCAAGAAATTAAAAATTGCTAAAATGAAGGAGGTCATCGGATGAGTCATGAACATGGGTGGGAAAACGTTGGACAAGGAGAGGAAACAAAAATCAAGACAGAGGGAAAAAATTGTCAGCAGGAACTGACAATGGATCAATTAGGACAGTCCTATAGGTGGAGTTTGGGAAGGAGAAAGAAACATGCTATATAGAGGTGGGGACGTATGAGCTTGGAGGTTCTGAAGGGATGATCACCAGTGGTGCCCAGTGACAGGCATGTAGACAATGGTTTCATGTTCACTGATGAGGTCACCATCAAGAAGGAAGTAGGATGAGTTGTAGTTGAGTTGGCTGTGATTCAGACATTGGCATTTACACTTTATTTACACTTTATATTTGAAGTCTTCAAAGCTTGAAATCATGATTCTGAACCTATATTTAAGCCTAACATTCAAACAAATTTAACATGTTGTATTTTAGCTGATTTGCAAGTTATTACAAGAAAAATGTATACATCATGCCCACTGATTTATAATTTCAGTCATAATTATCCTACAATAAAAGCTGTAACAAAGTTACCCTGAATTGTCTAGGCTACTGTGGCCTTGTTTCAGAAATTGGTGCTGGAAACCAAAAGATAGAAATAATATGCCCAGAGTTCATGTAAAATGTCCACAGAACTGTTAATGTGTCAGTGAATATTGATTTATAACTGACATGCTAGGAAAGGCTTGTGACCTGCGGTTCTATTATGATGCTGTAGTCTCAAACTGGCAAATGCAATTCTGAAAACAAAAAAAAATACAAGACTCCAGTGTTTTGATTGTATTCCTTACCTGATGGTGCCCAATCTTGCAGCAACTTATGGAAAACATCTGCTGTCCTTTTTCTTTTCTCGTAAAAGCAGTTATCTATACAAGGAGACAGAATACAAAATAATTATTTAAAAATATCATAGTCAAGAGAATGATTGGCAATAAGAAATGATTGGCAATAAGAAATGATTGGCAATAAGAAATGATTGGCAATAAGAAATGATTGGCAATAAGAAATGATTGGCAATAAGCACATTTCCAGCTTTGTTTTCTGGAATCAATGTTAATTTTTTTTAAAATCGCACCTTTAGCAGAAAATGTCTCAAGACTTGCCACAAAGGATTTGACAAGGAGACACACAAGATCATTATAGGAGAGAGAACGAAAAGCTTAGTTAAAGGGGTAAGTTTAAAAGGAGCATCTAAAGCTGAAAGAGATAGAAAGGTAGCAAGGTTGTGAGAGGAAAGCTCTAGTTTAACACCTGAGCAACTCCAATAGGAGGGTGTTATTAAAATAGGAGAGACCACAAGTCTCAGAAGGACTACAGGACATTGCGGAGATAGGAAGGGGCACAGCCAAGGAGAGAATAGAAAATAACGAGTGCACTTTAACAGTTAGTCACTTCTGATCCACAAGCCACTGCAAGTCAGTGTAAGATACAGCGACCAGAATTTTGGATGATCTCAAGGTAACAGAGGAGAGAAACTGGGAGGCTAGCCAGGAAATTGCTGAATTAGTCATCTAGAAGTAACAATGAGGGTCTTTGCAGCAGATGAGCTGAGGGAGGGACAAAATTGGGTGGACCTAATGACAGCACAAATGTTTGACTGAAAGCTCACCTCACAACCCGACACCAAGATTGTGAATGATCTGATTTAGCCAGGCTAAATGACAATGGTTTTAGTCATTTCAATAGTTACTTAAAGGAAAATACTGCTCATTTGGTACCAGAATTCTGATGAGCAGTCTGACAACTTAGCTCAGGGGATTGAGTTGTCATGAGAAGGTAGAGCTGGGAGCCACCCGTACACATTGAGGAGCGTATCAGGTTGCACAAGATATTGAGCATACAAATATCACTTCCTAACTTAAGATTTCTGATGATTAATCTTATATGACCCTCTATGAGCTGATTAACTTGATAGGTAAATTAAAGCCTTGCAGGGGGAAAAAAAGGTGAAAATAACAACTCATCTCAAAACTTTCCATTTAACAATTCTGGAAAACAGTTCAACTAACCTAATTCTAACTTGGTCATGAGAAACTCAATTCCTGAGACCTGGACATTTTGCAGAACTATCCGGTCAACAAGATCAGCCAAACCTTCATTTGTGGCACAAAGCCTTGCTCAAACTTTGCTTTAACTTAGTCACAAGAAGGCATTGTCCAACAGTAATTAATTTAACTTCCATCCAATAAACAGTGTTGAAATGGGTCCAAAAGAAACATCTTAAATTGAACAAATGAGATTTTAATATTTGTCTGCAAATGGAACACCAAAGAATCAATTTCTTTAGGCTTTAGCTCCGCCTTCTGACTGCTTCAACGCAAAAGAAGAATGCAAACTAGTAACATTTATCAAAAGCCCTGTCAACACACTGATGCCACAAGCTCACTGCTCTGACTAGATAGACAAAAGAACTGTGTTACTATAAACTTGTTAACAGTCAAATAATAAGTGGTTATCCAGAAGACTAGGAAAGTCCCAGGTCTTTGCAAAGTTAGTTGATTAGAGACAAAATTGGCCTCAGCAATATAGAGAAGAGATAAAGTAGTCAATACTCCCATATTAATTATTCTTGCTTGACAGTGCAAAACAGACAAGATCAGACTAAGATTCAGCTTCAATGGCAAGTCTAGACTAAAATGAAGAATTTTCATCCGACCCTAAACACAATTCAGATTATTCAGGATCAAGATGCAAAATGTTGACAAATCTAGATATTTTATACAGATACAATTTAATAGGCACACCCAAAATGCAGTGTTATGGAAATCCTACATCGGAGGCAGATGCCCCACCTCCAGTTTAAAAGCCTTCCTGTCTTCCCTTTGCTGAATTCAACCCAAACATCAGATGTGAAGTCCTGCCTCCAAGAGTTGCTGGACAATCATGAGAGCTATAATCACTGCTGGGATTATAGGGACTCCCAAAGAGGAGTCAAGGTGCCAAGTGCCCTTGCGAGATTGGAGTTTGAGGAGATCAAAACTGTCAGGCTTCTGTGAGGAGGTTGCAGAAGTCAGGTTCTACAGGACATATGGTAAAGGACAGTTGCAAGGGGAAGGCTCAGATATCTGTGTTTGGGTATGGGGACATTCACACAAGTTGACAAGGGTGCTAGATACCACATGGCCCAGGCAAGCACCAAGACCTTGGGTGGTTAACTAAGGTTTTAAGTGACCAGTAACTGGTCATAAGGACCCCAACTGTCCAATGGATAAGTGGGCTTGTCTCCAAGTTCTGGTAAAACAGTAACTGTGGGTAGATGATGGGCTCAATGTCATCAACACAGCAGTCGATTTTATGCTTCCCTCATAAGTCACCCACTCCTGGGGAAATTGCAAAATTCTTTACCATAGTTAAAAGCTTTGGGTATGAAACATTGCTTATAAAATCTTAAAAGTTTTCTTAATAAAGAAAACATCACAACTGAATACCACAGAATAAGCCGATTAAATATAAAAGCAATGCTATCCTACACCAATCATTATGAACAATACCTCTGTCATCTGGGAGGTATCTGAATTCCATTGATTCACTGACTTGTTGGTCTGAAGGTCTTCGAAGCTGCATTTTCACAGATACAGGCTCAGTAATGTTTGTATTGCAGTATGCAGGTGTGCGAAAGACAATGGCAACTTGTCGATGGACATCAGCTTGTGAAAACGAACCTTTGGCCTCCCAGTTATGAGTGAAAAAACGAACTTCAATATCATCTAAGGACACAAATATTAAGAATTTGTTCAACACAATGTGTAAAAGGATTCTTAAATCCGTGTTATGTTTAACTGTGGTCTATACTTCATGACTAACGTAGAGTTGACCTCATTTGTTTGTTTTAAAATAGATTTTAAGTTTGGCACCCTGTCTCTACATTTTCCCACTACTGATTTCAGGATAAGCTGGTAATGACCCCATTTGTGACTTTGTCTAAGGGCAAATATAATCCAGGGTAAAAGTACTCATCATACATCAAAAAAAAATGTAGCTTCAAGTAAAATTGAAACAATTAAATATTCTAAAGACGTCAGATAAATTATAAAATCTTTAAAAATATATTTCTTGTGCATCTCAGCATTTAGCAATACACAAACATTTCTAGTAAGGTAGCGGCAGAGTAGGATGCTCTAGCTGCTCTTCTGCTCTGCCCGTTCTTTTTCTTTTCATTTAATTTCCCTCTCCCTCTCTCCTGCTGTTTCTTGGCCTCAGACACCTGGCCTCGGCCTCCAAAGCGAGGTTGGTGGAGACACCAGCTCATCAGCGACCAGCAGCAGGAACATCAGCAGCCTGAAGTGGTAACACCAGTGTACAGCAGCTGGACCAGGATTGCCAGTGGCCCAGTGCGGTGTATGGCAGCAGCGGCTTCGTACAAAGCACGGTAGCAGCTAGACTCAGACGATGTGGAGGCCCCCTGCACTGGTCTGCTGTGGATAGCCTCTGGAGAGAGACCATGATGTTTGTCTTTTTAACTTCACTTCTTATTTTTCTGACTTATGATTATACAGCGTGTAGCTGCAATGCAACTTGTTTTTTCTTTATTTCCCCATTCTGTAAATAAGGATTGTACCTAGGCACCTTTGTACCCAAGATGTCACTAATGTGGTGACATAAACTTTTCATTTCAGTACATGTGACAATAAAGTTAATTTAATAATTCTATTCAATTCAGTTCAGATGTTGTTCCTATTATGGACTCTGCAAGCCATGCAGAAGTGTACAATATCCACACGATCGTGGTCTGAGATGAAAGAACCTCATGATTGCCTGTCTTTTCATCCCCCATTCTACAAATTAACAATTTATTTTCTGTAATATCCTTGAATGGAGGTTGATGGTTGGGATTTCAGTCTCCAGAGAGATCGTTGAAACACAAAATGTCATGAGCATCATCATCACGTGTTTTGCCTGAAGGCAAGTCCTTGGCTTAGAGTCTTCCCTGTATCTTGCTATCCTATTCCAATCTTTTCATGTCCTAGAACTTCAATTAATTTTTACACCAATGTCCATTTCCTCATGATGTTCTTGTGCAAGGTCTATCCTTTCCTAACTAAGTTTAGCAAATTGCAAGGGTCACGTGGCCAGAAACATTAACTCTTACTTCTCTCTCTCTCTCTTTCTCTGAGAGTTTTTCCGGCAGTTCTGTTTTTGTAGCAAATGGCTTTCATTTGTTCACTCTCAACACATCATCATTTGCTACTTTTTTATCCACTTGGCCATTAACCTGGTGAAATCTCCTTTAAACCTACATTTCAAAACTATTTGATAAGTTCCATGAAGTTCAACTCTCCCTGCCATATGAAGCACCAATCCATGTCAAGCTCTTTTTACTAGCTTGAGTTGTTCAAGAGGCGATCATGATAGTCAAAGTAGCCTTTAACAAAATATTAGCCTTGTTTATTATATCAACCAACATTACTATCCGGTACCATCAGTGACATTATTTTCAGCAGGAAGGGACCTTCTTGGACACAAAAATTTCAAGCACCGTTAAGCAGAAGTACTACCTAAAAACACAAGGGATTAAATTCGGTTCATTTCGAAAAGGCAAATACCACTGTAGCCTCCTTTTCTTGTCCCTACACCATAACTAGTGGTCGCAGGCTTGCGTCTTTCCAATTTCTCATCTATATACAATCCCCAGTGACTTCATTTGAAAACACAGCATTTGTATCTACATGTTCACTGTTGGCATCAGGAATTTGGATAGCCAATAGCTTGGCCAATCAGATTTGAACTGTCAACCAATCAGCATCCTTTTCTCCTACAGCAGAAATAACTGAACATTTAAAATTTGGCATTCTTGTGTTTGTCCTGATGAATGAAGGATAAAAAGCATCATCAATATATCTCTTTGTTCAGCAATAATCTTTTCACTCTTAAAAATGGTTTGGACTTTGCAATCACATCAGTACTGACCCTGAAGAATGAACAAGATCTGTGACACTTCCCCTATCACGATATTGATTTAATTTAGTTCTGATGATAGCTATCAGGGATCTCTGGTATGCAGAAAGTGAAGCCATGAACAGGCTGAGCAGCCATGCAGGTAGCAAACCCAGAAATTTAAAATAATCAAATTTTAATCATTTTATAGAGAATGAACTAGGTTGGGATTTACACCAACTTAATGCAGGAGCTAACATATAAACAAAACAACTAAAAATATCCAAGATAACAAGGTGTAGAGCTGGATGAACACAGCATGCCAAGCAGCAGAGGGGCAGGAAAGCTGACGTTTCGGGTCAGGACCCTTTTTCAGAAATGAAAACAAAACTCAAAACATCAGATTTCCTGCTCCTCTGATGCTGCTTGGCTTGCTGTGTTCATCCAGCTCTACACCTTGTTATCTCAGATTCTCCAGCATCAACAGTTCCTATTGTCTCTGAAAATATCCAATTTTAATTGTAATCAGTTATAGAATTTGTTATCATGGAGTGATAGAAATGGCACTCCAGACTTGTGAAATTTGCTTTACAGGATCAGAGAGGCAATTCAGCAGTAATAACGGTTTAGTGCTATTAAAAGCTAAACTGCACCTCATTTAACAAGGTACAGCATTTTTAAACAGTAAGAGTAATGCATAAAAAGTTAAAGTTCATACCAAATGGCTGATTTTACACCGATTGCATCAATTAAAACTGTGCAGAAGGGATATACTTTCAAGCACATTTCACACGTTTTACACTTAGCTTTCAATTTCACAAGTAACAACAGCAATAGTTTTCACTGTGATTACAAATACAAGATCTCAGCCATTAATCAGAACCATGTACATTGTCCTTCTCAATGATCTTTTTACGTTAACTATTTCCAAAACTTTATTACTCCAAGTTTAAAATAAAAATCCCCTAACATTTCTCTAACCCTATGGTAAGTTGTTTGAATGCCAAATGTTTAACATATCCTGATCAGATGTTAAATTCAATTAGGTTGTTCAGGAACTTCCTTTCCAAAATCTTTCTTGGAAACTTCAATCTCTTGACAGTCTACAGGTTTCATTGCACATTTTTTTAGCCTTTTGAATCTACAAACAGCCTCAATCCGAATATCACTGGAAGGATTTGTCTGTATTTATGTTCTCAAGTACCCTGGTGACAGAAATACAGGAAAGGTGTGATGCTAGAATTAAAATTAGTGTGCATTAATGCTCACAGGCATCTAAATGCCAGCACTGAGGTGATGTAGACATGAAAGATAACACATCAACATCCACATCCAAATTTTATTCTTAGTTAATACAATTTCAGATATTCATGGTCCAGAGTTGTGTAAATCTAATGGAACAATCCCTCGAAATTCACTCTGGATCCTAGTAGCACTGCATACCAAAAATGATGGAAGTCCATTTAGTAAGACCAATTTAGTAATATTCTCTATCAAGTTGCACTGAAATCATGTGATACAACAAAAAAAAGTACCATTTCAACTTTCCACAAACATGTGAAATAACCATACAGTTAAAAAAATCTGATCCCAGTCAATATTTCTGATTATGGGCCATTTAACCTCCCAAGAGAAATGAAAAGATATATCAACAACTCAGGGCAACTGGAGAAGGAAGGATGTTAAATATAGTCACCAGTCCTTTTAGATGACTGAATAAATTCACAGTTTTCTTCATCTTCATAATAAATTAAAGCAACACAATTTTAAAAACCTGAAAACGATGGATTACCTTTTTGAACTTTGTCACACAGTAGAAAGATTTCATCTCCTCCCTTAACTGTTCCTGTGTTCTTGTTTACACGACAAATCTTCAGTTCTGCTGTGTTTGGTGCCCCTGCAAACCCAAAATGCATTGAAAATACTGATTGCTCTAAACAAAACTTTACAGAATTCTTAGCTTTCATCTTACTACATCTGTACTATTTGTTTCCTTTCTTACTTCCCTTCCTTCCAAATAAAATGCAAATCACTCACTGGATAGTATATATTTTCAGTTAAATCCTGGTAGCTCAGCTCTGGAAGGCACTGACTCCTTTTGTGAAATGGGGTTCACTGGTGCTCTCTAATAATTTATCTAAACAGCCATTATTCATGTATGGCCATTGACATTCGAAAATGCAGACAGCATTGACATTTAACCTCAATTTTTATTTACTTTACACAAAAATGCTTTTTGACAAGACAACCAGGCTAACACAGTGTCACTACATAATGAAAAGAAGATTAATTTGTATTCTCTAATTCAGTCTACTTGTAGCGCCTGTTAGGCAACCCAGCTGAAGTTTTGCGTTCAATAGCAAATAAACCTTGAGCGTTTTCTCGTCTGTATGGCTCAGAGTTCTTAGAGGATTGTGGCTACAAACTGTGGATATATGGAGATCCTTACTTTCTCCTACTGTGAATTATACCTTTAGACTATAGAATTTAAAGTAATTTTGCAGAAAAAAAATTTTTCTTGTCTTACTAGATTTGTCATTTTCAACATACTCACAATTCAATTAGTCCTATCTTTGTTTATTGAAAGATCAACTAGAGATCATGTAGTCTTTTCCCATTCTATACACCCCACATATCACGGACTACTGCCTCCTTCAGTTTTAATACAGCACTCAGAGTCCCATTTTTGGTTTCATGCTTTTTGGCTTCATAAAGTCTTAATTGCACATGAGGCCAGTTGACCCATCATGTCCAAAAAAAGCACAGGACAACTTCAGTTCCTGTCCATATTCTCAACAGTCATGCAAGATGTCAATGGTGCTATCAGGTTGCACTTATTTAACAATAACTTACTCGCTGGCCATTAGTTTGGGTTCCATCAGGCCCACTTAACACTTCACCCAGAACTCAAAAAGGGGAAACAAGGGTGACTCATTTGACTCATGACACACAATCACCTTCAGAAGCTTCATAGAGTCATTCAGCATGGAAGAACATAGAACATTACAGCACAGTACAGGCCCTTCGGCCCTCGATGTTGTGCCGACCTGTCAGACCGATCTCAAGCCCATCTAACCTACACTATTCCATGTACGTCCATATGCTTATCCAATGATGACTTAAATTTATCTAAAGTTGGCGAATCTACTACCGTTGCAAGCAAAGCATTCCATTCCCTTACTACTCTCTGAGTAAAGAAACTACCTCTGACATCTGTCCTATATCTTTCACGCCTCAATTTAAAGCTATGCCCCCTCGTGCTTGCCGTCACCATCCTAGGAAAAAGGCTCTTCCTATCCACCCTATCTAACCCTCTGATTATTTTATATGTTTCAATTAAGTCACCTCTCAACCTTCTTCTCTCTAATGAAAACAGCCTCAAGTCCCTCAGCCTTTCCTCATAAGACCTTCCCTCTATACCTGGTAACATCCTAGTAAATCTCCTCTGCACCCTTTCCAAAGCTTCCACATCCTTCTTATAATGCGGTGACCAGAACTATACACAATACTCCAAGTGCGGCCGCACCAGAGTTTTGTACAGCTTCACCGTAACTTCCTGGTTCCGGAACTCGATCCCTCTATTAATAAAAGCTCAAACACTCTATGCCTTCTTAACAGCCCTGTCAACCTGGGTGGAAACTTTCAAGGATCTGTGTACATGGACACCAAGATCTCTCTGCTCATCTACACTACTAAGAATCTTACCATTAGCCCTGTACTTTGCCTTCTGGTTACTCGTACCAAAGTGCATCACCTCACACTTGTCTGCATTAAACTCCATTTGCCACCGCTCAGCCCAGCTCTGCAGCTTATCTATGTCTCTCTGCAACCTACAACATCCTTCGTCACTATCCACAACTCCACCGATCTTAGTGTTGTCTGCAAATTTACTAACCCATCCTTCTACGCCCTCATCCAGGTCATTTATAAAAACGACAAACAGCAGTGGACCCAACACCGACCCTTGCGGTACACCACTAGTAACTGGTCTCCAGGATGAACATTTCCCATCAACTACCACCCTCTGTCTTATTTCAGCAAGCCAATTTCCGATCCAAACTGCTATATCTCCCACAATTCCATTCCTCCGCATTTTGTACAATAGCCTATTGTGGGGAACCTTATTGAATGCCTTGCTGAAATCCATATACACCACATCAACCGGTTGACTCTCATCTACCTGTTTGGTCACCTTCACAAAGAACTCAATAAGATTTGTGAGGCACAACCTTCCCTTCACAAAACCGTGCTGACTATCCCTAATCAATTTATTCTTTTCTAGATGATTATAAATCCTATCCGTTATAACCTTTTCCAACACTTTACCAACAACAACCACCAACAACGGAAGCCGACACTTCAGTCCAATCAGTCCGCACCGAACATAAACTAAACTAGTCCCACCTGCATAATCCTAGCCCATATCCCGCCAAACGTTTCCTATTCATTATTCCATCCAAAAGTCTTTTAAACATTGTAATGATATCCACATTCACTACTTCATCAGGAAGTTCAATCCATTGGCACACCACCCTCCATCTAAAAAAAAAGTCTCATATTTCTTAAAACTCTCTCCTCTCACCTTAAAAAAGTGCCCTCTAGTCTTGAAAATCCCCACCTTAGGGAAAACTCACTAACATCAACTCTTTCTATACCTCTTACAGTTGTATAAACTTCTATCAGGTTACCTCTCAGCCTCTTACATTCCAGTGATAAAAGTTCCACCTCATCCAACCGTCCCTTAGAATTCAAACCTTCCACGCCTGGCAACATCCTAGTAAATCTCTTCTGAACCCTCTCCAACTTAATAATATCCTTCCTATAACTGGAAGAACTAGAGACAGTATTCCAGAGGAGGCCTCACCAATGTCCTGTGCAACTTCAAAATAACGTCCCAACTCCTTCATCCAAACGACTGAGCAATGAAGGCAAGTTTGCAAACGTCTTTTTAACCAACCATTTTGCCTACATGTGATGCAAACTTTAAAGAATTACGCACCTGCACCCCTAGGTCCCTCTGTTCTACAACACTACCCAAGGCCCTACCATAAAATGTATAAGCCTTGTTCTTCTCTGTTATACCAAACTGCAACACCTTGCATTTTTCCAAAGTGAACCCATCTGCCAAATTTCAGCCTATTGACCCATTTGATCAAGATCCCTTTGTAATCTTAGAAAGCTTTCTTCATTGTTCACAATACCACCAATCTTGGTGTCATCTGCAACATGCTAACCATGCCTTCTAGATTGTCATCCAAATCATTTAAGTAAATGACAAACAAAACAGGATACAGAACTGATCCCTGTGGAACACCGCTGGTCACTGGCCTCCAGCCTGAAAAGCAACCCACCACCATTTAGACAATAGATGCAGGAGTAGGCCATTCGGCCCTTGATTTGTCTGTCTCCTGCTGTTAAGCCAATTATGTATCCAATTAGCAAGCTCACCTTGAATCCCACATGACATAACTTACTAATTAGTCTACCATGCAGAATCTTGGCAAAGGCTTTACTAATATCCAAATAAACAATGTCTATGGCTTTGCTATCAATGACCTTTTTGGCATCTTCCTGAAAACACTCAATCAAATTTGTGAGACATGATTTTCCTCGCACAAAGCCATGCTGACTATTCCAAATGAATCTTTGCCTCTCTAAATGTCCATAAATCCATACTTTTATAATTACCTCCAACAATTTATCTATATACAAAGTCAGACTCAAGGTCCACAGATCCCCAGTTTCTCCTTACAACCTTTCTGATACAAAAGGTCCAACATTGGCCACACTCCAGTCAGCAGGCACCTCACCCTTAATTATAGATGATGCAAGTATTTCTGCAAGGCCTCTTGTAATTTTCTCCCTTACTTCCCACAACATTCTGGGATACATTAAATTAGATCCTGGAGATTTACCACCTTGATATTCTCTAAGACTTCCTGAACTTCCTCTTCTAAAATGTGAACTGTTTTTAAAACATCAAAGTTTATTTCTCTGCATTCTCTTGGCTCCATTTCTTTCTCCACAGTAAAACCTGATGCAAAATATTCATTTAGTTTCTCTCCTATCTCCAGGGGTTCAACACAGAGATGACATTCTTGAGCTTTAAGAGACCCTACCGTCCTTCTAATCATCCAGTTGCTCTTAATGTATTTGTAGAATTTCTCAGTATTGGCAGATAAGGTCAAGGGTAATCCAATCTCATTTCCCCTCTTTGTCTTCCTGATTTCTCTCTTAAGAATGCCCCTACATTCTTTATATTGATTAAGACAGATTCAATTGAAGCAAACTGTCTGTATCTAAAAAAAAACCCCTTTTATTCTTGACGATAACCTCAATACCTTTATTTATCCATTGTTCTTTAATCTTACCAGCTGTACTCTTCACTCTAACAGGAACAATATGCCTCTGAATTCTTATCATCACACGCTTGAACGTCTCCCAAAAGTGGATATGTTTAGCAACATTAGTGATTTTTCAGCTATCATGTCTGAATGCAGCAAGACCTGGACAAGACTCAGGTTTACGTTGGTAAATGGCAAGTAACACTTGCACCACTCAAATTCCAGGCAATGACCATCTTCTACAAGGCAAAATTCAACCATTATCCCTCAACATTCAATGGCATTACCATTGCTCAACCCTGCACTATCAATATTCTGGCAGTCACAGCTGGTCAGAAAACGAAAAAGTTATATAGAAATCTGTTGCTGCAAAAGCATGTTGTTAGAGGATGGGAATTCTATGACGAACAACTCACCGACTGACATCTCAAAACTTGTCCACCATCTACAAGGCACAAGTCAGGACTGAGGTCAAATATTCACCACTTGCCTCTATAAGTGTAACTTTAACACATACTCAAGAAGCATAACATCATCTAGGTTATCGTATTCCATTTGACTGACACCCTATCTAGCACCTTAAAAATTCACTGCCTCCACCACAGACACAGTGGCAGCAGTGTATAGCATCTACTGCCCATATTTATGATATAGTCAATGCACTAGGATAGGTGATCAGCAATATAGTTTTTGAAACTCACTGTTATCATATATCGGATTTGAGACAACCGGTGGAAGAGCTCTTGAGAAGCTGCCATGCTCATCAGGAAGAAACACCTGGAAACACAATCTCACCACATTCAGGTCAATGTCTTCTATCTGAAGCAACTGCTCCTGTGTAACTGAAATAAAACAAATAGCACTAAAATATATCAAATCAGGAAACAGAAGAATTTTTAGAAAATAGTGGAAAGTTGGCACATTGATATTCTGACACATTATTCCATGGTCTGGTTATGACACGGCTTTACAGCTATTTCTTAGAGAGGATCTGAACTGCATTTCAATGTTCTTCTTTTCACATAAAAATAAGACCTCTTTTCTGCTTGTTAAGGGATGTGTCTTCATTGCAGGCAGCAATAATTGCAACAGGCTAAGATTGGTATATTTTCTGCATACAAAGGTGCCTCCTCTTGCACCATACATGCTGAATCTAAGGATACACTAGAGTATTACTTGCTGTAGGAAAGTGAGAATGGACAGCAGCTGAAACTGTTGTGGTGGGGGTAGAGGGGGGAGAGATGGGTTTCATTGAAATCTTTTAAATGTACAAGGATAGTAAGTACTCCTACCTCAATTTTTGTTTAAAAAAAAGAATAATGCAATTAATTAATTTCATCCAGTTTAATTCTGATTTGAATTAATATTGCAAAATAAATATAGTTTCATCAGTGAAATAAAAGTTAACATTCTGTTCAATGACAAGCTACTTTGGAAGGCCAACAACCCATTTGCAAAGTGTCAAGCATTTACAAACCACTAAGAACAAAAACAATATATAGTCTTTCTTTGTGAGTTTAATCTGAATACATACATTGCAACGTACCACTCAATATATACTACATTTATATAAACCATAACAATATGAATACGTACATTATAATATAGCTAAATAAGCGGCTAATATCAGACAATACTAAGCTACACAACTGAATAATGATCACCACCTCAAGACTGACATATAACAGCACCAAACTCAAACAATCTTCAACTATGCCTCACAACAAAGTCGCAGAGCCTGTTAAGGTCAAACCATAAATGAGGTTACACTTCCTTTTGAATAACGTTGCAGCTAAACGTAAAAATTGTTGTCACAGCCGAGTCATTCCACCTTCAGTTGTGAGTAGGCAATGTTGATACCCACTCAATGTATTTTTTCGTGGCTAATTTCAAACGAATCTACACAAAAAGAGGAACACCTTCTGCTAATGTCAACAGATTTTTTTCAAATCCAAAAAAAGGTCAGCTGCACAGAATTTCACATTCAGGTTTGAAAAGAACATTTTCATAAACTCTGCTTGTATAACCAAAATTTCTCATGCAATGTAGTGAACTATGTTGACATTTACAGGTCTTATTATTTGCATCACCAATTATAAAATACAGATTAATGATGTATTTCTGTGATGTCAATGCAAATAAAATGAACCAGTGCAGGTTTTAAGTTTACAAAGTTCAGCCATTGAACTTCACAACGATTCTTATCAAGCCTACTAAAGAAACAAAACAATACTGTAAGTGATAGGTTACATTCTCGCAACTTTGCACTAACTAAAACATACAGAACATTTTAGGACACCAGTGGAAAAATAAACCAGAGGATTTAACATACAAATTAAAATAAGGAGCAGGCCATTCAGCCCCTTGAGCCTGCTCCATTCAGTAAGATTATGGCTGATTCATTCCTAAATGTGGTAACTCCACATTTTTGCAGGCACCTAATAAGCTTTCAGGCTTTGTTTAATCAAGAATCTACATAACTTTGCCCTAAAAATAAGCAAGTATTTTGTTCCCACCATCTTTCGATGACAAGAATTTCAAGGCTCAAGGTCCTTTGAGACAGAAAAGAAAAAAAATCACTCGTCTTGGGTATGCTTTAAATTTGGAATAGGGATTCCTACTTCTATATTCTTCTACAAGAGGAAATATCCTTCCGACATGGCCCCTTTAAGACCTCTCAGGATCTTGCATGTTTCAATCAAATCCACTGTTGCTCTTCTGAAACTCCAGTAAATACAAGCCTAGCCTGTCCAACCTTTCCTCATCACACAACCTGCCCATTCAATGTTTTAGTTAAGTGAACCTTCACTGAACTGTTTCCAATGCATTTGCATTCTTCCTTAAGACGACTAATACCATACACAGTACTCCAGATAACTGAAGCATACTTTCACCAACATTTGTACTGAATTCCCCTTGCAATGAATGACAACTTTCTATTAACTTTCCTAATTGTTTACTGTATCTGTATGCTAACCTTTTGAAAGTCATGCATTAGGACAATAAGATGCCTCTGCAATCTCTTACAATTTTAGATAATATGCATTACTATCTTTGCTGCCAAAATAGACATTATTATGTTTCCAATATTATACATCATTTGCTAGATCTCTGACTACTCACTTAACACAACTATATTCTTTAATAGCCAGTCATTTCCACAACTTAGTTTCCTATCTACTTTAATACCATTAGCAAATTTAGCAAATATATCTTTGGCCTCTTCATCTAAGCCCTTTTTACAACTTGTAAAAAGTTGAGTCCTGAGCACTGACCCCTCTGACACACCAATCCTTACATCTTGATAACCAGAAAATGAGTCATTTATGCCTACTCTCTTCTTCCTGTTGGCTGATCAAACTTCCATTCATTCCAATGTTACCCATAACGCCATCTGCCTCTGTTTTCCTCAATAACTTTTGGTGTGGAACCTGATCAAATGTCTTCTGGAAGTCTAAGTCCATTGGTTCACCTTTATCCACAACACGTTATTTCATCAAAGATCAATAAAGTTGATTAAACATGATTAAAACGTGTAGAGCTGGATAAACATAGCAGGCCAAGCAGCATCTTAGGAGCAGGAGGGTGACGTTTCGGGTCGGGACCCTTCTTCAAAAAAATGGGGGAGAGGAAGGGGGCTCTGAAATAAATAGGCAGAGAGTGGGAGGTGGATAGAAGATGTATAGAGAAGATAGGTGGAGAGCAGACAGACGGGTCAAAGAGGCGGGGATAGAACCAGTAAAGGTGAGTGTAGGTGTGGAGGCAGGGAAGAGATAGGTCAGTCCAGGGAGGACGGACAGGTCAAGGGGGCGGGATGAGGTTAGTAGGTAGGAGATGGGCGTGGGTTTTGAGGTGGGAGGAGGGAGTAGGTGGGATGAAGGACAGGTTAGGAGGCAGGTGCAAGCTGAGCTGGTTTTGGGATGCGGTAGGGGGAGGGGAGATTTTGAAGCTTGTGAAGTCCACATTGATACCATTGGGCTGCTGGGTTCCCAAACGAAATGAGGTGCTGTTTCTGCAACCTACGGGTGGCAACGTTGTAGCACCTGAGGTGGCCCAGGATGGACATGTCGTCCAAGGTGTGGGAGGGGAGAGTTGAAATGGTTCGTGACTGGGAGGTGCAATTGTTTAGTGCGAACCGAGTGTAGGTGTTCTGCAAAGCGGTCCTCAAGCCTACGCTTGGTTTCCCCAATGCAGAGGTGGCCACAACAGGAACAGCAGATGCAGTATACCAAATTAGCAGATGTGCAGGTGAACATCAGAGTCACAGGCAGCGTGGTCACTCCTGAAAGCAGATAAGGGTGGGGAGGGAAAAAAATGTCTTTGGTGGTGGGGTCGGATTGCAGGTGGCAGAAGTGTCGAAGATTAATGCGTTTGATCCGGATGTTGGTGGGATGGACAAGGGGGATTCTGTTTTGGCTGTTATTGCGGGGAGGGGTTGTGAGGGATGAATTGCGGGAAATGTGGGAGACACGGTCGAGGGCATTCTTGAACACTGAGGGGGTGGGGGGAGGTTCGGTCCTTGAAAAACGAGGACATTGGAGATGTATGAGAGTGAAATGACTCCCTTGTCCGCTCCCACACTCCCCTCCGGCCCCACCACACCTGGCACTTTTTCCGTGCAGCAAGTGCTACAACTGCCCCTTCACCTCCCCCCTCACCCCCATCCCAGGCCCCAAAAAGACTTTCCACATCAAGCAGATGTTCACGTGCAATTCTGCTGATGTGGTATACTGCATCTGCTGTTCCCGTTGTGGCCTCCTCTACATCAGAGAAACCATTCGGAAGCTTGGGGACTGCTTTGCAGAACACCTCCGCTCGGTTCACACTAAACAACTGCACCTTCCAGTCGCGAACCATTTCAACTCCCCCTCCCATTCCTCAGATGACATGTCCATCCTGGGCATTCTGCAATGCCACAACGATGCTAACCGAAGGTTGCAGGAACAGCAACTCATATTCCACTTGGGAACACTGCAGCCCAATAGTATCAATGTGGACTTCACAGGCTTCAAAATCTTCCCTCCCCCTACCGCATCCCAAAACCAATCCAGCTCATCCCCGCCTCCCTAACCTGTCCTTCTTCCCACCTACACCCTCCTCCCACCTCAAGCCCCAACCCCATCTCCTACCTACTAACCTCATCCCATTCCCCCCCCTGGACTGACCAAACTACACTCACCTTTACTGGCTCCATCCCCGCCCCTTGGACTTGTCTGTCTCCTCTCCAACTATCTTCTCCTCTACCCATCTCCTATCCACCTCCCCTTCTCTCCCTATTTATTTCAGAGCCCTCTTCCCCTCCCCCATTTCTGAAGGGTCTCGGCCCAAAACATCTGCCTTCCCGCTCCTAAGATGCTGTTTGGCCTGCTGTGTTCATCCAGCTCTACACCTTGTTATCTCAGATTCTCCAGCATCTGCAGTTCCTACTATCTCTGATTAAACATGATGTTGCTTTCTCACAACCATGCTTATTCTGCCTAATTACTTTGAATATTTCTAAGTGTCCTGATATACCAACATTCATAATAGATTCTAAATTTTTCCTAACAGCAAATGTTAAGCTGACTTTTTCTATTTTTTGACTTCCTTTTTGAATTAAAGAAATTACACTCACTATTTTCCAATCTAATGGAACCTCCTTGTACCTAGGGAATTTCAGAAAAACACATCACCCATTTTGTTAGCCATTAGTTTCCTAGCATGAAGTTCATCAGGACCCTGGAAGCTTGTCAGCCCCCAGCTGGAATCCTTTGTTTAGTATATATCCCAAGTGATTATAATTTTCTTGAGATACTCCCTTCCATTTACTCTTTTGCCACTAATTTTACGTTTTATCTTAATTAATTCTCAGCTACAGTAATATAGCAATTTAGAGACATGAATGCAAGAATATACTTAAATTGGCTTGGTGGCTCAGTGGTTAGCCCTGTTGCCTCACAGCGCCAGGAAACAGGGTTCAATTCCACCCTCTGGCAACTGTCCATGTGGAGTTTGCACATTCTCCGTGTCTGCGTGGGTTTCCTCTGGGTGCTCTGGTGTCCTTCCATAGTCCAAAGATGTGCAGACTAGGTGGATTGACCATGCTGAAGTGCCCAAAATGTTCAGGGATGTGTAGATTAGCGGGGTTATGCAGGATGGGTCTGGGTGGGATGCTTTGAGGTTCAGTGCGGATTTCTTGGGCCAAAGGGCCTGTTTCTACACTGAAGGGATTCTGTGATGTAGATCTAATCAAAAACTGGTATATTGTATAAATGCAAAATGATAGCAATTCATAAAACTCAGTGTAACAAAACATTTGTCCTACGTATTTGCAGCCAAGTATATTTTCTTGGAGGGAAGAACTATTTTAAGAAAGAAACAAACTAATGAATGAATAGGAACTTTTAAAAATATTTCTGCATGCTAAGTGAAAACTGCAAAAGTTTAGTTACGCAATTGTGAATACACAAAATAATGCTTAAAACAGACCGTTAGCACTTTTATTTTCATTAGCCCCTCACCCTTTTATTTCCGAGTCACACAATAATTTGTAGGCAAATGTCACACTGGTAGTGGATGAGCCATGTTTTTGTTTCAATTGCTGCATTTCTCAAATTAGATAACTTATACCAGAAAGCTCATCCTGTCCATGCAAACTCAATATCCCTCTCAGCCCACAGCATCCCTACCCCCTTCCAAGTCTACAACGATTAACTTCAAACTCAAACTTTTGTTACCCCATTGCTTGAAGTTGAAAGAAAGTGGTCAAAGTTAATAATCCTCTGACTGCTTTGAATTTGCTGTGGGGAAAGTACCAAGCCCCTCCATTCAGCATCATCCATAAATGACAAGAGCTGAAAACTGAACATCTGCATAGGAAACAGTGGGGGCAAATTCATGTCCCTGTGTGACAGAGTCATGCATGTCCTGTTTTTATAATGGAGGTCTAAACAAGCTTCCCAGTAATATAATAAGGGAGTTGTGCTGGACTGTCTCATGAAATTGATTCTTAAAAATTAAAATTTAAAATAAATCCTGCAAGGAAGATGTCACTAACGGTTTTGGTCAAAAGGTGAAGTACAGAATCAAGTGACCTATTCCTGAGCTATATCTGGAAATAAATTTTAAAAAAATCCAAAAAATTCTCTAATGTGGACATTAGATTTTCTGAACAGTAACTGATGCAGTCTGGGATTTTAAACTATTGGCATGCAACAGCTAATTGTTCTATATTAAACGCCAACATTAATGAGAGTGTTCTCTATAATGTCCTTACTAAGCACATCATTAAGTACAACTTTCCACTTGTAAGATCTAGCTATTGTTCACACAAATGAGGTGAATAACTTCTGCCTGAAATAGCTGAGGGTTTCATCTGAATGGAACTTTCCAGTGTTCCCACCAAAATTCTCAATTACAAAATGGACTTCTAGGGTCACTGGCTTCCAATTTATGCCAATGAGTGTTTCAGCAGCTGGACCTGAAAATTAAGACCTCAGGTCAATCATTTTTCAATGAAGTTCCTCCTGTTTTCTTCCAATTACTGACTATCTCTGGGCAAGTGCACAATATTTTTTTTTTCTGTACATTTGTATAAACTCACAAAATTAGTGGACTTTTAAAAATGATGGGTTCCTGATTGGAGGTGAGGGGAACATTATCTTTCCCTTGTGCCAATTCCATTCCACAATCCTGATCCGGAACCATTTTTTAAAGAAGCCAGTTTGGGAGCAGCTTTATGACAGCAGTCAATTTCTATTAAGAAGGCTATTAAAGCAATATTCCTACATTAACATGGCGTTTCAGCTGGCAATGCAAATTACCCTTGTTTGTCCAGGCCAACATGGTGAAAGCATGGGATGATTGGCTGAAACTTTACAAATCATGATGCACAGGTCTAGAGCAAATCCTGCGAGATCCAAACTTGAATCTAGCTCATCTGTCTGATTAGCAACCTCTTTTTAAAAGTTCAAACCAATGCGATCGGTGTTTTTTTAAAAAAATAGCAGCATTATATTTTGTAGGAATATTAGGAACTGCAGATGCTGGAGAATCTAAGATAGCAAGGTGTAGAGCTGGATGAACACAGCAGGCCAAGCTGCATCAGAGGAGCAGGAAAGCTGACATTTCAGGCCTAGACCCTTCTTCAGAAATAATATTTTACAGTAGTTCTATTGGTCAATAGCACAAATGCAATCAATTTAGCCTAACAGTAGTCAAGTCTGCAGGATGGATAAGCATGAAGAACAATCTCATTTTCAGAAACTGAGATTCGGGGAGTCATTAAAGTCTGGGCTATGTTTTCGTATGTGGGATTCTAAATGAAGGAAATACAGGACTTTTACAGCAATAAGTGGTTAGAGTATCAATACTCAGTTGTTTGGATAATACTAATCTTCTAGTGGAACGTGCTGAGTAACCAAAAAGAATATACAATAGAACAGCCAGGAAAACATATGCAAGTAAAAGATCCCATTTTCAGACATATACCTTGAGTAGAAAGAAGAAATAGAAGAATGATATTAGTCTCATCTAGAAGTTTCTTAAGACTTGTTTGGTGCGCATTATAGGTTAAGATAATATGTTGGTTGCACCTTAAATCGGGGATGGGACAAAGATATGGTGATTTATTTTATACGACAGCCTTCATATTTAAAGTAGTAAGTTTTTTGGAAATCTGTATCAAAATATTTGCTTTTAATTACATTTTTAAATAATTTTACATTCTTATAGTAAAGTACAAATTAAAATAGTACTCATTGCAGCACTCCCAAAATGTTATATTCAAAGTGATTTTGGAATCTACTGAGCGTGAAATGTCATTCATCAATTCCCCTTCAAAATTTCATGTCAAATGCAAAATATTTATAAACCAACTGCACATCAATTTTTAAAATGCTGAAAACTCGAACTTCCACAAAAGTGGTTTTAATTACAATCTGTGCCATTTTAGGAGGAAACCAGATAGAAGCTACACTTCCTCTTCTATTATTTTTGAGTAATAGATCCTTTATGCCTTTATTAAAATGTCAATTGCAAACAATTTAAAAAGTAAATGCCATAGAATTACAGAGAATTAACCTGCTAACAAACCTAATATGATAATGAAACAGATTCCCTTTAGATCATTACAGTTCACATTTAGTTTTACTATAGACAGTAAAATAAATTTCAGACCTGTGGCTCATTTCCTGTACTCAGTTCCCTTTTAGACACCGCAGTTTCACAGAAATAAGCTTCCGAATATGCACTTGCTGCATAATTACAATCAAAAAGGTTCATGCAGCAAAACCCTCAGTTCATGCAGTTCAAATTCAGGAACTGTTCATTGTGCTGTTCTAGCAACTCCATCCGATTTTCAAAATGCACATATTTTAGAGTAAAACTGATCCCTCCAACTAACATTATAACATTTACCACAAAGTTTAACAGTCATACATGATGTGATAAGAAACTAGATTCTTCTTCACAATATTCACACTGGATGTCTCTTCATATGATTATTTTAAGACATGTTCTTTAGTTGTATGAACAAAGGAACAAGTCATCAGACCACACACAGATACTAATTGATCTACTGTAGCAATGCATATAGTTGGAGAATGAAATGAATTTCATCTCATTGAATGAGCAGTAAATCTGGTGAAATGAATTACCCGCTCATTACAGAACATGACATATCAATATCAGTGAAATGGAAAGTGGTAGGGAGATTAAACTCAGCCAGAATACTGCCTATGTGATAAAGGTGAAAACACATTTCAGACTGTAAACAGAAGTGTCACTTAAAAGCAGGGTAATTGGGTTGACCATTTTTCTTACGCCCCTACTAAATGGTGCAAAATTATGGGTCTGCTACAGGTGTGCCGTAACAAAGCTCTGGAATTCTTCCAAAAGATGTCCAAGGTTTAGTGAAGAAAATTTGACAGTAAAGGAAAAATGACAAACAATGAAGCCTTTCATCGTATATGGCTGAACTGCTTAGAGATAACCCTTTGAAAAATTAGAATAGCACAGACATGCCATGTCCCCCACATGAATATTCAGAGAATGCAAAAATTGATTTCAATATGGAACTGTTTCAGGGAAAATGACAAAGTAGTCAGTACAAATGATAGAAAGGTCAACCTAAAAATTAAGGCTTACAACTTCTGCAATGTAGATTCAGATCTCTTTGGAAAACATGGCAAACAAGTGGCCTATATGGAGGCAAGCCCTGAAATTAGGATCACCATATTTAGAAAATCATCAATGACAAACCCACTGTATCCAATTTACCCACAGGAAGGCCAGAAATAGTGCAGCTGCAGAGGCTATTCCAAACACAACACTGATGGCACTCCTCTACATTGGGAAACGAAGCGTAAACACGGTGTCCACTTCGCAGAACATCTATACTCTGCTCGCAAAAAAGACCAAGCTACCTGTTGCCTGCCACTTTAACACACCACCCTGCTCCCTGGCCAACATCTCAGTCTCTGGCTTGTTGCAGTGTTGCAGCAAAGCTCAATGCAAGCTGGAAGAACACCTCATTTTTCACTTGGGGTCCCTACAGCTCTCGGTCTCAATATCGAGTTCAATAATTTTAGGGCCTAAACTCACCCATGTCCTATGCCCCTACCCCACACACTAGGCCTCGTTATCACACAGCGTGCCATTACAAACTACCTACTGTTAGTCACTAACAGTCCCCATTACCAACTATTCACCCTTCTAGCTAGATTGTTATCAACTCCTTTGTCTATCCAAGTGGCCTTCTCTCTCTTTGGGCTCTATCCTATCATTTACTCTCTACCCCATTCCTCTCCCTATTTCTGTATCTAAACCAACATTTTCCCAGCTACCATCAGTTCTAAGGAAGGGTCACTGGGCCCAAATCCTTAACTCTGATTTTTTTTCTTCAGACGTGCTGCCAGACCTACTGAGCTTTTCCAGCAACTTCTGTTTTTGTTCCCGTGGCTATTTGTGCTAATTCCACATCAGACTCTATTGTCATGCAGGATTTACAGAAGATAACAAACTTGAACAATGAGGAAACTACACATAATCCCAAGAATGTCGGCACTTGGATCAGGCCACATCGACATATTGAGTATCCACTTTATAGTATCTTCTTCAATATGACATTTCCATTTTAAATTCCTGCATCCACATATAAAAAAAGGAGTCTGCCTAATTATATGTATCCTGGGTGAGTGATAATGGGAACTGCAGATGCTGGAGAATCCAAGATAATAAAATGTGAGGCTGGATGAACACAGCAGGCCCAGCAGCATCTCAGGAGCACAAAAGCTGACGTTTCGGGCCTAGACCCTTCATCAGATGAAAGGTCTGGGCCCGAAACATCAGCTTTTGTGCTCCTGAGATGCTGCTGGGCCTGCTGTGTTCATCCAGCCTCACATTTTATTATATGTATCCTGGCGCCATTACATTTGTTCTTCATGCCCATTGTAATTAAACCAGCTCACATGGGTATTTCCTGAATTAAACAAGAAAATTGGAACTTCTAATAGAGAAGAAAAAAAGACATTTCACCAATTTATTAACTGGGTTTCTGAAATCCACACACTCGGAAGTCTGAAGAGGGTGACTGACAAGACTCAGAAATATCTTTTGGGCAATCTGTCACACCCTCTGAATTTAAATCTTCTACAAGTTTCATCTAGGGGGTTAACTTAACCCAAGCTGTCCTAAGCATCTTCACTTTCCAAACTTGTGCAAACAATGTTACTTTGTGAACAGTACAACATTCCTGTTTAGGGAAGGAAATAAATATGTTTCACTTATTGATAGGGCTGTATAGCATGGAAACAGACCCAACTCATCCATGCAGACCAGATTCCCAAATTAATCTAGTCTCATCTTTCAACTTCAATGCCAACTGAGATGGTAAGTAAGAAAGCTGACCTAGATGCATTTGTGGGTGGCAATATTTTTCCGCTAAGTTAAAACAAGGGTGATATTTTGGGCAAGTACCAAGCAACTCTCAACAATGTGGGAGTGTATGAACTCAGCAGATTTCTGTAGGAAACCCATGCAACTGTCGGAGGGAATAAGTAAGAAACTAATAAAAAAAGTAACTGTAGGCTGACTTCGCTCACCTCCGAGTGGAGTATCTCATCGACTTACCCTTTAGTTGGGACACAGCCTGAGGAAAACAGACAAAAAGCAACTTGGGAATGAAAAGGCAGGGGCATGTTGAATATTCCTACTGGGAAAATGTAATTAAAATGTTTATAACTTTTTGAAGACAGTTTGATAATTTTGTCTTGGATTATTCACAAAATAACTATCAAATATAGCAAGTTTCACCAATTTAGTAGGGCGCCATTTGAAAGCCACAGGATGGTTCCAATTATTCCATCATCTTGCTTAGTTTCAAATTGTGCCTTTCTTTGACTTAACCAAAATATGTTTATTTAGTTGTTAGAGTCAATTTCAGTTTGGGTTTCATTGTTGCTTACAGGTGATTTAAACTTGCATTTGCACACTTGCATCTACTGCTGATTTCTAAAAAAAACGATGGGCAGAGTACATGTTTTTCTTTATTCTGGATATCAGATTTGAAAAATTCTTGCATCTGGTGAACCCTTGATACTACCCAAGTTAAATGTCTCACTAGGCATTTGTCCTGAACAAGTTGTTCAGTGGGGTATTTTTTCCCCCAACTCATTCACTGGGTGTGGGTATTGCTGACTAGGCCAGCATTTGTTACCTATCCCAAGTTACCATCAAGAACATGATGGTGAGCTGCCTTCCTAAACCACTGAAGTCTATGTGGTGGAAGTAGACCACAGTGCCATGACAGGGTGGGGGCGGGCAGGATGCTTTTCCAGAATTTTGACCTGGCAGCATTGCAGGAATGATGATAAGTTTTCAGGTCAGGATGGTAAGTAGTTTGGAGGGGCATTTGTGGGTGGCATTCCAGGTATCTGTCACCTTTGTCCTTCTAGAAAGTGGTGGTCATGGGCTTGGAAGGTGCTATCAAAGAATCTTTGGTGAATTTCTGCATTGTAGCTTATGGATGGTTCATACTGCTGCTACTAAACTTTGGTGGTAGAGGGACTAAATATTTGTGGATGATGTGCCAAGCAAACTTTGCCCTGGATAGAAACAAGGTTCTTCAGCGCTGTCGTTGCTGTACTCATCCAGGCAAGTCTGAAGTATTCCTGCACACTCTGATTTCTGCCTTGTAGATGGAGGACAGGTTTTGGGGAGTCAGGAAGTGATTTACCCAGTGCAGAATTTCTAGGCTCATGCCTGCTCTCGCAGCCAAAATATTTGTATTCAAGTTCACTTCAGTTTTTGGTCAATGGTACTCCTAGGATGTTGATAGTGGGCAACGCAGTGATATTAACACCACCAAACGTCAAGAGACGGTGATTATATGCTTTTTTTGTAGGAGACAGTCATTGCATGACACTTCTGTGTTGTGAAGATGGTTCGTCACTTGTGAGGCCAATCTGGACACCGTCCAGGTCTTGCCGCAATTGGACATGAACGTCTTCAGTATCTGAGGCGTTGTGCATGGTGTGGAACATTGTGCAATGAGCAAATATCCGCACTTCTTATAAATGGAGGCGATGTCATTAATGATGCAGCTGAAAATGGTTGGCCCTAGGACACTACTCTGGCAAATGCCTGCAGAAATGTCCTGGAACTGAGATGGCTGATCTCTAATAGGTACATCCATCTTCATTTTTGTCACATATGACTCCAAATCAATGGAAGTTTGCCCCTCCCAATTCCCACTGTTGCATTTTGCTCAGGCACCTTAGCACCACACTCAATGAAATGTGGCCTCGGTGTCAAAGGCAGTAGCTCTCACTTCACCTCTGCAATTCAATTCTTTCATCTATAGTTTGAACCAAAGCTGTAATGAGGTCAGGAGCTGAACGGTATTGGTGGAACCCAAACTAAGCATGAGTGAGCTGGTTATTGCTAAACAAGTACTGCTTGATCGCACTTTGTTGACAACTTCCCTCACTTTGCTGTTGACTGAGAGTAGACTGATGAGACAGTAATTAGCCAGGATGGATTTTTCCTGTTTTGACTCTTCAGGACATATGTGGGCAATTTTCTACATTGTTGCGTATAAGCCCGTGTTATACCTATACTGGAGTAGCTCAGCTAGGGACATGGCAAATTCTGGACCATACGTTGTCAGAACTATTGCCAGAATGTTGTCAGGGAACATGACCCTTGAAGTATCCAGTGCCTCCAATCCTGGTGGATGCCACACAGCGCACACTGAATTGGCTGCAGACTGGCATCAGTGATGCAGGGTTCCTGAACGAAGGTGAAGTAAGTCACTCTGGGTGAAGATTGATGCAAATGCTTCAGCTTTATCTTTTGCACTGATGTGCCCATACGCACCTGGGGATATTTGTGGAGCTTCCTCCTTCAGTGAGTTGTTTAATTGTTTACCACATCTCATGGATGAATGTGGCAGGACTATGGAGTCTAAATCTGTTGATTGTGGAATTACTTAGCTCTATCACTTGCTGCTTATATTGTTCAGCACATAAGTAGTCCTCTTTTATAGTTTCACCGGGTTGACACCCCACTTTTTGGTTGTGCCTTGGGCTGTCCCTAGCATGGTCTCTTGCAATCTTCACTGAACCGGAATTGGTCTCCCTGGCTTGTTGGTTATATTTGAGTGAAAGACATTCTGGGCCATGAGTTTGCAGATTATGTTGAAATACAATTCTGTTGCCGATGACCAACAGCACCTTACGGACTGCCTGTCTTGAGTTGCTATCACTGCTCAATAAGTATCCCATTTTGCGTACTAATAGTGGTACACAACACGATGGAGCATATTCTCAACGTGAAGGCAAAACTTCATTACTACAATGTCTGTGCAGTGGTCACTCTTACTGATATGGTCATGGACAAATGCCTCTGTGACAGGCAGATTGGTGGGATTGAAGTCTATTATGTTTTTCCCACTTCGGCAGACCCAGTCTAGCAAACGGTGCTCTTTAGGGCTTGGTCGGCTTTGTTAGTAGCGGTGCTGCCGAGCCACCCTTGGTGATAGACTTTAAGGTCACCTATTAGTACAGTCAGTGCCCTTGCAATCCTCAGTGCTTCCTCCAAGTCATGGTCAATATGGATGAGTACTGATTCATCTGTTGTCTAGAGGGAGATGGGTAGTTGGGTTGGGTTGCGTCTTTGGTAACCAGCAGGGTGGTTTTCCTTGCCCATGTTTGACCTGATGCAATGATACTTCATGGGTCCAAGAGTCAACATCAAGGTTTTTCAGGGCAACTCCTCCTAGCTATATACCACTGTGCCACCACCTCTTTTGGGTCTACTGGTGTCTGCCTGTGGGACAGGGCATACTCTGGGGTGGTGACACTATTGCCTGAAACATTGTCCATCACATACAATTCCTTGAATAAGACTACATCAGGGTTTTTATTGCTCAAGTAGTCTGCAAGATAGATCTCCCAATTTGGGTACTAGACCCCAGATGTTAATAATGAAAGTTAAAGGGTCTGTGTTTGCTGTTGTCCTTTCTGGTGTCTCAGTTGGTGTAAAATGTCCCATCAGTGACATTCCTTTTTGGAGAGCTTTTAGCACTGACATAAATGAATGATTTGCACGGCCATTTCAGAGGGCAGTTAACAGTCAGCCACATTGTTGTGTGTCTGGATTTATACATAAAAGATGGCAGTTTTCTATTCTAAAGAATATTTGTGAACTAGTTGGACTTTTATAACAATTTAAAATGGCTTCGTGGTCAGACATTTTACTTCAGATTTTTTTGACGATTTAAAACTCTACCATCTGCTGTGGTTCAGCTCGAATCCAAGATTTCAGAACAAACCAATACACCACTGCTTCTTCATATTGATTGAGCATTCAAGGAATGACACAAATGGAGTTTAGGCCAGAGATGATGGGCCATTAACTGACTTCAGCTAGTTGCAAGCGAACAATGTACAATCCTGGAAAATGTCCTGATCTACAAGGACTTGAAACAGCAACAAACTATTTGGAAGTAACGATGCTAACAACTTTGTTGTTTTCCCCCTCAAAATTACATTTGGCTGCAGGGCAGAGAGGAGAAAATTCCTTACCATTAAAGGGGTTCAGGCATCGCTGAATTCTTTGCAGAATTGCCTCTTTTACCTCTTTCTTCTTTGCACACTGAATTCCCAAGTTCTGAAAACTAAAAATTGTGAAGCAATTTAACAAATGCAATGAGAAATAATAAAATTAATTTTTGTTTACACCTAGGAGATAACTTACAAAATAATTTCACTGCATCATTTTTTGGTATATTGCCTGAAATGGTCAGAAGCAAACTTAGCAGAGATCACTGTGGCATATAAATGAGTTTTCAATGGAAACAATAACACTTATTAAAGAAAACGTTTAGCTAAAACAAAACTCCATTTAACTTTCTCTTCTTGAAATATAAATGCTATTTATGCTTCTATATCAAGCAGAGGTACAAGCTGTGGAAAATTGTGCGGGAGTCCATTTCTTGACTGATTTGCATAACACAGTAGTTCAATGTTTGGGACTTCCCCATTACATTTCCCAGATGGAAAAACCATGACATCATCACAGCATAATGGACGACACCTAGGAAGTACATATTTTCAAAATGCTGGGTGGGAATAACAGTTTGTGATAAAGGGAATTAACACTATAGTCTTAATACAGTAATTGTCCATACTATGGCCTGCTTTTTGTTACCAAACCTAAAATAATCTGCTAATCAAAGTATAAACCATTTAAGAATAAACGGTCTCAATTAAACTGCATAGAGAGAATGCTAGAATGTTTTATTTCATTAAAATACGATCACTAATTACATTAACTTTAAATCAACATTACAAAGCACAAGTCTTGGAAAATGAAAAGTCAACATTTTCACACTAAAAGAGAGTGTATTCTAGTCTTCAAGTTGAGCTGTTTCGCTTTCACCATTGTGTTAGTGCTTCCAATAGAGACTACAAGAATTATCAGTCATCTTCACTATTCTAAATTGTATTAGTACACTTTCAAATGATTAATCTAATAACCAAACACTGAATCCTACTGGATTTCTGTACCATATGTAACCTTAAAATATGTAGCTGACATGCAACTTTGAAGTATTGGGAACTATGGAGAGTATAATGTTAGACATCAAGACAACATGGAAAGGCTGTAGAATGGTGGGACAAGTGGCAGATTTAGCTAAATGGATAAAAGGGTAAAGTGTTCCTCTGGTAGGAAGGAAGAGAGGCAATATAAATTAAAGGGTACAATTCTAAAACAGTTAGATGAACAGAAAAATCAAGGGACATTGAAGGTAGCAAGAAAAGGTTAAAAATGTAGCTAAAAGGTATACTGGATTCTGCACTTTATAAAGGGAGACAAAAAGGTACAAAAGAAGTTATGATGATCAGCCTAAATTGGAGTATTATGGCCCCAGATTTCAGGAAGGATAAGGTGGTGCTGGAGATGGTAAAGAAAAAGATTCACAAGATGAGGAACTTTGGTGAAGTTGGGGGTTATTCTCCTTAAAGAAGGTTGAGAGGAAATTTGACAGACTGTTCAAAGTCATGAGGCCTTTAGACAGAATAGCTGAAGAGAAATTGCTCACATTGGTAGAAGCATCAGGAACCAGACAGGACACATTTAAAGCTAAAGAACCAAAACCAATATGAGGAAAAAGTTCCGTTGCAAGTGGGTTAAGATCTGGAACTTACGACTTGAGTGTGTAGTGGAGGCAGTTTTAATCGTGACTTTCAAACAAAAATTGAATAAGCATCTGAAGAAAAAATATTTGCAGGGATACAAAGAATAACCAAGATAACAGCACTAGCTATGTTGCTCTTGTGGAGAGCCAGCACAGATTCACTAGGAATAGGTGGTCTTCTTCTGTGTTATAACCATTTTATGATTCCATGATTTTCACATACTATTATTTAGACAACATGTCCCTAAATGGGTAAAGACTGCAGCAAATGCAAACATGAAACATACAGTGGCAATTCCACATTTGAATCAAGCTAATGAGGAACAGCTCCGTTAACACTGTATCAAGCAATAAAGCTATATATAAAATTCACCATAACTAACCATATTCTGTGTATTGTTCTGTAAGTCTAGGAAAGAATCCATTGGCCTATCATGAGAATGCGTGCTCTTCGGTAGAGCTAACTAACGAATCCCACTCCGTACTTTTTCTTCACAGTCTTTTTTTTGTCTTAAGTACTTATTCTATTCTCTTTTGAAAGTCATTATTGAATCTGTTCCTACTATTCTGTTAGTTACTGCATTCCAGATCACAATGAATGGCTGTGAAGAAAAGATTCCATCTCATGCATTTCATTCTATTCCAAATCAGCTAAATCTATATCCTTTGGAATTTGATCCTTCTACCACTGGAAACAGTTTATTCTTTAAGATTTGTAGCTCAGGTTGTGGGTGAGGTTGTTGACTTGTTTGACGAGCTGGCTTGTTTTTGTACAGGCATTTTGTCACCATGTTAGGTAACAGCATCAGTGAGGACTCCGATGATGCGACGTTGTTCTGCTCAGCTTAGCATTTATACTGTCCGATCTGTTATGGCGAGTACTGTCACTTCCGGTTCTGTTCTGTATAGGTTTGTAGATGGGGTCCAATTCTATATGGTTGCTGATTGCATTACGAGGTGAGAACCATGCCTCTAGGAATTCCTGTGCTTGTACATGTTTGGCTTGGGCTATCTTGGTTATGTTGTCCAAGTGCACTGATATTAGGGAAGGTTTGTCATGTCGTGTTGCTGCTAATTGACGTTCGTGTATTCTGATAGTTAGTTTCCTTCCTGTCTGTCTGATGTAATGCTTGTGGCAGTCATTGTATGGTACTTAGTCTACAAAATACCATGCAACGACTGTCATAAGCATTACATCAGTCAGACAGGAAGGAAATTAGCCATCAGAATACACAGACATCAGCTAGCAGCAACACGACATGACAAACCTTCCCTAATATCAGTACATTAGGACAATGAAGGCCATCGGTTTAACTGGGACAACATACTCACAATAGCCCAAGCCAAACGCAGGAATTCCTAGAGGCATGGCTCTCACTCATCAACAAACATATAGAATTGGACCCCATCTACAAATGCATCCAGAACTGAACTGGAAATGACACTACTCACCATAACAGACCGAACAGTATAAATTCCAAGCAGGGTAGAACAACGTTGCTTCATCGGAGTCCTCACTGATGATGTTACCTAGCATGGTGACGAAACGTCTCAACAAAAACAAGCCAGTTCGCCGAGCAAGTCAACAACCTTACAGTTTATTCTTATTTATACTAACAACCTGTTATGATTTTTAAACACACTCATTAAAATCTCCAAGCCTTCCTGATTAGAGGAAAGCAACCATATCTTATTTGGTGATGTGCTTTTTGAGCTTCAGTTAATTTTGGATTCACACTACTACTACCCCTTTAATTCCACGGATTTTACTTTACTAACATAACTAACCTGTCAAACACATTTTTAGAAGTTCAGCAACACTCCCCATTACTTAAAAGAACTCACTCAGTCAACACAACTTGCCTTTAACAGATCCATTCAGACTTTGATTTAGTAGCCCATATTTTTCCCAATTGCCAATTTATTTTGAACTGGTTTCTCCAAGTTTAGACCTATTTGGTCTGAAAGTGCCTTGTTTATCCCATTCCCCTATCTAAAGTAGGAATGTAACATTTGCAATCTTCCAGTTCTTTGGCACCAGCCCTACTTTCAAGGAGGACTAGAAGATTTTAGTCAGAACTTCAGCAAATTTTCACCAGTTATCACTATTAATAGTCTTGAATGAATCCCATTCATATTAGGTGACATTTTATTTTGAGAATTGCCAATTCATATGTATCCATTTTCGTATGATCCAATATCTCCTATACCACTTCCTCTCCAGTTACATTGGCAGCATTTTTTGCTCTCATGTAGGCAGGCGCACAGTATTAAATTAGTTACTTGGTTATGATTCACCATCTACACAAGGAGGTCTTCCTGTTTTACCCAATCTGCCCTACACTTTACTTGACTACACAATTGGGATTTTTTTTTCCTGTATGCATTGAACAAACACAGCATGGGTCACAAAGTCCTCTACTCATTTATTTGTTCATATTTCAATGCTTTTTCAGACAGAAACACCATCCACAGTGTAGTCGTAATCAAGTCTGCCTCACATGCGAAAGGTCCCCAGCTCGATCCTGGGTGGAAATATTATAGGGGCGGCACAGTGGCTCAGTGATTAGCACTGCTGCCTCACAGCACCAGGGGCTCGAGTTTGATTCCAGCCTCGAGCAACTGTCTGTGTGGAGTTTGCACATTCTCCCTGTGTCTGTGTGGATTTCCTCCAGGTGCTCCCTTCCTCCCACAGTCCAAAGATGTGCAGAGTAGGTGGATTGGCCACGCTAAATTGCCCACTGCGTCCAGGGATCTTTAGATTAAGTGGATTAGCCATGGGAAATGAGTCTGGGTGGGATGCTGTTCGGAGGGGAGGTGTGGACTTGTTGGGCCGAATGGCCTGTTTTCACGCTGTAAGGATTCTACGATTTTATGCACTATTAGGTCTATTCCACTCTCATTTTTAACTGGGACAGGACACATATGCTATATCATTTAGAATCAAGTACCATTAGTCAAAATTATTATTTCTGATTGGACAGTCGATTTTTAAATTACGTGCATGATTATACTTATATAATACTTAAAGTTCAGGTTTGTAAACTGCCCCAACCAATTGTATGAAATTCCTATTTACACAAGTGTAGGAGCTGCAAGTATATTTATCTGTTATACAGAGCAGCTTCAGGTATTTCCACAATTTTATGAAGTAGCAATTTCACATTTGGAAAACAAAAAAGTTTAGAAAAATTTGTCGTGAATTTCAAATACATTTTCCATTAGAAGACATAATATTAATCATTGCAAAAGAGCGGTTATTAATTTCTACAAAGGAAAACAAAAAGAATTCCCTTTGTAACTAACGAGGTATAAATTGGAAATTTAAAAATCTTACATTAAAGAAATCCAACACTGTATTGAGTGGAGCTCTGAATCATTTCAGAAGCAAAATTTATAAAACAGCAATGATTAGTTGTAGTGTAAACAAACCCAGCTGCCTAGTAATATTGAGTGAAAATCTTTTTATTTAAAGAAATAAATTGTTAATATTACTGTGTGTTATTTTTCATGCAATTTCAATTCACTTACACCAAATTTATGCATACACTTTTAATGTCATGAAGAAATAGAACACAAGATTTTGACATGAAGATGTTCACCGATGCACTAAAAAACAACACATGCTCCATAATGACTTTGAAAATAAACAATGTAGCCAGAGACACAACAGAAACAGAAAACGTAAGGAACATACAGCAGGTTAGACAGCATTGCAAATATTAATGTTTAGAACAAAAAGTTATCTCTGCATCCCTCATCCTCAAAAGAAACTAACAAAACATTTAATTATAAAGTAGATATAAACAAATGATAGAACTAGACTGGAAATATATTCAAAAACTAGGCATTAAGAATAAATAGCATGAATCTCAAAGATGGGGGGAGGCAGCGTGGATCTTGAGCTACCCCTGGGATTGTAGGCTTTTTTAAAAGATTTTTTTTGAACAGTTAAAAGATATTTGAATAGATACATGAATAGGAAAGGTTTGGAGAGATATGGACCAGGAGCAGGGCAGGTGGAATTAGTTTAGTTTCAGATTGGACTGGTTGGACTGAAGGGTCTGTTTCAATGCTGTATGATTCCAGGTGTACATACACATATCTTTAAGTTGACAGAAGATTACAGCAAAGAATACAAGAGAAAGGAAAGTCCAGTAAAGCCGTGCATTGTGCATTTATGAAGGGCACTCTCCTTGAAAGCTTCAAGAGGTTATTTCAAAAGAGGACAAAATGAAAAACTGCACGTTTGCAGTATAAGCAAATATTGGACTCTCATTGGGGGTAAAGGTCACACAACATATTTTGCACATGAAGTTGGCAAAATGTGGTCACACAAACAATGAGACTTAACTATACATATGCTAATACAGATTTTCATGTTTTTATACTTTCCATTTTAGGTAGAAAGGGCAAAAGAGACAATTAGCATGGACATAATGCGAACTGCAGATGCTGGAGAATCCAAGATAACAAAGTGTGGGGCTGGATGAACACAGCAGGCCAAGCAGCATCTTAGGAGCACAAAAGCTGACGTTTTGGACCTAGACCCTTCATCAGAAACAGCTGAGGTTCAGTATCCTGCTAACAGTCATGATGCTTTCTTTCTGATGACGGTCTGATTCTGCATTTCAGTGGAGAAACCAAGCTACTGGATGATAAGGATAATCCATTGATCATCCGTCCCAGCGTGTAACACATACACATTTGGGCAGAAGGTTATGTAAATAAAAGCCACGCTGAAATGTGAGCACACAACCAGGATAATGAAATAATACTTCAGCTGCCTGCACTGCTCTACAGGAGTGCTGCAGTACTCAGTACAGCACAAGCCAAAGCTGGCGTGGTCTTGTTGCTGCTTGCTATGTTGACAACTTAAGAAAAGCCCCTTGCCACCAGCTATGTGACAACCAACTGCAAATAGTTGTGGAAGAGGACAAAGAGCCAAACAACTCCCTCCAATGCCATGTTATCCATGATGAAGTTATTCAATTACAATACCAGAAAATGCAACCCAATTCACAATGACCCCACACCTTACCTATAGATCTTCTATTAATGGTCTTCACAGCATTTAAATCCACAATGCTAAAATACGAGCCAACATAAAATAAACATTCCCAACAAAATTTATAAATCAAACCATGCCATTATGCATACAAAGTGTATGTAGACAGTATGTTGTAATTATCATGGATACCTTAAAGAAGGACAGGACTGGCTATTAAGTATTCCTGAATATGGCAGAATTAGAGACCCGATCCAAATATAGAGTCAGATAATATACATGAAAAGGACAGTGAGGGGCAAGACTTGTATTTAGGAATATCTTCTACACTGTATGTCAAGTCCAATGAGAATGGAGGCAGCGCCAGACGTAGTGCTTAGGAATTAGGTGAACCAAGTGGATCAACTGTGAGCAGAGGAACGTTCAACAGGGTAAGAATGGATCATACTCAATAAACTGGAATCAAAGACTGGCAGGCAAAACTGTAGCTAAACAATGGGATACTTTTTAAAAGATGTTTCTGACACAGTCAAGGTCCAAACTGAATATAAATAAAACAAACAAACAGTACTGCGAATGGAAAAACAGATTGAGATTAAGACAAAGAAAATATTTGCTCAACAGGGAATTGATTTATTATGAAAAAGAATGTGCAGAGTTCTGAAGGAGGTGGGAAGTGGGGCTCAGTAAAATTGCTCATTTGGAGAGCTGCCACAAACACATGCTGCTTGACTTCTTTTTCTGCTGTAACCATTCTTGATTCTATAATTATACACGTGCATTCCCTTAGTGCCCAACTTCTGGGTCCCATTCCCTGCTCTCATATTCTTATGCAATACTGTCCAGTGGTTGTAGAATGACTGTTAAAGGCTGTTGATTGTCAATAAGGGAGGCTGCTCATGGTCTTTCAGGATTATCTGAAGTCTATCTCACCCTAAAAAGGCCTAGCTTTGCACTTCAGTGTAGGTGGCAAGAGTCTGGACTGCCAGGTGTGGCACTGGCAGAGTAGCAGTGATGGAATTATGAACATTGCCATCGCAAAAGAGCACAGCAAGTTTGTGCTCCACAGAACCACTATGTGGGCCTGCACAAAAATAGCACTGGGTAACACCTCAGCAATTTGAGCTGTGCATTCACATGGAATGCTCCAATGCCTTGTAGATCCTTTTGAGTACTGGTAGCTATGATATGTAGCATTCTATGATTTCATGGTAGCAATTGAGACAGCATGTCTACGAAGTACAGACATTGATCTTATCATGGTTCACAGTTCCGTCCATGTGTGTTCTCGATTTCCAAACTGTAAAAGGACGACATCCAAGCTCTGCACAAAGCTCCATGCTATGTTTTTGTCAGATTCCTCCATGCTCCTTTATACGTGTATGCAGGAATAGGCCTACCAATGTCTCATGCATCTTAGCAGGTACATCCATTAGCCCCCTTTAGCAGACCAGCCCAAAGTCCTAAGGTGAATCCTCAGTAGCAGAGGTTGTGTGTAGCCCTGGCCTCCAGCATGCTGCATCTGTACTACCCTGACTGCAGTCTAATCTTACTCTGCGCATCAACTTATATAATTCTTGCCTTTAAGCCACCCTTCAAAAGTAGACAAAATATCTGTATCTAGTGTTCTCACCGTCACTACCAGTTTCCCATGCAAGACCTTTTATAAGGCTTGGTGAAGTACACTACATCAAACGCATTGCCCTCAATTACATATCTGGACACTTTTTTAAAAAATTCAAATCATATTGGTCAGACATGACCTTGCCGTAACAAAACCATGCTAACTGTTCTTGATTAGTCCCTGCCTCTCCAGATGCAGATTAATTTTGTCCCTCAGAATTGTTTCCAATAGTTTCTACACCACAGAGGTTAGACTGATTGGCCTGAAGTTTCTTTGTTTATCCTTTGCTGTCCTTGAATAGCGGTGCCACATCAGCTGTCCGCCAGGCCTTCAGCATCTCTCCAGTGGCCAGAGAGGAACTAAAAATTTTTTGCAAGTATCCCTGCTATTTCTTCCTTTGCCTCACTAAGCAACCTGGGATACATTTCATTCAGCCCTGGATATTCATCTACTTTTAAGCCTTCCAGACTACTCAGAACTATTTGTTTTAAAAAAGTGAACTGTGCAGAAACTATGATGGTGAGGAAATTCAAAATAGTTGAAAAGGCCATAGAACATAGGAGCAGAAATTAGGCCATTCAACCCATCATATCTGCTCTGCCATTCAATCTTAGCTGAAAAGCTTCTCAATCCCATTTCCCGCTTTCTCCTCATTACCTTTGGCCCCCTTGACATTCAAGAACCTATCTTTCGCGGTCTTAAGTATAGGCAATGACCCAGCCTCCACAACCTTCTGTGGCAATGAATTCCATAGATTCACCACTCTCTGGCTGTAGAAGTTTCTCCTCCCCTCTGTTCTACAGGGTCTTCCCTTCACTCCAAGGCTGTGCTCTCGGGTTCTAGTCTCTCCTGCTAAAGGAATCATCTTCCCAAATGACTACTCTGTCCGGTATTCTGAAAGTTTCAATTAGATCCCCCTCTCACCCTTCTAAATTCCATCAACTATAGACCCAGAGACTTCAAATGTTCCACATAAGTTAAACCTTTCCAGTCTAAGATTATTTTCGTGAACCTCCTCCAGGGTCAGTATATTTTTCTTGAGGTATGGGGCCCAAAATTGCTCACAATACTCTATATGTGCTCTGACTACAGCTTTATAAAGTCTCACAAGTAAATCCCCGCTTTTATATTCACGTCCTCGCAAAATAAATGCCAACAATGTATTTATCTTCCTTACGACCGACTCAGCTGCAAGTTTGCAGTAAGAAGATCCAGGGCTAGGACTTCCAAGCCCCTTTGCACTTCAGAAAAACATCCGAGACACCTACTTTTCAAAACAGTTAGTATTGAGCCAGGAAAGGGAAGAATTTATAAATAAGCCTATTATAAAAGTTTTGGAGATAGTATTGGCTTGATGTACAAGTTACAATAGCATTTCAAATCTGCAATTGATTGGTTAAAACAAGGCAATACAGAATGGAAGGAAAGTTTCAGCAGTAAGTAATCATAAAGATTAGGAGTAGTTTCAAATAAGATATACTTAGGTATTACATTTGTGTAGAACCTTAGTGAAACACCAAAACCAACATATTCTGCCAGTAACAATTACAAAATAATTAATAGCTTCAAATGTATAAGATAAGACCATAACATACTGGAGCAGAATTAGGCCAATGGACCCAATGAATCTGTTTTGCCATTCAATCATGGCTGATTTGTTTCTCAACCCCATTCCCCTCATAACCCTTGCCCTCCTTACTGTTCAAGGGCCTAAATACATTCAATACATGACTCAGCCTCCACAGCCATAATGTCATTACAAATTAGTATAATGATGCATCAAAGTATTTTTTTTACAACCATGTTTGCAAGGTTAAAAATCGCTGTCTTGTCAATTAGATCAATCATGAAAAGTTAATTTTCGTGATGAAGCCCTTTTCTTCCATAAGACAAACAGCATTTGCAGTTTCAGGAAGAAAAGGCCCTCCAAAATTCTCTCATCTCAACAATGAAAATGATTCTTATTGAAACTAGCACTTTTGAAAGTTTGCCTGCTAGAAAAAACAAGCTCTTGCAGTTTTGGTCTCCTTTTCTGAGGAAGGATGCTCTTGCTCTCAAGAGAGTGCAGCGAAGGTTTACCAGGCTGATTGTAGGGATGGCAGGATCTCAGAGTACTTCATGAGCCATGTGTTAAATTGGGTATTTGGTTCAACTAAGATCTTTGTGCTATGTATTCCTCAAACTGTAATTTAGATTAACAGTTAAGAGCTCAGGATCAGATCTTCAAAAACTCCTACTTGGTCAAGATACTTGTTAACAGAAACAGAGAGCAAACTGTATATCAACTGAAAAAAGTTTCCAGTATAAGTGTTAATTATTGTTAAAGGGAACAACGGGTGATTTAGCAGGTATGGCTTAAGCATATTTCCTATATACACTCTCTACACAAGTAGACAGAGCATAATACTGCGGAGTGATCCAGGATCAGATTGCTTTTTGAATAGAGTCTGAGTGAGAATTTGGTGCATAACAGGAAGGAGGTCCTGCTTTTTGGTAACTTTTTAACCCTGTTCAGATATATCTTGAAACACCTTTGGAGCAGGTGGGACTTGAACTCTGGTCTATTGGCCCAAAAGATAGGGGCACTACCACTGTACCACTTGAACACTTTGCCTTCCCCGCCGTGCATTTTATTCTATTTGTTTTAGCTTTAGCTGACAAGTTTTTTTTGTCTTAAGTTAGGAGAGTGTAACTTGTACCTTAATATTAAGTGAATTAACAAATCAAATAAAGAAGGTTAGACTCTAATGGCAGAACAGGTAATATGTCATTAGTGCAATACGTGGGAGTTTATGGAACATTTTGCCAGGCAACCATACCAGCATTAAATGTGTGGAGTTTCAGCACTTTTGGCTCAGAGTTGCTGAGGTGGCTTCTGATCTGCAGACAGACATTGTGGGCTGTTTGGGTGAGTGCGTTTTGTTCTGGGAGGCACTTAGATCCCTTATGGGGACATGACCTTTAGAAGTGGTCAGTGGTCAAAGATAGGAGATCTTATTAAAAAAAATTCTTACGTGGGATGTGAGCGATGTTGTCCTTAAAAAGTAGCTTACAAAGCCATTTCCTACAGCAATTAAGAGTCAACACTGCTGTTGTGGGTATGGAGTCTCTTACAGGCCAGACTAGGTCCAAAGACAAGCGAGTTAGGTGGATTGACTATGCTAATGTGCCCTGTAGTGTCTAGGGACATGCAAGCAAGGTGCATTAGCATGGAAAACGCAAGGCTATGGTGATAGGGCTGGTGGTGGCCGGCGGGGGTGGTGTTGTAATATGGCTTAGGTGTGGGTGTTGTGCTCTTTTTAGGGTCAGTGCAGACTTGATGAGCTGAATAGGCTCTTTCCACACTGACAGGATTCTATGTGAATTGCTGGGGGGGGGGGGGGGGGGGGGGGGGAGTGTCAATTTTCTTTTCTAAAGGACATTAAAAACCATCTGCTTCACTCTCGACAGTTGACAGCGGTTCATTGGTCACCGTTAGATTCGGTAATAAAACAAAATCTATGAAATTCAAATTTTAACTCTGCTATTATGGGATTCCCCAGGGGAAATGCCAGTCCAGTGACAATACCACACACCACTGACTCCCTGTTGCACATCAGGCAGTTATAGAAATCCAGCATATATAGTGATGGAGGAAAGTTTGCTCTTGACATTTACCAGGAGAAAAAGAACAAGGACTGAATAAGCAAATTGACAATGCCATCATGATGTAGAATATCATTCAACTAAGGCATACATAAAGGAATGTGACAGTGATATGGGACAGTTTGATCGCGATGATAGGTACTGTCCTCAGCTGCCAAAGGACGTGCTGCATGCCTGTTGCCAAGGTGTAGTACATCTCCTTCAGCAGGCACTTTACTTGGATTGGGAGGAGGGGTATCCAGTTGCTTTAACCCATGTGAGACAGATTACATGGGTAGATATAGAATCGAAATGCTGCTTAGTGTGTTTAAGGAATGAGGTTACAAATTCAAATGCAGAACCTGAAAAGGAAATAATCTCTGGATTGTTAGCCGAGGCAGATACCAAGTGCCATATGGTTAAACATCATAGAAATTAAAGCTAAAAGTGGTGGTGGTGAGTAGTTTACAGACCGTAACTGCAGTTATATCACTGGAGACAGAATTAGGCAAAAAATGACCAGAGTTTATTATCAATTCAATATATTACTTTGGGGACTATAATATTCACAGGATCATAATTTAGGGTGGACCAACCAAATTGGAAACGGTTACCTGGATAATGGGTTTACAGAATGTTTTAGTGGTCATTTCCTGGAGCAACATATTGTGGAACCAAGTAGGAACAAAGGTTTTTGCCTAACAAAAGTACAAATAATTAGTAATATCACAGTAAAAGATGCACTAGAAACCAATGATATAATAATGAGTTCCATGCTATATCAACCATGTGATTGTTCAAAGCAACAAACTCCACAAAATTTCTTACAAAGTTTGAAACTAACATAATCAAGTCCCTAAATAAGAATCCTAATATTATGTAGCTATGAGAAGAAAGCTAACTAAATTGGGTCAATTGATTAAAGAGTACTGTGATAAATATACTATGTGAATATTTTACAAAAATATTTCTAAGGATGTTACAGTGTACTCCTGTTCCTATTTCTTATGGCTTTGACCCCCATAATTCCTGTTGTATGGAGTAAGCAAGTTGAGCCTAAATATTCATACTAACAGTGAAAGTAGCTTGTCCCTAGATATGAAATGTCCCAGTAGATTTATTGTTCAATTTTGCCCCTTCATTTGATTGTAACTGTGGTCTAAATCCTTCGTTTTTCTTTCCCCTCAACTTCTTTGACCACATCACCCTTCCTCCATAGCTCAGTAGGATTATGGTTTACCTTTACTGATCTAATTATCAGAATATTTCCATCTCTGCAACACCCTCCCACTTCTTGAACTTACCCAGCCTGATTCTGAACTTACGTGTGTCTCCCTTCATTTTCCCCACCAACGAGTTCTCCTTCTTAAAATAGCTCCATCTCTCTCCTCCTTTAAGAAAGGCATTCCTTAAAGCACTTTGACTGAAGTTTCGGCTACCCTTCCTTCTGTGCTTTAACTTTCAAATTGTCTCACTGCAACTCTTTGAAATGTCTTGGGGCAATTTTACATTCAGCATCTCATATAAATGCAAATATTTGCATTATTTTGTTACAGCGATAAGGGAGTATAAAATTAGAACTAGACTTGACATGGATATTTTCCACAGATCAATGCCCTGTGATATTCATTTCCTAGGTTTCCCTTGAAGAATAGCACTATCGAAAAATCACTGTGTTCTTAAATTTAGTACATCTATTTGAATAAATTGGCCGTATTAAATTTTCCAGAGCTCTCATTCTTAATGGTTATCCATCCAGACATGTACAGGTGATGCTATAAACAGAACTGAAGTCAGCTACGGTAGCTCATGGTCAAGTAGTTCGCTAATGGTTACTTAGTTAGATACCAAAGTGTGCCAAGTTTCCAAGGAATCAAGATAGACAAATAGGAGGCTGGAAGAATACAACAAGCCAGGCAGCATCTGAAGGAAAGAAACAGTTAATGTTTCAGGTAGTACCCTTCTTCCTTTCCTCCAGATGCTGCCTGCTTTGCTGCGCTTTTCCAGCCTCCTGTTTATCTACCTGGATTCCAGCATTTGCAGTTTCTTTTGTCTCCTTCCAAGAAATCATATTTGATGGCATTAGAGAAGTGGGGAAAAAAATTGTTAAGAAAAGGGGGGCAAAGCTCTGAATCAACACTTCACTACAGCATATCACACAACACCACAAAATGCTGCAAGCTCCCATATTAGCCATTTTTATGTCATCTTGTGTCAACTTAAGGAACAGAAATAAAGACAATTTACAGTGCTTTTCACAAACTTAAGATTGTCCCAAAACACTAATCGCCAATGAAGCACACTTGAAAAATTGTGACCATTAGAATGTGGAAAACATGAAAGCCAGTTTGAATATAGAAAATCTTAGAAAAACAGCAATGCAATTAATGAGCAGATTATTTGTTTTAGGTGTGTATTCAAGGATAAATGTTGATTGGGATGCCAAGACAATTCCACTTTTGTAAAAAAATAACATCCATTAACAGGCAAGACTTTCACAATAAGCATTCATCTAAAAGATGACACTATATCACTACAACACACTCCAAATATGATACTGATAACAGTTTAGCATTAAGTGCTGAATTCTTGGAGTGAAGTTTGAACCTAGAACCTACTGACCCAGTAAGGAGCATGCTACTACTAATTCATAGTTTACAAACTGGAACCCATGAATAATGCTGAGAAGTGGGTTGTGATTGCCCGAAATAGTTTTCTAAAAAGAATTCCAAATGTCCAGAAAGAAGCCTTCTAATCAATTAGTTTAGGAGGTTCCAAATCAAGGAACTAGATGCAAAAGGGCAATGTGCTAAACCTCTCCCCTCGAATTATAAAATATAAACATCAATGTTGGTTCTCATTAAGTCTCCAAAGGATAATGTGCAAAGTACTTAAAATTAAATCCAGACAACCCAATCACAGATAGAAATTGCTGAAGTTAACTCACACTCATGTTTCATATTTTAAAATCTCACACTATTTAATTCACACCCATGTTATATTTGCACTCATATTTCAAAAGCTTTGACTATCAAGCTGTAACAAATAATTAGGTTAACTATTCACCATAACCACATTAAGAGTAAAACAATTTGTAAGATTGCAAGTATTGTTAGATTTTGCTTCATTTTATAATAAATACTATTAAATAGATATGGTACATAGATATTTGACAAATATATTAGGTTGACTAATATGTAATCCCATCAATGCCTTTAATATCTTCAGGTTTGGTTTGTGGCCTCTAATTTTCCATTCTCCATCTCCATGAACTTAACAGTCAAAACCGCACTAACCTACATCCCATTCATTTAGACTAACAACTACTTGCTTTTAAAACTCTCACCTTTGAGTTCAAATCCTTCATTGACCTCATTCTTTTTAATTCTGTAACTCCCTCCAGGAACATGAGAAATTTTCATTCTTCAAACTCTGGCCTCTTAATGTATCTCCACTTCGTCCACCCCATTATTGATGGCCATAACTTCAACTGTTTAGATGCTAAGCTCTGGAATACCCTCCCCAAACCTCTGTTTTTTCACCATTAAAACACTCATTAACACCCATCTTTTTCACTGAACTTTTTAATCATCTGTCCAAATTCTCCTTTATTTGGCTTGCTGTTAATTCTTGTTTGGTTACGCATCGTGTTGCATCTAGGAGATTTTACTACATCAAGTGTGCTATCTAAATGCAAGCCATTTTGCTGCTGATGGCAACCTAAAATGTGTGCAAAACTTTTAATGAAAAAAAGCCAAGTTAACTGAACTGGTGCCCCAATTCATCAAGAAGAGTAAACAGCTGTGAAGCAAAATCAAACCAATGTCTTACATTTCACTTATAAAATAGAAAGATACACAGAAGTAAAAAGTATTAGTTTGAACTTGAATACCTACCAAATAATTCTACGATCTGGGCCAAAATCAGCTTCATAGAACCCATCTTTACAGTCTTTCCCAACCAAGTCATGTGGGTGGGGCTTGAAAGGTTCCATTTTTGTAACTAAAGTGACTAAAACTCTCCCTCTTCCAAAATAGTTAGCAATCTGCATGGATAAAAGAACACAGATCAGGACTGAAAAGTTATAAAAAGGAAGGAAACATTAAAAATGCATAAAGGAATTTAATAAGTGTACAGCCTTTTGTTTAAATATTGTTTTCTCGTTACTCAAGTTTGCTAAATCTAATTCAGACCCATTTATACAAATAATACTATATTAGGGTCAACATGGTACAAAGTTAGTCACATAAACATGGGTGATATAATGGAACGCTGTCCGTATTCTCTACTCATAGATTTTGGTCTGATTCTACAGTACTTCTTTCTTCTCTGAATACTGACAGAGCTCCAAAGTAAAAGTCAATATACCCTGCTTCCTTGAAATTCAATGTTAATTTTGATGGATTTGTTGCAAAGTTTAACAGCACGATTTAACAGTAAAATTTTGTAAAGTACAAATGTTTGCATATACATCGCCTTACCGCGAATATAACATTCAGGAGGTCAAGCTCCATGATGATTATGGCTCGTCAAATACAGATCATTTCATTTTTAATATAACAGCAACACATCAGTTATCTACAAATCAACTCATACCCCGTATCGAAGAGATATATTTTTCAAAACCAACCTTGAGGAGAAGCACTCTAAATCAATTACTAAAAACACTGAGAAACTGAGCAAGGCATCAAGAAGAGTGAGAGATTTCAGAGCATACTGAATGTACTGAAAAACACCTGCAAACTTGGTTAAACTCATTGGGAACAAGAACACCAAGTGATGATAATTTTGGCATCTTAGTTGTTTTATTATGCTTTTCTTTAAAATTCATAGTCATAAATGATTTAATAATTATGATAAGCTCATTTATTTCCCCAACATATTAAACAGATGAATTACTGTAAAGGTGGTGTGAATATATAGTACATCATAATTACAATATGTATCATGTGCAAACTGAGTCAACCTGCCTGTATAAGGAGTTCCTAATCCTATTCCCAACTGAATCAGGGAGAAACATTCAGTAAGATGTTGGTTACAAATTATTATGACTTACAGGTTATTCTATGTAAACACAAATTACGCAACAGTAAATTACCATGTTCTGCATCACAGAGTAAAAGATACTTTCTAGAGAGCTACTTTGTTCATTCTTTTTGATGAAAAATTGATTAACACGCAACTGTTCACAACATTTTGAAATCTTGTGACATAGAAACAGGATTTTCTTTTGCATTAAGAGAGCTTTTATTCCCATAGATATTTTTGTTCCGTTTTTGAATCACTTCAAAAAGGATTTTACAAGAAACACAACATACGTTTACAGAAAGCTTAAAGCCTCCATGTATTTATATTATACCTGGATTGAAGGATATGTTCTATTGTTATCTGTGCTGTGTTCCCCAGGAATGCTACCAGCTGATCGTCCTTCACACTTATATCGGAAACGCATACCACGTTGCTTGGGCTGCTCAACAATTTCAACGTAAGGTTCCCCTAAAATTTAAATAAAACAACTAAAGCAACACACAATTGCAGTAAAGTACACAGTAGCACAATCATACAAATTGAAGGTCAACTTAGAGATAAAGTTATCACGTTTTTTAGATGAAAATGTACAGAAATCCCTTACCTTGAAGGGCAAGCCTTGACATAGCGGGCAGGTGACCTCGCACTGCAAAAGTAGGATTCCATTAGTAAGTATTGCTTATTATCTTTTTTTTAAAAAACATCCACCTGCCTACTTAAGAAAAGCAAGAAGTTCCCAATATGCTTCGATTAAGATTAGATTTTCTAAAGGATAAAATTGTTTCTATGCAAGCAAATTAAAATGTGAGGTTAGATGAAAGCATTGAAGACCCAAACTGAGAGTTGGTGTTGCCCTCTGATGATGTCACTAGGAAATCATACATGTTTAAAAGAAAAGGTCACTTGAGTTACACCCACAACTTAATCGTGGGTGTGCACTGAACCACATATGATGCAGGTCCTGCTAACTGCACCCACTAAAAACAAAAGTAATTTTCCTCACGTCCTTTTTTAATGAAAATCATTTTACACAGACCAGAAATATAACTTTGCAGATTTTTTGTTACACTGTATATTATACCTGGATTGAAGGATATGTTCTATTGTTATCTGTGCTGTGTTCCCCAGGAATGCTACCAGCTGATCGTCCTTCACACTTATATCGGAAACGCATACCACGTGTGTGTCAATACATTTACATTCAACCCATTTAACAAGTTCATCATATTGTAGTCATGTAATATATTTCAATATTCAGTAATTGATAAAGTTAGGAAAAATTTACTTCATTAAAATAGCTGGTTGGGTCAGCCATACTTATATCTGGCCTCTACAAAATGTCATCTTTTTAAAAAAAAAATCATATGACTACTTAGTCACAGTTAGAGAACATTAATTTGTGCAGACCAGTCAAGTAAACAGAGTGACTTGCTCTTTTATTCTGGACTGTAGCTGTCCATTCAGATAGATTTGCAACATATCTTAAGGAGTAGAATAGCAAAATGTTAAAAGTTAAGTAGTTGGACCAAATATTAAATTACACAGTGGGATGTAGTATCTTAAAAAGAAGTCAGCAGGTAATGCAAGATTCACTATTGACATGACTCCCTCAGAAGTATATTGTTTTCAGACTACATGAGTTGCTATGAGCATTGTTATAGTAAGCTTTACTTTTAAAAAGTGACGTGCAGATTTGGTTTCACTTGATATGTTTCACAATTTTACTTCAGGAACTACTGATGGAGTCAGATTTACTGGGTATGAGTCACTATCCATTGGTAACTGCACAAATATTTTGAAAATAAATTACCAGTTATCCAATGTCAAATTGTACAAATATTTAACTTAAAGTAAATTACTCTCAATACTGGTTTCCAAAAAAGGACTATTCACTAAATTATTTGTAGAGCTATCAGTAGATTAACCTTGCGATCTGAGGAAAATTTTGTCTGTTTTTATAGATTAGTATTCCATGCCCAGCAAATCTAGGAAACAGACATCAGTTCAAACAACAGAAACAAAACCTAATTGATGTATGATATTAACAGTCAGCAGTCTAGAGCTACGTATCATTTTAACTGCGGGTTGTCTTACTGCGCATATTTCAGATAAGCAGTAACGTTAGAAATCAGTGGGTGTACTGGAATGTCAAATGTAGCGCTTGAGGCACTGCTATCATCACTGTCATCCCACTACTTTGACAGTGGAAAGTAGAACATCAAATCCCCTGTACTTCAGCGCCGACTAATGGTTACCACTGATAAAGCCAGGGAAGTGGCTGGGAAGCCGATCACACTTCCTCATTAGATGTAAACAGACGAGTTCCAATATAGTTAACATCATGAATTGTCAATGGCTATCTTCCGATTTCCACCCTCACTCATGTGGCACTGTCAATATAGTCCGAACAGGCTAGTACGGCCCGCAAACACAGTGGAACGTCTACAAAACTCCATTTGTGGAGCAAACTAAAAAATAATTCCCCTTTACTTTGATGAGACTGTGCAGCAAACAGGTCTTTACTGACCCATCAGCTAGAATTCTGTAACTTTAAAATGTTAGGCACTAGGGATCAATGCCAATTCAACTAATATATTCTGTCACAACATTAACTTCGTTAGCAATGTCCCATTACAGAGAACCAGTCCGTGAATAAATGACACAGATAACCACCGTGTCGACTGGGTAGTCCTTCACGCTTCAGAATGAGGCTACACCCACTTTCCCCAGATTTAAACTGGTGGATTTAAGGGAAGTTTTTTGGTCGTTCTGTTCTCAATACCGCCCACGACAGTTTCACCAAATATCTCATCAATAGTTTCAGACATTTTTATGGTGGCAACATAGGTGTATCTTTCAACACACGTTTTAACTTTCATTCGAAACAATTCGAGTTAGGAAACAATGTAATGACTTGACGACCAATACCACCCAGCTACACGCTTAGTGAACTGCCAAAGAAAAATGGAGTAGGTATCGATTCGTGGGGTCAGAATGATAATTAACGTTCTCAAACAACTCGTTGGTCATTGTAAAATATATCGGAAAACATCAACTTTCTACCTACTGTTTGCAATATTAAAAGGCACCAATGGTATTAATGGCGGCTCACTTTTGAGACAAGACTCCTAAGAGTTGCCTGGCCTCCGGCCGCTTCACAACGTTCACTGAAAGTTTCTACAAAGACTCGCTCCCTCCACCAAAAACAGACGCCAGAGCGGAAGTCAAAACAAGTCAAACGCAATGAATCGGTGTCATCCCGGAAAATGTTTTATTTGAATGACAATTTCAGAATTAAAAATGAATAAATAGTTCATTTTTTAAAAAACTTCACAAGCAACGTAACTCTTGGTTTTTAAAAAATGTTTACAAGCAGGTTCAGTAATAAAATCACTCTCAAATACCGAGACGTGGCTCCGCCACCAATACAAAAACAACATTTTGCGGACGCTGGAAATCCGAAAATAATCTGGATTCATCGCGCCAATAATTAAACGCATTTCAGTTTATTTCCGTCAGTTAAAAAATATATCTGTCTTAATATTTGATTAACAACTCACCATCCATGGCTGTTTACCTCGCTTTCCTTTTATAACCCACAGAATTATTCCGACATATAACTATGATGTCCTCCTCACTCTTAATCGTACTGGTGACAAAACTGGAAAAGTCAGTGTCAGATTGTGATAAATTTTAGCAGGGAATTTCCCCCCACCTCCGCAGAAACTCGCTGACGTTTCTACTGCAATGCAAATCGCAGTTTTTACTGGTTATCAGGTTAGGGCCAATAAAGAATCAGAACGTTTGTTCGGCTCGTGGTTGTGTACAGTTCACAAATAAAGAACTACTAAGTTTCACAAAGAAACACAAAGCTGAAGTATATGTCATTTTCCATTGTAATTGGAATTAAAAGAAAGCGATTCAAATTAAGACAACTCTCAGCTGGACGGAGGACATCATTGTAGGTAAAAATTGAAAGTTCTGGAAATATTCAAAGTGTCAGTTCCATGAACTTTCTGGCTAGCCCACTGGGATTCCCAATAGTATGTAATTTTATTTCAGATTAGCATTCACAGTATTTTGCTCTTGTGGTAATGGTGCATGGAGACTGGTAATAAGAATGATGGCACAGTCCTGCTGAGGAATGGATGTGCATAGTGATTCTGTGTTCATATTGAAAAGAAGACAATTATGACTGTAGAAGTCTGCATTCTCAAAGAGGAAGAAGGCAAGGGGTTCAGAAGTAAGGCCAAGGTAAAAGGAGATAATGGGAACTGCAGATGCTGGAGAATCCAAGATGACAAAGTGTGCAGCTGGATGAACACAGCAGGCCAAGCAGAATCTCAGGAGCACAAAAGCTGATGTTTCGGGCCTAGACCCTTCTTCAGAGAGGGGGGTGGGGTGAGGGTTCTGGGATAAATAGGGAGAGAGGGGGAGGCGGACCGAAGATGGATAGAGGAGAAGATAGGTGGAGAGGAGAGGATAGGTGGGGAGGTGGGATAGGTCAGTCAAGGGAGAACAGACTGATCAAGGAGGCGGGATGAGGTTAGTAGGTGGGAAATGGAGGTGCAACTTGAGGTGGGAGGAGGGGATAGGTGAGAGGAGGAACAGGTTAGGGAGGCGGGGACGAGCTGGGCTGGTTTTGTGATGCAGTGGTGGAGGGTGAGATTTTGATGCTTGTGAAGTTCACATTGATACCATTGGGCTGCAGGGTTGCCAAGTGGAATATGAGTTGCTGTTCCTTCAACTTTTGGGTGGCTTCATTGTGGCACTGCAGGAGGTCCATGATGGACATGTCATCTAAGGAATGGGAGGGGGAGTTAAAATGGTTCATGACTGGGAGGTGCAGTTGTTTATTGCAAACCAGCGGAGGTGTTCTGCAAAGCGATCCCCAAGCCTCCGCTTGGTTTCCCCAATGTGAGGACGCCACACCGGGTACAGGGCAATTTCCCCCCCGCAGTGGTCGAGAACGCCCTTGACCGTGTCTCCCGCATTTCCCGCAACACATTCCTCACACCCCGCCTCCACCATAACCACCCGAAGAGAATCCCCCTCATCCTCACCTACCACTCCACCAACCTCCAGATACAACGCATCATCCTCCGACACTTCCACCATCGACAATCCAACCCCACAACCCAAGACATTTTTCCGTCCCCACCCTTGTCTGCCTTCCGGAGAGACCACTCTCTCCATGACTCCCTTGTCAACTCCACACTCCCCTCCAACCCCACCACACCCGGCACCTTCCCCTGCAATTGCAGGAAGTGCTACACTTGCCCCCACACCTCTTCCCTCACCCCCATCCCAGGCCCCTAGATGACTTTCCATATTAAGCAGATGTTCACCTGCACATCTGCCAATGTAGTATACTGTATCCACTGTACCCGGTGTGGCTTCCTCTACATTGGGGAAACCAAGCGGGGGCTTGGGGACTGCTTTGCAGAACACCTCCGCTCGGTTCGCAATAAACAACTACACCTCCCAGTCGCGAACCTTTTTAACTCCCCCTCCCATTCCTTAGATGACATGTCCATCATGGGCCTCCTGCACTGCCACAATGATGCCACCCAAAGGTTGCAGGAACAGCAACTCATATTCCGCTTGGCAATCCTGCAGCCCAATGGTATCAATGTGGACTTCACAAGCTTCAAAATCTCCCCCTCCCCCACTGCATCCCAAAACCAGCCCAGCTCGTCCCCTCCCCACAATGCATCACAAAACCAGCCCAGCTTGTCCCTGCCTCCCTAACCTGTTCCTCCTCTCACCTATCCCCTCCTTCCACCTCAAGCCGCACCTCCATTTCCCACCTACCAACCTCATCCTGCCTCCTTGACCTGTCCGTCCTCCCCTGACTGACCTATCCCCTCCCCACCTATACTCTCCTCTCCACCTATCTTCTCCTCTATCCATCTTCAGTCCGCCTCCCCCTCTCTCCCTATTTATTTCAGAACCCTCTGCCCATCCCCCTCTCTGATGAAGGGTCTAGGCCCAAAACGTCAGCTTTTGTGCTCCTGAGATGCTGCTTGGCCTGCTGTGTTCATCCAGCTTCACACTTTGTTACCAAGGTAAAAGGAGACCAGTTTATTAAGACAGGACAAGGCTAGTATTCCATGGGGTGGTGGGAGGTAAAGATGTGGCTGAGAAACTTTAGGGTTAAAGACAATGGACAGGTAAAATCTGTGGGAGAGTCAAGATTAGTGACAGGCTAGGAAATAGGATCCTGTTGTTCTATAGTGGTGTGTGTGTATATATAGAGAGAATAGGAGAGTAATCACAGAGTAGCCATTCTGCCTGAGTTAGACATCACTGCCAAATAAAAGACCATCCTTGATCCTCAGATACAATGGTGATTAGTTAGAAACATGAGCAATTGTTAATTTAAATCATTAAACAATTCTAACAGGTCTGTTTGAGCTAATATTCTCTCTTGGACCAAACTGTTAGCATTTTTCTCTCTGTTCTCTTCACGTTACATTGGTGTTTCTGTGTATTGATGATGAGACATGTGGCAATGCAAGAGACAAGGAAATAAATGAAATGAAGAGAAAATTTGTCAGATGAAGTTGTTGACAATTGGAAGTATTCGATTATGAGATACTTGGGGTATTTTGACAAGAAGTAGAAGGATTGTATCAAAAACAGAAATTCTTTGGACGCAGAGAGACTTGACAAATCAAAGACTAAAACAACATAAAATTAAACAGGCCATACAAAATATTGATGCAAAGCAAAACTTATTAAAGTGACTGAGACAAAATATGAAGAAAGAATGGAAGGGAAATAGCAAAGAGGATTCTAAACAAATTAGAAATAAACTGGTGGAAAAGACAAACTTCGTATTTATTCTGGGGTGGAGGAATTTGTGGACGTCGTAAATAAATACTTTGCTTTGGTCCTACAGGAATGTGTCAGTAGGAATGCAAGTCACAAAAGGAGAAAATATAGCAGTTACACAGACTTATTGCCTTGGCAATAGTTAACACAGAAAGAAATGGTGGAACCAAAAGTTAAAAACACATTAAATCTTGGTAGTAGTACATACTGTAGAATACTGGGCTAACATTGGAGAATAAATAACCCAAGAGTTTAATCTTTCAACATCCTGGGGTATTAATGTTGGCACAGGATTGCAAATGTAACATCTCCATTCTAAAATAGAAGGCGGTCAATCAGGTAACTATAGATTAACCTACAATGAGTAGTGATCAAGCTTCTTAAGGATACAAAAAAGAATAACGTTAGTGCTCACATTAAAAAACAGCTTGATTAAGGACAGCCAGCATGGATTTCTAAAAAGCCAAGTTCCTGAGAGGAAAAAACCTCCATTTCACCGGTAAACAAAACATCCCATGGAAAACTAAGGAGAGATGAGTCAGCAAAAAAGTAAAAGAAAGGGCTTGAAAAATGTAAAATACAGATCAGATGAATGGCAAAGATACAAATACCAGTAAACAGCCACAAAGCAGTTTCTAAGCGCTGCTAAAGGGGATTATGAAAGGAAACTTGCCGGGGTTATCAAAATTGCGAAGAAGAAATCTTATAGTTATATAAAGGGAAAACAGGTGGTTAGGAGCAATGCTGGCTCACTAAAGACTGACAATAGGGATAGCGTCAATGACTGTTGGGAAATGAAGTCACGTTGAATAACAGTTGAAAAAGGAATTATCTAATTATATCCATTTATCTATCTATTTCAAAGATACATGTTTGGTTTCCTAATTCCCTGATTATGTATATTGCAGATTACACATGAAAGCTACAAGAAGTATTAATATCAAGTTTTGACTGACCACTAAACATAAAGCAAACATCCCCTCAACCATGGGATCTGACCGATGCATTATGCCAGGACACATCAGATGCACTCTCCCAGCCTTTGAATTTCTTGCTGTCTTTTCAACCAGGCCATTCATCCCTTTGAGCCTCCACCATTAAATCTAACTGTGACCGATCATCCAATCAAGACTGATTTATCCCCATACCTTTATCCTTCTTAAATTTTTACTGCTTTGGCTCTAATTGTTCTCCATGACAGAGAATTCCTTTAGCTCACCACTTTCTGAGTGATAAAATTTCTCCTCATCTCTGTCCTAAATGTCTGACGTCATATCCTTAAACTGTGACCCCTGGTCCTCGACTTCTCAGTTATCGGAAACATCATTCCTACATTTATCCTACTTAGTCGTATTTGAATTTTATAAGTTTCTAGGAGAACCCTATCATTCGTGTAAACCCCAGTGAATACAGTGCTAATCAATCAATCCAGACTCTCTTCATTCATCAGTCCTGCAACCCTGGGTTTTAAAGTTTTTAATAAATCATTGTCATTTTTGACTTTGCTCAAACATGCTATTTGTCCTAAAATCTTTTTAGTAGTTTTTAAAATTCCAAACCTCAAAAAAGAACCAATGCGTGCATACATAACGAGATACTTCTCTTACCTCTTTTTGTCCTTAAAATGATTTGCAAATTTTGAGTTCAAACTTAACGTCTGCCAACTTCAGCTTTACCTGCATGCTTTGGTAATCAAACTTTCACAGTACAGAACTCGTTTTAAGATCAAATTGAAAAGTGAAGTTGGAATGGC